>NC_140752.1:82215000-82602500 GCF_051527215.1 Medicago sativa
TTCCTCTCCGTCGGTGTTGTAGGAGGAGGTGGCTATTGTTTGTATAAGCTTTATGGTGCTCATAGGCAAAGATTTGATGCACTTGAGATGGAACTCGATGTTCAGAGACAAAGTGACGAACTTATCAAAGCTCAGTTAAGTCAATATATCCAATTTCAATTCTTCCTGTCTTTTTGTTTATAAAAGCAACAAATGTTGATGGCATGTCTTTGTTTTTCGCAATTCACTATGATAGGATGCAAGCTCACTTTGAGAATATTCACAAGAATTTCTGATACAACTACATTACCTCATTCTATGCACAACTTAAGCTGCCGGATAGCACAAGACT
This sequence comes from Medicago sativa, assembly GCF_051527215.1. Taxonomy (NCBI): domain Eukaryota; kingdom Viridiplantae; phylum Streptophyta; class Magnoliopsida; order Fabales; family Fabaceae; genus Medicago; species Medicago sativa. The sequence continues at coordinate 82,215,332 of NC_140752.1, forward strand.
TGGATCTTTCTCACCTTCTTGAGAGGCTAATTCAAGGAAAGGGTCAGCCCAACACTTTAACACAATTAGAGAAACTACATTTATGGGGTCGACTCAAAATTCTAAGTATGAATCTGCTCTTCACTCCCTTTGTTATGCCTTTCGCTTCGTCACTGTTTTGATTCATTTCATCTCGCTGTTATAATCAATCTCGCTGTTGTTGTAATGAATAATATTTTGGGTTTTTTTTCTTTTGAGTTTTTATTTTTGTTGAGTTTTGTGATGAAGAAGCAGCTAGTGCAAAATTTTATGATGAAGGTGATGAATTTATGGGTTTTGTGATGAATGTTAACGTTTTTCAATTAAAAACTGACGGAGTGGATTTAATTGACGGACGAAGATGATTTAGAGGACCACTTTGAGCCTTTTATTATTTAAGGGACCAAATCGAAATTTCATAATTATTTAAGGGACTAAACATGTAATTAAGCCATATTTTTTTTATTAGAGTAATCCTGTTTTATTAACGGTGTTGGAATTTGTTACCATTTCAATTGTGATTTGCTTTTATTAATGGTATTTTTTTGGTTACAAAAAGTTTAGGTGGGTTCGGCTCCGGTCACCACCAGGGTCAGGGCACGCCTCCGGGCCCAAAGGGCACTTATAGAGGTACTTACAGATCACCCACCAACACTGCCCTCACATCGGCAGAGGGAATCGAACACACAACATTCTGCAAGGAAGTTGCCCGTTCCTTACCAACTAAGCCAACGTGTCTTGGTATGAGAAAAAACAATTATGCAAAGTGAAAAAAAAAATGGAATGGAATAGACAATAGTCAGAGTTATGATAGAAAAAACAAAATTAATCTTTTTTTTTTTTGTTACAAAAGCAAAATTAATCTATATACAAACAGATGTATAATTTTGGGTTGGCTTTTTATATTTTAAGCATATTCTTCGTTTAAATCATTATGTTTACAATTTTATATTTATATAATATTATTTAAGTCTTGTTTGTTTAAGAAATTCAATTGAATTTCATTATAATCGGAATAATTTCAAGAAAATCAATTAAATTTCATGATATTCGGAATAATTTCACTATAATAATTTCATTATACGTAAATTTATTCAATTAAAAATATTGCATGAGAATTTTTTTTGTTGCAATCATCCGATTTATGGAAGGAGGAGATATAGTAATCCGAAGTTCTCCTAGAAAATCCATCGTTTAATGAAACTTATTAACTGCTTGGGTTCAATCACTTAATATTTATTGTTGAAGGAATCACTTAATATTTTATGAAATAGTGCAAGCAATTATTATTTTTGGGTTAATAGGGCTTTACCCTCTGTAATATAGACCACTTTTGATTTTGCCCCCTGTAAAAAAAAAATTAGATTCCGTTTTTGTAAAATAAAGATTCTTCAGGATTTCCCCCTGAACCCTTCGAGTCAGCAGAATCTCTGATGTGGCGGTGATGTGACTTTTTCTTTTTATTTTTTATTTATTTTTGGATGTTACGCGTAAAAAAAGAGTTTACATGTCATTAATAATTAAAAACATAAAAAAAATTAAAAAAAACGAAAATCTTTTTTAATTCATTTTTTAAAAAAATTTGTTTTTATTTTTATTTTAAAAGACAGTTAAAATTTTTGTTTACAAAATCTTTTTTATTTGGTTTTTAAAAACAAAATTATATAAAAAATAAAATAAAAATTCCTCTTCTCTGTTCCTCATTTTCTTCTTCTCCTATCTCTACTTCTCTTCTCTTCTCTTCTCCTTTCCCCCTTCTCTCTCCCAAACCAACACCAACACACCAACAACATAGCTCCTTCTACCTCTCATGAACCATCAAACCCATATCATTCCTTCTCTGTCAATCATTCATCGAACCCCGTCAAACCCTCCTCTTCTTCTTTCTTTTTTGGTTCATATCTATTCCTCCTAATTTTTGGTTCATCAAATCTCAAACCCATTAGCACGAAAATTTTAACCTCAAACTGGAAACTGAAACATCAAATCGCAAAAAAGCACAAATTGAAAACAGAGAAGCATTTTGGAAGCCATTTGGGGATTTCGAGTTCTTAATGATCCCAATCTGATTTTGGGTTCTAATAAATCTCACTCTCAATCTGATTTAGGGTGGCCGACGACAGCGACCGCGGTTGACACCGACTGGCGACAGTGGCTGCGGATTCCTCCCTCCCTCTCCTCCCTTCTTCGATTTTTTTTTTTTTCTGTTACCTTTGTTGTTACCTTTGCTGAAAATGAATTGTTGAGGATGAAAGATTTTGTTCTGGATGAAGAAGTGAGAAGAATTGGAAGAATAAAAAAAAATGAATGGAAAGAAGAGATTAATGGGAAAGAGAGATAGATGGGTGAAGGTTCTAGGTTTCTAGGAAAGAAGATGAAGATTATAAATCACAAATGATAAAAATATTTTTTGTCAAACAAAAAAACTTTATTTTTTTTTAATACGTATAGAAAGAAAAACAAAATGATAAATGATATTGATTTTTTTAATTTTTTTTTATGTTTTTTCTTTTGTTTTTAATTAAATAATGATGTGTCACTTAATTATACACATGGGAGGCATTAAAAAATGAAAAAAATAATAATTACAGTCATAGTGCCACGTAATAAAAAAATGCTGAGTCAGTGTGCCGCATCAGAGATTCTGCTGACTCGAGGGGTTCAGGGGGCAATCCTCAAGTATCTTTATTTTACAAGAACGAAATTTAATTTTTGTTTACAGGGGACAAAACCAAAAGTGTCCTATAAGTGTCCTATATTACAGGGGGGTAAAGCACTATTAACCCATTATTTTTTAAATGAAAATATTAGTTTTATTAAAGATACTAACAGTGAGAATCACATAAACAAATTGTATAATATTCCCTCAATCCCACGTTATAATTCATTTTAATAAATAACTTCCAAATTATCCTCGTGAGCTTAACTCTGTTGGTAGGAATAATGTATGATATATGCAAAGTCTGTGGTTCAAACTCCGACCACTACCAAAAAATAACATCCAAATTAAGAAATTTAATTAATTAAGAAATTTAATTAATTTTACTGAATCCAAAATTATCTTTTATTTTTGGTGATTTCCTTTTCTTAATGGTATAAAAAAATGCAACTATACGAGGTGAAGAAAAAAAAATAGAATAACTAATTAAGGGTCCGTTTGATGGTTAGGATAAGATAAAGACATGATATGATATGAAGCTGGATAGAGATATGATATGATATGAATAGGATAAACACTCATCCTATCATGTGTTTGATGCACACATGATAATTATTAGGATAACATTATTTTATTTGATTAAATGACAAAATTATCCTTATAATCAAATTCATTTTATAACATATTTTAACAGGTTTTCATGTTTATTCATATCAACAACAACATCACAGAGAGAGGAAAAATTGAAATTCACAACAAATAATAACAAGTAATCTGTAAAAAAACGGAAATCCGCCGAAAAGAAAAAAACAATTGAAATCGATAGAGAAAAATAGAAGAAGAGGACAAAATTCAAATTGATAGCCAAGTGAAGGAAGTGGCAGGTAAGGGAACATCATCGGAGGAAAATATAAAAAAGAGAGAGATCCATCATCGGAGAAAATTTTGAAAACGATTCAAAAAGAATGAAATAAATTTAAATCCATAAAGAAAAAAACTAGATGAATCTACAAAAAGAAGAAGAAAAAAAAAAGAAAGATGAATCAATAAAAAAGATAATTGGAATCGGAAAAAAAAAGAGAAATATAATTTTTTTTGTTGAGAATAGCATACATGATGACACTGGTAAGCGAGAGGAAGAAGATGAGAGGATACAACAGGGGCAAAAGAGTGAGGGCAGAATATGGATTTTCTTTACCAAATTGGATAGGTTAATTTAAACCCAGCCAAAACTTAGGATAGGAATTACAAAGGAGTGATAGGATAGGATAAGTAAAAGGAATAATTTATCTTATCCCTTTGGTGCATCAAACGGAAGATTAGAACATGATAGTAAATATTAATCATATCATGCCTCTCTATCCTGACCATCAAACGCACCCTAATAGTTAGATGTATGATACAAATAAAATAATAATAAGAGTAAATTACCCTATGCTTTCCTAAAAGAAGTTTAAATTATACTCTTCTCCTCTTTTATGTTAAAATATAGGCTTAAATGCATTTTTCACCCCATGTTTCAAAAAGTTGCGATTTTGGCCCATTATAAAAAAATGGATATTTTGACCCCCTAACTTTTGGCCCTCTTTTGATTAGCTGATTTTATGCCAATTTCTCAGTCTCTGATGGTGTAAACTGACATGAGGATAGAAGGATGCTGATGAGTGGAGTCCAAACTTGCATGGTGTCCAAACTGACATGATAAGTGGAGTCCAAACTGACAAGTGGGTCCTTTTTTAGGGGGCCAAAAGTTACGCCATGCCAGTTTGGACTCCACTTATCATCATCCTTCTATCCCTGTGTCAGTTTACACCATCAGAGACTGAGAAATTGTCATAATCTCCATCAAAATCAGCTAATCAAAAGAGGACCAAAAGTTAGGGGATCAAAATATCCATTTTTTTATAGGGGGTCAAAATCGCAACTTTTTGAAACATAGGAGGTGAAAAGTGCATTTAAGCCTAAAATATACACTCTTCTTTCTCAAAAAATAAAATTTATATTATTTTTCCTATGAGATGCTTGAATTACAACAATCTCTCTTAATAATTAAATATGCATTATACTTTAAAAATTATTAAGAGAAATCATTGATAGAGTTCTTTAATCACTTGATCTAAATCATTTGGATAAAAGTAAAAAATTATTAATGGTCATTTGGATAAATTTTTTGTTAGACTTTAATCTAGAAAAAGACTATTATTGACATTCCTACACCGCCTTACTCCAAGTAGATGCGATTCTTATCCAAAAGCTACGCGCCTTATTGCACGTCAAACTCCCTCCACAGCTTTCCCGTCATCACAACCGTCGATCACATTACTAACCCACTCAATTAACGGCTGCAAACGCTTCTTACCAATCATCACGAGAAATGCATGAAAAGGAACCCCATATATAAACACCGTTGCTTCTTCTTCAGTAACTGTAGTTCCAATTTTCTTGGAAACTTATCAAAACGCGATTCCTTCCTCTCGAAAGATGAAGCATTCAGCATTGTGTTACATGGCTCGCCGAGCTTTGATCGGTGGCCGGAATTCTAACCGTCAAAGTTCGGCGGTTGTGAGGTCATTCTCGGCGGCGGAAATCGGCCAGAGGCATCTCTACGCCGATGGCGGAAACGGAGGGTTCTTTTACTGGAAGAGGATGATGTCTTCGCAAGCTGCGCCGTCGAAGCCATCAGCGGAAGAGACGGAGGCGAAATCGACGGAGAAGAACGAGAAGAAGGAGGAGAGTTCCGGAACAAAGAATAACGTGGTTGTGTCGAGTTATTGGGGGATTTCGAGGCCGAAGATTATGAGAGAGGATGGAACAGAGTGGCCTTGGAACTGCTTCATGGTAACGATTTTCTGAATTGAAGAATTTCTCTGTATTCATTGTTTTTTCGCTAATTCATGGTTTCTATAAAGTGGAATTTGACTTATGAGACGAGATTTCGTTGTTGATTGTAGCCATGGGAGACTTATCAATCAAACGTTTCCATTGATCTGAATAAGCATCATGTGCCGAAGAATTTTCTGGATAAAGTCGCTTACAGGACAGTGAAGCTTCTCAGAATTCCCACTGATGTGTTTTTTAAGGTGTGTGGTATACTATAGCACTTGATTTTGAAATTTCCTATTGTATGATCCATAACAAAAGGAAAGAGAAGAAATAAGTGTTCTCTGTCGCACGAGGCGTGTATGGTGCCTTACACCGACACATGTAATTTAGTCAATTTTTTACCGGTGTCATCGTGTCCGTGTCAATGTTGTGTAGTGTCTAGTGTTCATGTTGGTGCTTCATACGAAGTGTTTGCTACATATGAATAAAAGGGTGCTATATTTATGTGCTCTTAAGAAATTGGTTTGTTTAGCGTCATATTTTATTTTATTCCTGGAAATATGCATCATTGATATTGCATGTCATGTATTTGCTCTAAAAAAATATTTAGATGCATACTATACTAGATATTGCAGGTTCATCACAAAATTTTGTTATGATGTTCTTCATGGAAATTGTCTCAATTGTTATTAATAATAATCCATGAATATTTTCAGAGACGTTATGGTTGCCGTGCAATGATGCTCGAAACAGTTGCAGCTGTCCCTGGAATGGTTGGAGGGATGCTGTTGCACCTCAAGTCACTCCGAAAATTTCAGCATAGTGGTGGTTGGGTCAAAGCATTGCTTGAAGAAGCAGAGAATGAGAGGATGCACCTAATGACTATGGTAGAACTTGTGAAGCCGAAATGGTATGAGAGATTTCTGGTTCTTGCTGTACAGGGAGTTTTCTTCAATGCATTCTTTGTACTTTACATACTTTCCCCAAAGGTGGCTCATAGAGTTGTTGGGTACCTTGAAGAAGAAGCTATACATTCCTACACTGAGTATTTGAAGGACATTGATAGTGGTGCAATTGAAAATGTTCCTGCTCCTGCCATTGCAATAGACTATTGGAGGCTTCCCAAGGATGCCAAATTGAAAGATGTCATAACAGTCATTCGCGCTGATGAGGCTCACCATCGGGATGTGAACCACTTCGCTTCAGTGAGTGTTCTTTATCACTTGTGTAATGATATATTTTTCTTCATAAAACTATGCTTATTCTACCAACATATCATCTTACATTTATTTACGGTATATTTGTTTCTGTGCTTTTCATTTTGTTATCCTGTTGAACTTGTGATCTCAATATATTGGATCACTTTTTATTTGAAAAACAGAACATGAAAACTGTAAAATTTAGGATTGGTATAAGGTAATATACACAAAGGATAATAATCTGACAGAAACCAGATCGCATTTTCCCCTAATTTCCTCTCATGCACTTCCTAGAATTCGAAAGTGTAGTGTAGGTTGTGTTGCTATACACTTGACAAAGGGCGGCAGAAGTATATGACTACCATAAGGCATACATTTGTTGTCAAGTGTAGTCAAATAGATAGAAATCAGTAGAAATTTAATTAACTTCACCCAAACAATGAAGCTTTACTTATATCCAACTTTTAGGGAGGTAAGAAATTTTAACCACTTGGGAGGACGGGGAGAGTCAAACAAGCTGGTTCTCTAGTAAGTGCAGGGAAGTAGTGGGGGAAGGGAGTGATATGTCATTTTGGAGTGATCCATGGGTAGGGCAAGGGGAGATCTTGTAAGAGAAGTTTGCAACGTTATTCCAAATAACAGTGCAAAAGGATGCTAATGTGGGGGAGGCGTGTGGAACAAGTTCAGAGAGGGGTGAAGGAAAGTGGGATTGGAGGAGAAAGTCAATCCATTGGAAGGAGTTGGTGAATGAATGTATAAAATTTGATCAACCGTGAGAACTTCAAGGGGTACTCAACAGACAAATGGGTCTGGCTGCGGGTGAAGGGAGGAGGAGAATTAAACGAGCTGGTTCTCTTGTAATCTTAGGAAAGTAGTGGGGGAGGGGACTGATACGTTGTTTTGGATTAGTCCAAAGTCCAAACCCAGATTCTAAGAAGATGCAGTGATCAATATAATTATTTTAAGAGATGTTGTGGATGGGGTTTATGGAATGGCTGAGCATGTATATATGTGTGTGTGTGTGTGCGCGCGCGTGTGTAGTGCTTAATTATGTTTTGGCCAATTTGATGCCGATATCAGTGGCTGTTTCTTGAGGGAGTAGTTTCTGTTTTATTGTGGAAGAATGCCAAGATCGAATTGTGATGTTATGCATTAGTTTTCGTTTGGTTTTATTGCAGTACACCTTATTTTGGGTATTGGATCTCGTTTGGAGGTTGCTTGTAAGACATTCTGCACATATTGTGCATGTCAGTAATGCATTTCATTTTGCTTTTGCAAAAAAAAAAAAAAAATTGTAACCACCTTGGAAGATGACATATACTTAAGAGTAAGATGCATTTTGTGCTTTGATTTGTTCTTTTAGGCAAGTTCCAGTATTGCTATGTTTTATGCTGAGAACTTAGTTTAAAGAAAGTGGCTATTCGTAGTTGTTTTAAAATAAAGGCCACCTGATTTAGCATGTTCGTTATCTCAAATGTTGTACATTGATTTTTTTTTCTTTTTCATAATAATGCTGGCCATTGGTTTCACACTGGTGTTCCCTGTTTTTATAATACAATTCCGTTCTTTCATGCAGGATATCCACTTCCACGGTAAAGAACTGCGGGACGCACCAGCTCCTCTTGGTTATCATTAGGGCTTTACTGTCATGAATATAAAATTACTCCTTTAGTTTGCATTACGAAACCTATAAGCATCCCTTAAAATAGAAAGAGGATAAAGATACCTATAAGCACCAATATTTTGATCATACAGAATTGTTATGCTTTGATCATATGTTTGGATATCATTATACTACATTTACCGTTTATACTATTTTTTTGTAAAGAGCATGCTGATTAGACTATATATACTAATGACTCTAGAACCCACCTAATTTGAAAACCATGTTTAATGTGAGAGTTACATTGTTACTGTTCTCTTGATAAGATCTGGAACATAACTGGGTGAAGGGGAACTATTCGTCCCCACAGTTCATTAATTTTGAAAAAAGGTAAAGATACCCCGAGGAAAAGTAGTCCTCACGGTTTGTAATTCCCAGCAACTGAACAAAAGCCAAATATCCTTCTAACAGGGGGATGATGGGAAGGAATAATAATTCAGAGCTCTTAGAGGTTGAGCCGCTGAATTATTATTCCTATCATACAATTAGTTTAGGACTTCTTCCACTGCCAGAACGGCATAGTACTTCGACACAGAATGATGGATAGCTATACGTTAGTGTTTGATGGTTGGACAAGTGAAGCCACAGAAACAAAGCTAGTGGGAACTTTTAGGTTGATAAGGTGTATTTTGAAGTGGAGATAACAAGTTTGAAGCTATGATTGATTTAGAAATTGAACAATTTGTGATTTCATTATCTTGATACGTCTTTTATGTTGAGTATATAGCTTACAACTTCCAACTTTCAAATAATGTTTTGTCGTGTGGACGTTGTAAAGGTGATTTTAAGTGGAAATCTTTTGATGCTTTCGCCGCTGATAAATGAATCTGGGTTTCTTAAGAGTATGCAAAGTAAAAACCATAATATATCAATAGAATTTGGTCTCGCAGAAGGGACCAGTCTTATACAACTAAAATAATTAAGTTTTAAATATCAGTTGGAAAAGATGCAAAAAATGTCCGACACTATCAGAGATGACCACGTTTAAAAACCCCAATTTCATGTAGTCGTCACAATCCGTATTCAGGCAATCGCCACTTTGGCGACTGCTTGAATTAAGATCCAACGATCATCGTCATGGTTTGAAGACTACATGTAACTCTATGTCCATATTTAATGTCAAATGGTGCCTCAATTACATCATCAAGATAGTTGATGGAAAAAAAATAGAATTAGTTTTGTATGTTACTTAAAAAGACAACATTTTCTTTACCATGAAAGTGATGCATATTGTTCATTCATTTAAAATATGATTTTTTTTAAGATTAAAGTCAACTAAGTGTCATATACTACTTAGAAGATAATTTTAAAAAACATTTCTATATAAACACAGCTAAAAAATGTTTCTTCTTTTTTTTTTTTAAATTTTTTTAAGCAAAAAACACGTACAAATACATCATTTTTACCCCTAAAAAAATTAGTAAGAAATAAATTAAAAAGTCATTTTGGTTGTTGAATATAAAACGAGTAAACATAATGGTTCTTTAATGTATCAAAATTATAAAATACTAGTCTCTAATGGTGCATTTTGTTAATCAAAATAGTTAATAAAGTTAAAATAGTACGTCAATGTCAATGTTGATATTAACTCTTTATATATGGATTGATATGACAACAAGTATTTTAAACACTACAAAATTAACGGAATATTTTAACATAATAACTATTTTGATTAGTATAGTGCGGATTAATTTGAAATTTCGATAATTTTTTTTTTAAATATGAAATAATACATTTATGAGCTATTATCCGGAATAAAATTATCCTATGGTGTGTAATAATCTATAAGGTGAAAACCGTCTCCGAAGCAAGAAGTTCGAAAACGCAGTGGTGCGAAGTAGTAGTAATAAGCTCAGCTGATTTTAAGCGCGCGACTGGTAGATGATAGGATAGAAGATAGAGCCAGTCAGTGACTGTGCGACTCTTCTCTATTCTAATCCAATCCAATGGATTATGCGATAACCGTCACCACGACGGCGCAGATGCTACTTTTCAGAGCATTTCACCGTCATTTCTCCGGAGCACCTCACCGCACACTCCTCCGCCACAACCTCAAACGCCCTGTTACTTCCTACAACAACCGTTCCCGCATTCCGTGTTCCTCTACCTCTTGTACTTCTACGCCGTTATCGCCATCACTCCGTAACTTCCGCGCGCTGCTCTTACGAACGCCGTGCCGTACGCGCTGCGTTTCGAGCTCCGCTGCTTCTTTTGGTTCTTCTGCCGGCGGTGGAAATGGAGGTGCTGGAGTTGGAAATGGAGGAGGAGGTGGTGGTAGTGGTTCTGGTGGTGAGTCTGGAGATGGTAGTGTAAAATTGGTTGGAGATGCTGCGCAAGAGGTTTCGGCTCTTTCGCCTGATGTTATCATTCTCGATGTTTCGGTATGAACTCTTCACTCTGAGTTTTTCTTCGTTCGTATTGTTTTTCTTGCTTTTTCTTTTTAAAATTAATAATTCAGTTTTGTTTGTGTGTTTGTTAGGGAATGGTGTGTGGTGGATGTGCAGCATCTGTGAAGAGGATTCTGGAAAGTCAAGTAAGTTTTTTATATTTGGATTCTACTTGAATTTGATTAGTTGATGCTTTCATTATCTTATTTCTACGGTGATTAATGTAATGTTGAGCGAATGTTGCTATGTTTGTACGCTTAAGTAGTTGAAATGGGATAAGCATGCAGTATATTTAGTTTCATAAGTTTGTGGATGATTAATGATTAGTTTAATTTTTACACTAACCTGCAGCCACAAGTGTCATCTGCTAGTGTAAATTTAACAACAGAGACAGCAATAGTTTGGCCTGTTTCTGAAGCAAAAACTGCACCAAATTGGCAAAAGCAATTAGGGAAGACACTTGCAGAACATTTAACTAGCTGTGGTTTCAATTCTTGCCTCCGTGGTATATTTTCAAGCTCATCTACATACTGTATTTTTACTTTATGTTTCGGTGTTTGTTGGTTAAGAAAATAGCCTGACTTGCTACTTACTGATGATCTAGTTCCTTGATATATTCACAATTATCATATAAATTGCATGCTTGGTTGGTTATTATTCTTTTCCATCCTTTAACTACTGCATATTACAAAATTTATTATTTGAGTATATATACTTGGTTGGTTATTCATCTAGGATTTTGGTTGGAAATTATTTAATTGTGAGTATCAATGAATGACAACCAACTTTCTTCCGAACTTCAATTTGGGAACAGTATAGACTAGACTCTTTCTAAACAATGATTCTTAAGCATGGAGGTACAGTTGAATTGCCAAATGGACGTAAAATACGGCATTGGATACTCTACTCCCTTAGTTGTCTACTTAGCAGTCATCACTTCAGACGAGATTAGACATTATCATATGTTGTTATTCATTTTGTTTATATGAAGTTTGGTGGGTTAAGTGGCATTATTGATGTTATAATATAATCTCTCCCTTCAGTGAGCCTCTGTGGCTTCTCGTGGTGAGTATTCTAGAGCCATGCCTGTGTTCAAGCTCCCTGGAATGTTAAAGAATTTGCTGATATTGAATCTGAAAGTAGAAATCCTTTATTTGTCAATAATTTTGCGGACTCTTATCCCGTGAACGTTGGTTGGGTTGTGTTTTGATCTGTTAGAATGACAGTTGTGTACCCAATTAACGTGTACAGCTGCTGTATTTCATTTTTTACCCACTATAGCATAACAAAATCCAATTCCTTTATTATTGTTGTGATAGGGACTTGGGTATTATGGGGTGCCCAAGTTCCACATCAAGTAGTATGGGATGTTTGGTGGAGTAATTAAGTGGCTTGGTTCTTCCCCCTTGATAACTAGTTTTTAAGGGAAGGTTCTCCGGGTGCTTGCTTGGATGATTATCAGGTTGCATCTATATTGTTCTGTTATCATGTTTCCCTCCACTCAGCAAGTTCTCTTTATCACATACAATGATAACAAAGATTCAAGCTTTTCCACTTATTAGTTTGAAGCATAAAGAATATTGTTTTTTACTCATAGAATATAGTGACAGTTCAGTCTAGGAATAACCAACCTCTCAGTGTAGTTGGTTAAGCGAATACATGCTTACTTATTAACCACTCTTTGAACATCACTAGCCTGATGAGTGGTTAATTTTTCACAAGAATTACTTTGTGTTAATATTTTTTTTGGAAATTTGGTTTTAGAAATCTGATGATTGTTATCTTTAAATTTTCTCTTAGTTCAAGTTACAACTTTCAGATCAATCAAATTCTGTGGCGAAGTTGAAGCTTATGGCCTGTATGTGATTTAAAGGATTTTGAATAACTAGGACCAAAACAAAATAACTAGGACCAAAATAGAAAACATAAAAGGGATCAAAATGGAAAACAATATTATTGGGACCATTAAATAACAAAAAAATCCAGGGGCGAAAATGAAAAACATTAAAAACATGTTTAAACCTAGTTGAAGTTATACTAGCTTTCTCCAATGATATGTCTGTGTAACTTTTCTGCTGTTTCTCCAATGAAAATGAAAGTGCAGATTCAACAAGAGAAAACTTCCTACAAATTTTTGAAAGAAAGATGGAAGAAAGAAATAAACTATTAAAAGAAAGTGGTAAGCATCTTTTAAATGTAGCAACAAGATCCTTTTTAAGATACTTCTGAGTTGTTTGTGATGATTCATCTGTTGTGACTACTGAGACTAATTGTGTTCCTTTTCTTTTTTATATGCTGTTTTAAGGTCGTGAGCTAGCCGTTTCCTGGGCTCTTTGTGCTGTGTGTCTTGTTGGCCATCTCTCCCATCTCTTTGCCGCAAAGGCACCATGGATTCATGCATTTCATTCTGTCGGGTTTCATCTATCCTTGTGTTTGCTTACATTACTTGGTCCCGGCCGCCAACTTATCCTTGATGGCTTAAAAAGCCTCTTTAAAAGGGCGCCAAACATGAACAGCTTAGTTGGTCTTGGGGCTTTGTCATCATTCACAGTCAGTTCATTTGCTGTTTTGCTGCCGAAATTGGTAAAATGTATTTTTGAAATCTTCTATCTCCAACTTGTAATTTCAAATTTATTTTGTTGCCGGCTATATTTTGCAACTCAGTTAACTTGGAAAGACTAAAGAAAAATAGAAAATTTGAATTCCTTACGTTGATGAGAGCATTAGGAATAAAAGCATTCAAGAGATGCTATAAGATATTTGGGTTAATTATGTTTTTTTAGCTTCCTAATTGAGGGAGATTGTTGGGTTTAGCTCCTAAACTTTAAAAAGTAGTTTTTTTCGTCCTTATCAAGGCCGAGCCATTAAGGGACAGCTGTATTGTCATTATTAGCTGTATCATAAGGATACTTGTTTTCCATTTAAAATCAATCATACAGAATCTCTCCTTCTTGCAAATCTAGGAGTTAATTAGTTTCCTTATTTGATTGTATTCCCTAGGTTGTTTATATCCTCATGTATTTTCTATCATATCAATGACAATGAGAATTACAGATAATTTTTCATGGCTGAAACACACAAGAAATTTAATGGGATCAATTAATTTGATCTAATTGACTATATACTTGTCACTAACTATAATAAAAATAATCATAATTGACTTGTTCCTTGATCATCCATGTTCATGGGCATATTCCAGTTTGATTAAATTTTAGCATACCATCTTAGCATTTGAGCTAGGTTTATCTCAACCCCCAAAGTTTGCTCAAGAGTCAAGATTGTCTAAGCCCTAAAAGGACTACTTTGTTCATATTTCTAGTCGATGAGGGATCTTAAAACACTCTTTCATGTTCAAGATTGGACGGACATTTGGAGTGTTTAGAAATATTGGTGGCCTAATAGCACAACACATCTTATGCCCAGGACTTAGCATTTAGAGCATGGGCAAGTGCGAGTGGTCCTGTAAAAGATCAAGGATATACTCTTATATAAAATTTGGGTTAGGCTTAAATCAAGAGTTGAGGATTTCTCATTTTGGTCATATCTCTAGTCAATGTGGCATCTCAACAAGCCTTTTTGTCTCATTTTTCCATTACAATGTTGGATGGGTTCTTTTTTTCTTTTTTGTTCTACCTAAGGACTAAATTGTGGTGGACTTAGGCAGATGGTTACTTATCTACTTTAGCTAAATAGTGTTGTATTCATCTTGTTCTCATATAATATGTACATTAAAACTTTGGGAGCCCCTAAAATGGACCCCAAAATAAAGGGTCCATTGGTGAACCCAAGTTGATGACCGGCTATAGCAAGTTACAATTGTTTTTTTTTAATTTAATTTTATTTTCTTTTTAGTTATTTTTTCGGTAGCTAAGATGGAGACGAGTCAGGAGATGGCCGTCAACTTGCATGTTGCGGGAAAATTGTGGACAGATCTTAAATTTATGTCTTGCATCATGGGAAAAAAGAGTTAAATGTTGACATGGTGGATTTGAAGAAGAGGAATAAGAAAAAGGATATAGCCTGCCCCTTGTGAAAACTATTGCGAGAAAATAAGCTGAGAGTCGCGTTCCTCGTTCGATCTTTTGTTTACTCAAGAGAGACAAAGGTTGTCAGTCGCAAAGGTAGGGGTTGGATACAGTACTAGTTGGTAAACCCCCGAATCATTGTTTATGTGCGGCAAGGTTGTAGATCTGAGAAAAATATTTGCGGAATGTGTACATATTAACTCTGGTTAGTCATGTTAAGTTTAGTTGGATACAATGAGGTGGTTGTTCCAAATATGGATCTTGTTTACAATGGAGATTTCCTCCATGTATATGATTAAAATGTAGAGAGAAAAAAAAAAACTAGCCATTATAATGATATGAATGCAATGAATTTGATTAGGCTTCAATCAACCATCAAATTAGGAGGAGTAGGATTTTAGTGGCCTGTGGTTTAGAATAAAAGTCGTGTTAATAATTTTTCTAATAAACTCGTGAAGGATCTGTTGTACTGCATAAACTGATATCTCACTAATTTAATTTTTGTTTATTTTGTCAAGTTGCCTCCTTAATTTCTCTCCAACGATCTGGTGCATTCCTTGTCTCATCTACACAAAATTTGACTTAAAAGAGAAAGTACTCTATTTTATTTTACAATAAAAGAAAAAACATTTATAAAAAACAGTAAAAAAAAAATGTTACTTGGTATAACCGGTCATCAACTTGGGTTCTCCAATGGTTCCTTTGTTTTAGGGTCCATATTCACCAATGGTCCCTTTGTTTTAGGTTCCATACTAGGGGCTCGCTAAAACTTCCATTGTATATTTGTTATATTACATCAAGCCCACTCTCATTTTACTTACGAAAATGGAAATCAACTCTTTGGTATACTCGATGCTTGTTGTGTGTGTGTGTTAGAAATTTGGCTTTGGGGTAACTCTGCCTCACAAAACTGGCCTGTAAGGTTAGAACTGTCCAAGTTTTATAAGCACTATCTAAGCCATATCTGTAGTCGATGTGAGATTCTCAACTCACCCCCTCACGCTTAAGGCTGAACATCTGAAGCGTAAACCTATATGGGTGGAATAACAATGCTCTTTGCCTATAGTAGATTTTTGATAAACTCTGATGCCATCTTAGAATTTAGGCTTCAGACTCTACTCTGCCCCTCAAAACTGACTTGAAAGGGTAGGACTTCTCAGGTCTTATTAGCACTACCTAGGCCATATCTCTAGCCGATAGGGGACTTTTCAACAGTGGGCTTGCCTGTATATATGTAAAGCTAAAGTTAGGAAGTATACATTTTTCGTTGAAATTACGAAGCTGGATATGCAATAGATATGAATGGAAGTTTAATTGTGTTAAATGGAATTTTTAATGCAGGGTTGGAAGGCGTTTTTTGAGGAGCCTATTATGCTGATTGCATTTGTCTTGTTGGGAAGGAATCTTGAGCAGAGAGCTAAAATTAAAGCAACCAGTGATATGACAGGACTTCTTAGCATATTGCCATCTAAAGCTCGCCTTCTAGTTAATAATGGGGAAACAGATGCTGCATCAGTTGTTGAAGTTCCTTCTGACAGTCTTTCTGTTGAAGACCAAATTATCATATTCCCCGGAGTAAGTAATATCGGAACATGCATACTATCGGATACAACCATCTAACTGCTTCACCCCCTTTTTGCATCTGAACAAGCTCCGATTGTTTATTTTAGAAAGGCTGACTTTTATTAACGTATCTTTGAATGATTAAAGTCCCCACTAAGGTATTAAAGAAAATGAACAAAATGATAACATTGATATGCTTTATGTCTACTACTACGGGAAGAGGTGAAGGAGGGATTCACCATCTAAACACCTTCATTCCTATTTCCAAAAGTATGAGGGTGTTTGTGCTGCTAAACTGTTGATGATTGTGATTTGAAATTTAAACATATTCTGCTTAGATTTTGAGGGTTGATGTGCATAAAATATTTATCCCAGCTACTTTTTCTATTTTTCTAGGATCGTATTCCAGCTGATGGAATTGTGAGAGCTGGTAGAAGTAGTGTAGATGAGTCAAGTTTCACTGGGGAGCCGCTGCCAGTAACAAAAGAACTTGGGGTAAGTTGTATCTCAACACACTATAATCTGATATTTATCATTTATTTGACTTTTAGTGTGACTTATAGATATTGTTGATGCCTTTTAATGATGTTGGATGCCTGATCGTTGATTATAAATTTGTTAGGGCATTATGTGCCCTGTGCCAATTAAATAGGAATGCCATTATGTTTTTAATGGTAACATTGTTTGGGTGCATATTAACTGATGATGAGCACACTTCATTTTGTGTTGATATGTGATCATTAGAGAGAGAGCGCGAGAGAGTTGGGGTAGCACCTATAGTCTATAGTAGAAAAGATGGTTGAAAACAGGCTTAGGTGGTTCGGGCATGTAGATAGAAGACCTGTAGATGTTGAGTAGGGAGAGTAGATCAGATGCATGATTGTCAGATCACCATAGGCAGAGGTAGACCTAGAAAAACTATAAGAGAAACTATTAAGAAAGATCTAGAAATTAATGAGTTTGATCAAAATATGGTTAATGATAGAGCATTATGGCGTAATTTGATCCATGCAGCCAGCCCCACTTAGTGGGATAAGGCTTGGTTGTTGTTGTTGATGATGTGATCGGCCCTTTAACATTTCTGTATCTGTGGCAGTACCGGCAGTTGAATTATGTAACTGATTGTTGGGTTTTGTCTTCAGAGTGAGGTTGCAGCTGGAACTATAAATCTTAATGGAACTCTTACAATAGAGGTGCGGAGACCAGGTGGTGAGACTGCTATAGGAGACATTATTCGTCTAGTTGAAGAGGCACAAAGTAGAGAAGCTCCTATACAACGGTTGGCTGACAAGGTTCGCCCACTGAATCCCATTATTTTATAGCATGTATTTTTTTTTTTTACTATCTTAAGTGGTCTGATTGATTGCAAAAGTTAAATTCATCAAATTGTGACCACCGATTTACAGATTTAGCATTGCGATCGATGCTTTTATCTGGCTTGGAAGATTATACAGTCTTGATAAGTTTGACCAAAAGAATACGGAACCTGATTATAAACAGATTTACAAGCTCAGAATGGTTTAGGCGTGCATGATTTTTTTCTTGGGGGAGGGGGTGTTTTTATAGTTGGCCTCACCAGAGGGTCCAAGCATCATAGCTGTATAATAAGTTAATGTTATGTGCCTTGAAAATTATAATAATCAGGTATTAGCTCTTTCGTTTGGAGAGTAATTTTTTAAAATCTTCAAGATGATGTTTTTGGATGAGCAGTTTCTTTGCGATAGGATTAGGTTTTTGGCTTTTACTTGGTATAAAGCATCCGCTCTTTTCAAAGGGGTCCCCTCCCTCAAATCGATTTGTTGAGTGATTAGGTTGGTTTATCTTATTGTCGTTTTCTTTGTTCTCTTGTTTTCACCTCTTTTGTAAGGAGGATCTCTCACTGTACTCTGTAGTCATCTTATCTTTGTCTTATTGAATTTCTTTTTTGCCATAAAAGGAAAAAGTAACAGCCTTCTCTATGCATCTAAAAGTCATACAACCTAATGCGTCCTTTTTATTTTTCTCCTTTTATGTGTATGTTTCAACGTCTGTCCCAAGAAAGAATAGGACTTGCTCTTTTATTTATTTGAGAACAAAAAATGAAGGAGGTCTGTTGCAAAATAAAATTTTGTGGAATTGGTTTAGAAAAAATGCAGGAAGTGTCATGCTACAGTTTAGGAATCCCTTTCCCTTGCATCTCTTCTTAAACTCTTATTTAAATATAGATTTGGTGATGATCACATATTTGATTCTGGGAGGACTGGTGGAAAGATGACAACTCTTTTTTAAGCTGCTTTCTTTGGCTTTAATCTTTCATGATGTTTCCTTTTTCATTTTTATGCTATACTTGATAGTCAAGCTTCTTGAGATTTATTTTATTGCCCTGAGGGGGAGTGTTAGAATTGTAATTTTATTGCCCTGTCAAAGAACACATGCTCTGCCATTGCCGATCTGCACCTTTTATGTATTTCATAGGGTTAACTTGCTGATGTACTTTTCGAAGGGCTAAGCAGTACGTTGTTCTAGAATATTGCCCTGAGGGGGAGTGTTAGAATGTTTATTTGTAACAGATACAGTCTGTATTTTTACGTTAACTGATACAGACCGTGCCTTTCATTTCTTAACCAATACAGACTTTACTTGTTTAATTTAATTCACTGTATTCTTTAGTCCATAGGGAATCCCAAACATCATGTGATTTGGTCCTTTTCTGCTTTAGGTTCTCACTTTTCATTCACATAGACCACCCTTGATGTGCTGTTTTGGACAGATAAAAATAAAACCCAACTGAACCAATATAAAAGCTAATGTAATAACTGAGATCAATATGTAGAAACATTTTCAGTTCTAATTACAATTTTGTTTTCTTTCACTCTAGAACTTTATCAATCTGTTGTTGGTTGTTGTATATGTATTTTCAATTAGAGGAATGTTAGCAACATATTCTCCTTCAATCATCTTCTTGCTTATATATCTTCCACTAAATCGAAACGACATTTGTGTATCCAGGTAGCGGGATACTTCACGTATGGAGTAATGGCAATCTCTGTTACCACATTTACGTTTTGGAGTGTGTTCGGCCCACAAATTATACCTACTGCTGTATATCAAGGAAGTTCAGTTTCACTGGCTTTGCAGCTTGCATGCAGTGTTCTGGTATGTTTTTCATATATTTTGTATGAACATATATCCTGTCGGATATTTGTCCGTCATCTATATAATGTTAGTCAAATGTAAAGATCTGTTAGGCACTTAAGTTTTGATAACATAGGCCCAAAAATATTTCTTAGTCCAACTAACTGATTATTTATATAGACGAGTGGCTTTGGAATGCAAAAAAAATTGATACACAGTCCAGCTGCTTGTTCTCACTCGTATTTCCGTTAATAAGAAAGAAGAAATAGGCCATTTTGAGCTTCTAATTTTCAGATATTGCTTAAATGAAAATTCTAATCTGTTCTGAAAGTAATATTTGTTTATTGATGCAGGTTATTGCTTGTCCTTGTGCACTTGGGTTAGCCACACCCACTGCTGTACTGGTAAAATCTTCACAAAGACAACATCTGTCCCCACCTTACTTATTGTTGTGTTTGATTTGTGTGTGTGTTCAACAGGTTGGAACTTCTTTGGGGGCTAAAAGAGGATTACTTTTGCGTGGTGGAAACATTCTAGAGAAGTTTGCCATGGTAAATACTGTTGTGTTTGACAAAACAGGGACCCTCACGATTGGTAAACCTGTGGTGACAAAGATTGTCACGGGAACATGCATAGAAAATGCAAATTCAAGGTAGTGTAAAGAAAGAAAATTTTGCCCATTTATCACAATAAGTTCATTTGAAAAGATTGTTTTTCTATAAAATGTTTAATTTCTCTAGTTAGTTGCCTACACAAGATTATATATA
Organism: Medicago sativa; assembly: GCF_051527215.1. Taxonomy (NCBI): domain Eukaryota; kingdom Viridiplantae; phylum Streptophyta; class Magnoliopsida; order Fabales; family Fabaceae; genus Medicago; species Medicago sativa. The sequence continues at coordinate 82,235,550 of NC_140752.1, forward strand.
TTTTCCTATTGGAATAGAATCAGGTGTAAGTATTAACCATGAATAATCGTGAGAGAAGCCATTCCCATGTTGTTAATACATGATAGGAAACTTTCTTTGGCCGAAGTTATGCAACTAAAAGGTGATATAACACTGCCTTTTCAATGCAGCCAAACTAAAATAAATGCTTTGTCTGATATTGAAGTTCTGAGGTTAGCAGCTGCTGTAGAATCAAATTCAGTACATCCAGTTGGGAAAGCAATTGTGGATGCCGCTCAGGCAGTTAATTGCCATGACGCAAAGGTTCTCATGTCATTTCTCGACAAAGTTTGATTTTGTTCTCTGCATTTGGGGTTATTTCATGAACATTATACGATATGTTTGAAATTGAGATGCTGTCTTTTTCATTAAGCTATGCCAATGGGTTTTTAACTGTTTAACCTTTTTCAGTCATTAATAACACTTTATTTAGTTTTTTTGGTAGTCTGACTATCTAATCAGACTCAAAGAATAGATCTTACCTGTAGTAATGTATGCATTTCATATTTTAGTTGAGTTACCCTTTTGTCCTAAAATTGATGACTGCCGGCTTATTCTTTAAGCAAAATTTGCAGGTAGCAGATGAAACATTCCTGGAAGAACCTGGATCTGGTGTTGTTGCAACCGTAAATAACAAAAAGGTTTCGGTTGGGACATTGGAATGGATAACCAGGTACTTGAGTTTGATTCTTTTATCATGGTCCAAAGATACACAAGATAAGATATACTTCATTTTGTTGATTACAGTCATAATTAGGACTATTCTCTATTATAATCATTGATATAGTTTTCTTATTTTGAGATGTTCTCTCTTGTATATATAATTGTACTGCCCCGTTGTTAAATGCAAGTCAATTATCTAAACCATTCGACTTGGTATCTAGAGCTTTGGTTCGATACAGTTTTGTCTCTTGTTTCACACATCCTTGTTAGGGTTTCAGAAGCTGTGAGCTCTTACCCACCGTCCAATAGTCAGGTGTCACAACGCTCCATCGAAGCTGCTGCCAGAGCCGCAGCAGGTCTGTCACCGGAACCTCTTTGAGAGACATCCGCCCCTCCATCTGTCCTGGATAGTGCTGATATGTCAGTCAATCTAGTTGTCCACAAGCGAAGCAATAGAATGGCGTTGAACGAGAACATCGTCTTCTAGTTGATACCACTCGAACCTTATTAATTAATGTTCACGCACTTAAAGTTTGAAGCGACGTTGTTCTCATTGCCAGTTATTTGATAAACTGCATGTCATCCTCAGTATTGGTTAATGAGCCTCAATCTCTATTGTTTTCTTAGGACCCTCTGTTTGTTGTCCGTCAAGAGGAAAAGACCATGTTTTTTACTATCATCTGTATTGGTTGATTGATTCTACCTCTTTTCACTCACCCATGCTTCCTCACTTTCCACACAACCTAAAAAATATTTTACTTGTCCCATCTATGCCTTATAATTTTGATAGTGTGAGTCAATTTGCATGAGATAATTCGTCTATTTTGAATTCCATTCCTTTAACGTATATGTTTTTTTTTTAAAAAGCCAAACTAGCCCACCGAAATTAGCACTCGGGAGAGTCGAACCTGAGACCTTGAGAGGAGCACACTCCAAGGTCCCAACCAACACTACCAGGCCAACCCAAGAGGGTTGCTTTAACGTATATGCTAAATCTCAAACAGCCCTTATAGTGTTACTTGATGGAGCAATTGGATATTATGGGTGCTATAGCTTTCTGAATTTCATTCTACCAAAATCTTTAATCGTTACATACTTCCACCACTGTACTTCATACAAGTCGTCCATTTATCTACAGTGTCTCATTATATAAAATTATAAATAAAATCCAAATGTATCTACTATGTCTCACTGTAATGGAGTATGGATTAGCTTATGCCCAAAGAATCTGTTGCTATTAGATGCAACAGCTGTGACCAACTGTTGTAATGAACTCTAAATATTGCATTCTACTTGAAGATTAACATAATAGAAAATATTTGTATCGACTTTACTCTGAAAGCTCTTGTAATAATCTTCTTGTACAATTTTTATTTTCATAAACATCATACCTTCAGCAGGTAATTTATATGTGCAGGCATGGAGTTAACAACAGTATACATCAAGAAGTGGAGTATAAAAACCAATCATTTGTCTATGTTGGAGTTGATGATACTTTGGCTGGTCAGATTTATTTTGAAGATGAGATAAGGAAAGATGCAAGACATGTTGTTGACACTTTATCTAAGCAAGATATTGATGTCTACATGCTGTCTGGAGACAAAAGGAATGCAGCTGAATATGTTGCATCTCTTGTTGGGATTCCCAAAGCCAAGGTAAAATGTTTTCAACGTACTACGTAACTACAAAATATTTCTATAAAGAAATAGCACTTGCAAGGCTGATATTTTGGTGCCATGGAAAAACAACAGTCTATGTTTGGTTGTTGTCGTGTTGAATATGTCACTAAGTTGAAGAGGCTAAGAACTGAGGGTTACTTGTTCTACATAACTGAATCTGAGTTGTAAATGGTCATCTTCATCCTCGTTGAGGCATCTGATCAGTAAAAAAATAACATGTTTATTGACACCAAGGTGGAGCGACAGGCTTTGTCATTGTTCATGACCCTCCCATGTCTAAACAGATCAAGTTCTATATTTTGTTCATTACAAGTTGCCGATATTTGCAGTACTAGCCATTTGAATTGTGTTTAATATGCACAACTTTGTGTGCATGTAAGGCTGATATTATAACAATTTATTCCACCTTTTGGCATATTAGCCCTCTTCTGGTTATTTGGAATTTAGCTTACATGTTTGGATAGGTGTCTTGGGTTTGAATTTGTTCACTGATATTTTTTATGCTGTTGATGTTTTTCAGTGCACGGAAAATGTTTTTGGTAATTTTATGTCTAGCATGTTATGAGTTGTAGGTGCTATCTGAAGTGAAGCCAGAGGAGAAAAATAAGTTCATAAAGGAACTTCAGAAAGATAAGAAAGTTGTAGCTATGGTTGGTGATGGAATTAACGATGCAGCTGCCCTGGCTTCTTCACATATAGGTATTGCATTGGGTGGAGGTGTTGGAGCTGCCAGTGAGGTGTCTTCTATTGTATTGATGCACAATCATCTCTCGCAGGTAATATTTTTTTCGTTTTGGTTTTCTTAAAACAATCTTATATTTCCCAAAATTTTCTTCAATTTATTGCATCATTTTATTGTTTGACTTAATGTTGCACCCATAACAGTCATGTTTGAATGAAATCTACTGTTTGTTCCTAACTCAACCTTATAAAATCGACTTGTAAGGTGAGGAGTGCCCAAGCTTTATAAGAAAAGCAATACCCAGGCAACATCTCTAGTCGATATAGACTCTGAACATATCTCATCATGTTCTGGAGTGAACATCTAAAGGATCTCAACAATTTCTAAGAGGCATCAAGAGTGTGTTCAATCAAATTAGTTGGTTTTCTTGTATGAAACAAATGTTTACTTAAACGGTCATGTTAACTTGTGCTCTTAGGGCAGAAGTTAAGAAGCTTAAAATGGAAATTAAAAATAAATTTTATATTGAAAATATAACTTTTGCAACTTTTAAGACATTAAATGCACAAGTTTCAGAAAAAACTTTCTACATTTGGTTTCTTAACTTATGCACCAAGGGCACAAGTTAACATTTCCCTTACTTAAATAGTGAATAATGTTTTGGCCCATCTCTCAACACCCTTACTTACGTTAGGATATTATATATTGCATTATATTAGGTGGACCTGTAATACTATGTGTTTATCTTTGTTAGGAAAATAGTGAAGAGAAATGAGAAACTATTTGAAACAGTAAAAAACAATTTTATTGAATAACGAGAATAGGAGAAAGAGGGGTAACCTTGGTGCAACCGGTAAAGTTGTTGCCATGCGACTGAAAGGTCACAGGTTCAAGTCCTGGAAACAACCTCTTGTGTAAAAAACAGGGTAAGGTTGCGTACAATATACCAAATGGTGGGCCCTTTCCGGGACCCTGCGTATGCAGGAGCTTTAGTGCACCGGGTTGCCCTTTTTTTTTTAATGAGAATAGGAGAGAATTTTCCTCCAAGGGCATCTCTTTCCATACTAACTTTCTAATTTTCCAAATGAATCATACTATCCTATTCGTGTAACTGATATCCCCTCTAATAAACTAACTTCTGTAGTTGTTCCTAATTGGTCTCCCGTCCGACTACTCTAATTATTTTCTTCCCTTCTTTTACAATATGATAATTGAATGCATACCGGACAGTTAATCGTTTTATTTTTATGCAGCTGCTTGATGCTTTGGAGCTTAGCAGGCTAACCATGAATACTGTAAAGCAAAATCTTTGGTGGGCTTTCGTATACAACATTGTAAGTTCTGCTGTCCAGATATAAAAATTTGATAGGCACGATTTGGTTGACACATTTTCTTACCTGTAACATTTTGATAGTATTTTTGCCTGAAAAGTTAATTCTTGAAACATGAAAAGTATTCTCAGCATTTTCTATTATCGATTTATGACGACCACCATACAAATGCTAACAAAAGGGCAATGTTACATCCAGCATCCTGTTTTGTCATTCCAAGTTCCAACCACCTTTTGCGTTTTTTCAAAACTACCCCCTTTTCTTTCCCTTCCTTTTCCCTTTCCCCGTATGACCCACTCCTTTTATATAACTAACCTTATTAACCCTTGGTGTTGTCACCATTAACATAAATGCAAAGTGGAGGATATTGACTTAGGAGTGATTGCATTTAGTCTTAATTAGGGGATACAATTGAAAAAAGTAACTACCTATGAAGCACAAACACAGACACGACACTGACACGTTGACACCGATAATTTTTTGAGAAAATGACATAATTCAATGTAATCACAAGTGTCGGTGTTATGTCGGTGTCGGACACGACACATGTCGGACACCGGGACACGCCTTCAATCATAAGCGTCCGTGCAACAGAGGTAACTACTTAATATTACATTGAAAACTGAAAATAGTTTTACTTCTATTTTTATGGTGTAATTACACTGTGAGCGTCATTTACAGTTTAATTAATAATACATTGATTTTTATTGTTCTTCAACTCTCATGGTGTGATTATACTTCTATCTTCATGCAGGTAGGGGTTCCAATTGCAGCTGGAGTGTTATTTCCTGTAAATGGTACCATGCTGACTCCATCAATTGCAGGGGCTCTCATGGGGTTGAGTTCCATTGGCGTAATGACTAACTCATTACTTTTGAGATTCAAGTTCTCCTTAAAGCAAAAACAAATACACGGCATATTGCCAATCATCAAAACCTATGTTGAATCTGATCTGGCTCGCCGAAACAAGAAAATGAAGTATCCAAATTAGGTGTTGAGTGGAGGCACACAACATAAACAAGGTTCTCTATCCTGGGCTCTGCGCAGTTCTATGATGGGAGTATACACATTTATTCTTGCTTTGCGGTAATCATCTGAAGACTGAAAAGAAATTGGGACTGACGGGATGGGAGGTATTGTAGAAATGAAAGAGCCACGCCATCAATGAGACGAGGGGCATTAGTTGAGAAATTTGAGTGAAATAATAAATGTTAGTATTAATTATATCGTTATCCAAGATACTTCTCTTTATTTCTCGTAGGTTTCGTTTTGGGAGGCTTGTAGATAGGGGTGTAAGCGGTTCGGACTAAACCAACGAAACCGAAAGTCCAAACCGAACCAAACCGAAAAAATATCCGACCTTGTTTGGTTCGGTTTGAAACTGATCCGAACCAATCAAAACCGATCTAGTTTGGTTTGGTTTATGGTTTTTCATTTCGAGATCCGTGAAACCGATGTACCAATCCGATGATAACCCCGCTCCTTATTTTACTAATATTATCCTACATCACACAAACTTATGGTTAATCCCAAAATTAAAGTCCAACATAAAATACTTTTTAATCCATTCGCTTTCTCTCATCATTATCTTCATCTCATCTCATCAGTCAGACTCTTTCATTTTTACTAAAAAGTAAACCCTAGCCATCAACCACACCAAACCAATTGTTCATCACCTCTGGCCACCGCTGGGATCGTTTATCTCTTGGTTAGTTTTATCATGTTTATGCCATTGATTTGTTATTTTGACTATGTTTTAATTTTAGGATGTGCTTTTTGGAATTTGTGTTTGTTAATGAATGATGCATGTATGTATCATGGATGACTGAAATATTTAAGTTTGATGAAGTTGTTTATGAAGAATGATGGATGAATGAATTTTGGATCATATGTATGAAATATTGAGTAAGGTTAGTTATGAAAAGTTGTTTGAAAAATAGAGAACATGAAAAAACAAAATATGAAATACAATTATACAAAGTTCTATGAAATATTTTTGTAAGAATATGATTTTTTTTTAATTGTATTATTAAACAAACCGATCAACCGAACCAATCCAAACCGAACCAAATTTATTAGTTTGGTTCGGTTTCTTTTTTGAAAAACAGTGAAAACCGAACCAATCCGAACCGATGAAGATTTTATCGGTTCGGACATTTTTTTTGACTGAAAACTAATTCAAACCGAACTGTTACACCCCTACTTGTAGATGTCTTCCTCATAGCAGTTTTTCATTGATTACAGGTTAATGTTTTGGCTCTGCTTTGTGTAGTATTTTGTTTGTCCTTCATAGTCCTTCTAGAGTTGTAAATTCTTTATTTTCTAGTTAAGTTCATAATTATTTGACCATCTTAAATTTTGGAATTTGAATAAGGCTGCTTTGGGATGAAATTTATTTAAACTTCCCTATTCAAGGAAGCATAACTATGCTGCCTTAGCTATTCCAGATCTTAATGTATGCAAGTGGAATATATTTAAGGCCTTATTTTATTTTATTTTATTTATGTGAATTTAAGGCATTATTTGGATGAAGAACTTAATTAATGGTTTATAGCATAAATGCTTATGACAAGCTTTTGTAACAGAATATAAAAGAAAGTCAAGTTGAGTTTATGAAAACAAGTTGAAACAAAATATTGATCATGCATAAGTTGTTTTCATAAACTCTGTCAAAGAGTCTTACAAGAGCTTATGCTAGTTGGTAAATTCAAATAAGTTAATTCAAACATGTCATAATTTTGAATTCACCAATACATCCAAATCCGCCAAGTGTTATGATTTCTCCTATCCATTCTCTCAATTCCATACGAGTAACTACAGACAAGAGAGTTTTTTATAAACTACAATGCATCACAAGCTAAGGGAAAGGCACAGCATAATATTTCAAAAAAAATAAAATGATCTCATTTAAATTCAATCATTGAAATGCCTCTTAAAAAGAGGTCAGTCAAACGGTTAACAGTTAGTGCAATTATAAGAAATAGAACTATGGCAATTTACGGTTTAACAATTTTTTTTTTTTTTTGAAGAAACGGTTTAACAAATTATATGGCACACCCAAAAATTTGAATGTACCGGTACATTAAATCCTTAAATAATAGTCGAACAGGTTTTTTTAAAAATATAATAACTAAATCGTATTTACCAAAAATATCAACGAAATAAAATTTTAATTTTCTTAAATTTTTATCACTCATACTGTGAAAATTAAAATTGCAATTGAAAAATTATCATATACGCATTTGAAAATCACAATTAGAATCTTCCATGATGACCCTCGCTCATTATATATTATTCAACAAGTTTAACAAAATTCAAAATAATCCTTCCTTAATAAGGGTTATATTTCTTTTTTTAATAATGAATTTTGATAAAATAAATAATATCATTGCAAAAAATATAACAGTTTTTACATATGGTAGTTAGAGTTCATCGTTAAGTTTTTTTTTTTTTTTTTTAAGGAAAGAGTTCATCGTTAAATTTAATCACATAAGTTTTGCTTATAGTAAATTTGTTATTAAGAGTGCGCTAAACTATAATCACAAAAAATTCATTTTAGGCGGTTCCTAACTCTTAATTCTCAACTCCTTATAGCAGTGCCCAATCTCTATTTCCTAGCACCTTGCAACTGACCAATCTAAATGATTTTCACATGAAAAAACTGCATCTCGGGATCTTAAATGACTCCTAAACCTGCCCCTAAACATCCAACACACATAGATACAAACCTTAATGTTGTCTAATCAAATTCAATTAGTGAGATTACACAATTTATCATGTAACAACTTCGTATACTTAGATTTCTATGGATTCAACATTCTTAAACTAAAACCCAAATTCTTGATAATTGAACCCTTAACCCAAAGTATGAGGAACGAGGGAAGGCGAACCCACCTCTTGATTCTATGTTGATAACGATGGCTCAAGCTTACAATTTAACCTTTCCTTGCCCCCTAATGCCTTTCCCTTGCTCTCAACCAAGCTTCTCCACAATCTGTCTTCATTATCTTGAAACCCTAATATAATATCGTTTTTCTACTCTTAAATCTTCTTTTTCTTATTTAGGAGGACCTAAACAATCGAATTAATCAATCGCATGCGAAGTTTATGTGATTGGGTTGGAACGGTGAAGGATGATGACGCAAAATGGTGGGGCCCGGTGGTAGGAGTAGAGGTGAGGGAGGAGGATGACAAAAGTATGATCTTCCTCCCTTATTTAGGGCCATATAATATTGCAAACCCCAACTTACCTTGACGTGGTTAAGTAATATATGTTCTTCTTGTTTCTAATCTATTAATTCTCTTAATTAGGTATTAATAGATAGATAATTTATGTTTGGAATATTACAACATTGTTTTCATTATTTTATGAAATTCATCTAACTGTATTTAGCGTTTCATCTGTCCTTTATCACAATAGTTCATTTCACGAGTCCCAGTATTTTTATTAACATATTATATGCTCATGATTTTAGATTTTTTTTAGGGAAACATGATTTTAGAAATTAAAAATAGAAAATAATTTCAAATAATAAACTCTTTTTAATCAAATAAGTTATCATTTTGGGCATAAAAAAATCAATTTTTAGACAAGATGATATTTAGAAAAACTTTATACATAAATATAACTTTTTTTTTTTGATAAAACATAAATATAACTAAAACATCAAAATTAACTTTTTCCCATCTTTTAATCTAAATAAGTGGTTTTTCTTTTTTTTTTCCTGATTTTCTTGTCTAAGCGTGGTACTGTTTTATTTGACATCTTGATATTAGGTTGATTGATTTTCCATCTTGTTGCAATTTTCCTTTGTTTTAAATTGACAAATTACATATTTAATCCATAACTTGAGCCTCAACACTACTGATGTTATCACTTGAAACAACTGATAAAAATACTAAAATTAATAGAAAAAATAAAATGAAATTGTTACAAGTCTTTCCTTCAAGAGAAATACTAACTAGTCCCCTGATGCACAGGTTATGGAAGCAGTAAAAATTTATTGAAATTTGTGTAGCCAAACTATTAAAATTGTAAAAAACACTATTTTTAATGTAAACTAGTTTAGAGACCCGGCGTTGCCCGGGTTAGATATTAAATAAGTTTTATAAGTTTGTGTGCACGAATACACGTATCAGTATATTAGATTGAATTTATTTAAATTTACAATTATAATAATATCATAAAAATAAATATAAATATTTCAAAAAAAATTAAAAATAAATATAAATGATGAGATGAATGTCCAATGCAAGAATAAAAAGTGTAACAAAATCAATAATGAATTAGTCCAAGTGGTAATAGTTTTGGGTCCTTTAAACATGGACTATTACTTTCCCAACTTATTGCCTTCTCCCGCGCCCTGTAAAATTTCTAAAAATGCCCTTGTGCATTCCGGATTTTAAAATTCGGATTCATGTTTACAATTTCAGATTTTATAATCCGGACAATTCTTATGTATAATCAGCCATCAGACTCTCACATTTCAACAGTTTTGAGATTTCCTTTTAAAAACAACAAAAAACTAAGTAAAAAAATGCTAAAAACCTGTCAAATAAAATCATAAAAATATAAAAATAGTACCAAAAAATTCTAAAAATCAAATAAAACTAATGAAAAATTTTTCGGATTTTTCTGAGAATATAAAAAATTAATAAAAATGAAAAATGGGTCTAAACGATGGAATTTTGGATTTTGAGGGGCGGAGTCCCGTAAGAAGTCCCTTCTACGGGAGTCATGGTCCTTGAATTTTTTCTGATTTTCTGGGGATGTTTCGGAGCAATACGATAAAGTAGCCCGAAAACCCGATTTTTGTTAAATAAAATATTGGTTTTTAAAAATAGAAAAAAAAAATAAAAATATTGAGAATGAATGTGGAAGTGACATGTGGCATAAAAAACCTTACTTTATATATATACTATTGATTGATTGATTGATTGATTGATTGATGTGTAGTTTGTTGAGATAAAAAATACTGAGTGCATAAGATCAAAAGTTTGTTGAGATATTTATGTTAAATAAAATAGAAAAAAAATAAAAATATTGAGAATGAATGTGGAAGTGACATGTGGCATAAAAAACCTTACTTTATATATATACTATTGATTGATTGATTGATGTGTAGTTTGTTGAGATAAAAAATATTGAGTGCATAAGATCAAAAGTTTGTTGAGATATTTATGTTAAATAAAATAGAAAAAAAAATAAAAATATTGAGAATGAATGTGGAAGTGACATGTGGCATAAAAAACCTTACTTTATATATATACTATTGATTGATATTGATTGATATTGATTGATTGATGTGTTGATTGATTGATTGATTGATGTGTGGTTTGTTGAGATAAAAAATACTGAGTGCATAAGATCAAAAGTTTGTTGAGATATTTATGTTAAATAAAATAGAAAAAAAATAAAAATATTGAGAATGAATGTGGAAGTGACATGTGGCATAAAAAACCTTACTTTATATATATACTATTGATTTTTCACTTTAATTTTTTTATTAGAAAAAATTAAAAATATTTTTTTTAAGAGTAGAAATGAAAATTATTAAAAATAAAACGTGTTTATATTCCATCCCGATAAATCTATCTCTTTCCCACTTCACTCTCACATTCTGTGTATCGAATCCAATCCTGAGAAATCAACCATGTCTCACTTCGGTAGGTCAGGTCCTCCAGACATCTCTGATACCTACTCTCTTCTCGTTCTCAACATCACTTTCCGTAAGCGAAACCCTTTTCTCTCTTCTCTCTCTGTTTTCAAGTTCAATTTTTTCTGTTATCTTTAACCTAATTAACCTAACACTGTGTTTTTCTTCCTCTAGGTACCACCGCCGATGACCTATTTCCTCTCTTTGATAAGTATGGCAAGGTTGTTGACATCTTCATCCCCAAAGATCGAAGGTATATTCAATTTTTTTTTTTAATTTTTAATTTCCCCATTTTTTAATCATTCATGAAATTAATTTTTTATTTTATTGAAATTTGATGTATTTTTGAAAGGACTGGTGAATCGAGAGGCTTCGCTTTTGTGCGTTACAAATATGCTGATGAAGCTTCCAAGGCTGTTGATAGGCTCGACGGTATATGCTTCTTGTTAATTAGTTTCATTTATTAGGGAGGAAAAAAGGTCTTTTTTAATATGAATTTATAAAAAAAAAAACGATTAATTTTTCAGGAAGGATGGTCGATGGTCGTGAAATAACTGTTCAGTTTGCAAAATATGGCCCTAATGCTGAGAGGATGTAAGTTTTATTTTATTTTTATTTTTCGTTTTTGTTATGATGGCGTTGTTGTTTTTATGTCAAATTAAAAATTTTACCTTGATTTTCTATAACGAGGTAAAACTAAGTGTGTGTTTGGTCATAAAAATTGATTTTGAATGAATTGATTTTAGTTAAAATTGAGTTCAATGTGACGTGGTTTATGTTTGAGTTTAACAGTAAATTTGAGTGTAAAAATTGTGTTTCGAGTCTAAAGCTACAAACACTAGCTTCAAGTTTGAATGAAATGTAGAGGCAAAGTCAGTTTTACAACTCTACAATCAATTTTGTCTCATTTTTAATTGAAACCAAACACACACTGAGTAACCCTGTCGAATAGATTTAGTTTGAGTTTGAATACAATAGGCCTTATTCAGTTGCATACTGATATTGGATGCTGGTTAATATTTTTCTAATTGATTTTTTTTTTTTTTTTTTTTTTTTGTATAATTGTATGTAGCTAAGTTTATTTATTTTATTTACAGTCAGAAAGGAAGGATTATTGAAACATCTCCGAGATCAAAGAGCTCAAGGAGCCGCAGTCCCAGCAAGAGAAGGTGAGTGCCACTTTTTAATGTCCTTGTTGCTTCTAGAGTGTTGTGGATGTAGGAGAGTTTTGGTGGCTGCTATTTTGTGATGAGTGATGTTTCAATTACATGCAATCTCTTGTTTTTGTTTTCAATGTTCAGTCAGAGTGATCATTGAATTTTATGGCTGAAACCATTTCTAGAATTTTCAATGATACAGTTGATGCATTTATATGATGCTCAATCGAACTTGTATCTTGCAGTTTGATTTTGCTCCTTAAGGAGGGGATGATGTGACCTCTTAAATTTAAGCATGTTAATTTGTCTAATCAGTAAAACCCCGCAGCTTATAGTACGGTGTCTGGCGCCATGCTTGTAGATATCCGAAACTGTACTTCTAATTGAAGTTGTCTTTTGTTGACTTTTGGTAGGCTCTTTGAATGTCTTCTTTCATATCTGCCATTGTAATCATGCTTGTAGATATCCGAAACTGTACGTCTAATTGAAATTGTCTTTTGTTGACTTTTGGTAGGCTCTTTGAATGTCTTCTTTCATATCTGCCATTGTAGTGTACTGTAGTAAACATTGCAATTATCTTTTGGTTGATATGCTCAATGGGATCTTATGTGTTGATTTTGGTATTTTCTTATGTTATTACTATTAAAATTCACTTCTCGTACTCAGTGGTGTTTTGACATTCATGATTGACTTCGATAGCAATTTGTATTGACTAATGTCTAATTGTTTGTAGGCATCGTGATGACTACAAAGAAAAGGATTACAGGAGGAGAAGTCGCAGCCGGAGTTATGATAGGCATGAACGTGACAGGCACCGTGGGAGAGATAGGGACCATCGTCGCCGAAGCAGAAGCCGTAGTGCTAGTCCTGGTTACAAGGGCCGTGGAAGGGGGCGCCATGATGATGAGCGTCGTAGTAGAAGCCGAAGCAGATCAGTGGACAGGTCTTCATTCATTGACACTTGAGCTTTTCAGCTGTGATTTTTCACCACCATAATTATTGTTATTTGAGCCTTTTTTGTTATTCTTCACAGCCGCTCCCCAGTGCGACGCAGTTCTATTCCTAAAAGGAGCCCTTCTCCAAGGAGGAGCCCTTCTCCAAAGAGGAGCCCATCTCCAAAGAGGAGCCCTTCTCCAAAGAGGAGCCCTTCTCTGAAGAGGAGCATATCCCCCCAAAAGAGTGTTTCCCCCAGGAAAAGTCCACTCCGTGAAAGTCCTGATAGTCGTAGCCGTGGTGGAAGGTCTCTTACGCCTCGCAGTGTCTCACCACGAGGTCGTCCTGGTGCTTCTCGAAGCCCCTCTCCTCGAAATTCAAATGGTGATGTAAGTAAAGCAATGTTATTCTTGAACTTAATAATGGATCAAAAAGCCATCTTTGCTATCAAAGAGGCATTTTTTTTAACCTTTTGTAACCCGCTCAATTCTATTTACATTTGCAGGAATAAGCTGTTCTTCATGAAGTATTCCAGAGACACCTCGACTAGTGTACCTGCTGCTGTCTTTGATAATATTGGATGATTCGGTCAATGTGAATGATCTTATCAGAATTTTGGGAAGATTTTATGATCTAAGTGCAGTTTGGTAGGGTTGGATTTCCTTTGATGTTTGAATGTTTCTCTATTTTGACATATTATGTTGTTTACTTCGACGTTCGGTAGCATTTGGACCTTGTAGTTCCTAGGTTAATATTTCAGTATGAGGGATTTTGCCATTTTAGCTAGCTTTATTTTACTGTGTTTGCATTTATCTCTCCCTGCTTCTACATTTTCATTTCCTTTGTTATAGGCAGGATGGTTGTGATCTAGTTAAAGCTCAATTAATATATAATTAACAACTTATTGGGTTTTATAGTTGTGATCGGGAAAAGTGATTGGGGCCTGATAGGCGCATGTTGATATTGTTGCTGTTGATGCCGTTGTTTCTATGTCATCGATGATAGTTCGTGAGTTTGATGCTGTTTCTATGTCATTGATGATAGTTCGTGAGTTTGATGCTGGTTGCAAGAACTATGCTGATTTTAGGACTGATTGTTTTACCAGTGTGCTGGTTAGACAGACACTTAGTTACTTGATTTTTTCATGATTGATCTGATTTTTGGTAAGCTTTTTTGTTCACTTCCTTATTTCTTAAATCCTGCACACCCTTTGAGAGTTCTGATTTTGAACTGGTAATTGTGCTTGGTTTTCATAAAAAATGTCCCAAGAGGAATTTTTGATGCTGTGATGAACACAAGTTGAACGTATTTTGGCACTTGGCTGATGCCACGTAGGAGTTGGACCAGTCATTTGTTGATTCAGATGCAGATACTAAACATAATCTGTGATACTAAATATGAATCCTAATTTGCCGGTGTGTTACTTCTAATCACGATGAACGAGTCAATGGTAAAATATTCAAGGTTACTTTTTAAGATATTTTACTGGATACTTATTTAACATTGGCCTTTTGAGTTTGTAATATCTGCTACTTAATGTAGTGAGATATGTTTGCTGTAGCTCATTGCTCCTTGATTGTAGCTGTGAGGTGGTTGCTGATGCATCTTAAATATGAATGTGTGTTCGTGAATAATTTGAATGTAGCAGACTGTTGCTGCCCTTTTTGCTGGGGTCGGGTTTGCAATGGTATTAGCTGTTGGTAGTTCGTGCTGATGATGTCTGTCTAGCAGCATTGCTGGTTTCTGTTGATTCCAAAGCCGCCTGGCAGAATGCATTTCACTATTTAAGCTTGTGGTTGGCTTTTTGTTGTTTCACATTCATTCATTTTCTTTTTGTATTGCGTAAATATTTATATTTTTATTGCTTATCACTTGGTACTTGATCATTTTGATCTCTACTTCGATATTGTGGTGTGGTTATTGAGATGTCCACATGTATGAATCAGCTGTTCGTTTGAGACCAACCATTCAAAACAGGATTAAGTTGTTTGCATATATAGTAAACATGTAGGGTTTGCCTTTATTTTCTCTCTAAGATCTTGTACCCTTGGTTTAGAAGTGAAGTAAATTAGGCATAGTGAATATCGTGTGATTTTTCCCCAACGCATCAAACTTGTTTGGAATTGTATTAATATAATATAATTCTTTACAATTGTAATTAACCAAACAACCGATGCAAACTAAACTGAATTGAGTTGGATTGTCATAGGTTTGCTAAAGGATTCACCCAAACCTAATTACATGTGATTATAATCCCTTGATTGGTTGGTTTTTTATTTTAAAATTGAAAAATTGATTCAAATTGTACCATGAACACACCTTGTTTTAGCTGAAGGACATCAAATAAATAATTTTTGGTTTTTTGGATCCGTTTTCAGTTTTCCGAACACACTCCTCAGTTGTTTGAGAGGCTCAAGGTTTTTATTTAATGTATTGATTTGATTCCTGTACGAGACTACGAGTGAATTGGAAGAGAAATGGAGGATTTGCACCACAAGTCCATCATTTATAAACATTAAAACGGAGAAGTAGCCAAATGAACACCATTAAACCATCACTTTAGGGCGTTATTATAAACCATAAATGGAATACATTCGTTTGATATAAATTGAATTTGCTTCAGAGAAATTCATATCCTGATCATGGACGGTAGTATTAAAAGAAATCAGCATCATTTAGCACTATGACTTGTATCATGAGCATTGTCAATAGTCAACTACTAATATGAATTATTTTTAGTTTTTCGCAAGTTTCATCCACTTGAGGTTGAGACATTTTTGATGGACATCTTAATCAGAATTTAGTCAGCCAAGTTGTGGAAGTAAGTTAAACCGACCCCTGTTGATGCTATTATGGTAACCGTCCTGCTTCTCAACCTAGTACTACGTTTCTTATGTAGTAAAATTCACATATTTAACCAGAAATAAGCACATCGGTCTGTGAGAATTGTATTAAGCTACCTGCACGATTCAAGAAGAACAGCGACCGTTTTTTTTTTTTTGAGGGAAGAAGAACAGCGACCTAGTAAAGTTAAAATGAGATTAAAAAATGTAAATTTTATTTTTATGTTAAAATTTCTCATTTACTCCTATGAAGGAGCAACATCAAAAATTTTCATTTACTCCTATAAGGAGCAACATCATTCAGGAATCAGTTTAGTTTCAAAAATAAGTAAAGCAGGAATTTAAAATTTGTAGATAGACTTGAGGCCACAAAGTTCAGGAAGATATGTCACTATTCTATTATATGTATCTGAAATATCCTCATGCATTTTTTCTGACCTTGTCATATGATTTCTATAAATGAGAAAGCTAATGAATATAATGTTAGTGTATATATCTATCACCTCACACTAGGCAGCAGATACAAAAACACAGAGAAGGCCAAACACAAAGGCGCGGTCGGGGTGAGGGATGAGAAAAACTAGAAGAAACTAAAGGGGTTGAATCTAAATCTGGCATAATTGGCACTGACATAAGCATTAAGCAACTCATTCTGAGGAGACCAGAAATCAGCTTTGAGTCCCCCTCTCCTAACAGCTTTTAGGATTTTGTTTTTGTGTGTATATCCAGTTACTACAACCTTCTGACAATTAGTATCCACTTCCACCTTCTCTATCCCTGCACTCATGAACAATATATTAATTACATTAAGTCAACAACTATACAATTGTGGCATTAATCATAAATGTTTGTATGAATCAAACCTTTTAATTTTGAGAGGCATTTCCTTAGTCTTTTTTCATGTATACAAACCATCTCCACTTTTAACTCAACAATCTGCAAAGCAAAAACAATAATCAAATATTAATCATTGAACATAATTGTCTGCACTTTGTAAAAAGGATTCAGCCATGCTAATAATCATTTTCTCGAACATCACATGAATGAAACTGATATTATTAGACAGTTAATCTGGTCATGAACTCATTAATTGAGAATACATTGTTTTCCTTAATGAAATACTCCACATTCTCTATAATACATCTATTTTATCAACCTATAAACACCTAATGGTAATGGCAAAAAATGCAGGAATTGGAGACAATTTTTGTATAAACTGTATAACAATCTATTACACTAAAAAGTTCAAGGAAAAATACCTCCATTATTACTGCTTAGAGGAAATGATGGTAATGAGCTATATGGTTTTGTGAAGCGTAGGACAAAAGTAGAGAGAATGATTCAACAATTGATATGAGGAAGAGAGATAGAGGGTTATTTATATGTCAATCAAAAGAGAATCTCAACTAAAGTTGGAAGAAACATTAAAGTGTGGGGAAGTGTCACTGTCTTGGGTTTTGAGTCTGTTGGTTGTTTGAACTAGTAGTACTACAACAAGGCAAAACTAAATGCTTTTTCTGGGACACAAGCAAATTCAGCTTTAGAATATGCGATCCAAGCCCCGATGCTTTCCATCTAAGCAAAGTAATGAGTGTATGAGAATTTGAAATGATTGGCTTTGACAGATCTAACATTCTTTTTTCCTTTTGACCAAGTTTGTACATACCTAGAGAATGGAACAAAAAATCAGAGATTTTGGCTTTAATGACAAATGCATGCAGCATGCTAAACATCTGAACCTTCTGTCTCGAATTTGTCTTTTAACATATTAAATTGATGGATAGATAAGCCTTAACATGCAACACAAGCAGTAGCTATACATGATATTTTATTCATGGATCATTTACTATTTGATCTCCAAATTTATGTGCTTTTTTGTTGATACCTTTTGTTACAAGTAAACTTACCCATTTGTGGATTATGGGCACTTTTATATTAATTTTGTCCATCTGGCATCTGCTACATTGAATGTTCATGTACATTGGATAATGGATATCATTAATGTTGATCCTGCGTGACATTTATAACGGTTCTGTTGTTTTTGTCTTTTTGACCTGCCAAATGACTGAAAATTTGTCATGTGAGCAGCGATAGTTTGCCATTTAAAATAAAGTTGAGAGTAAAATGCTTACTCTGCAATATGTGCTGGCATGGTAGTACTTGAATAAAGTGTATTTATTTAATTCTTTACTTGTCCAAGATATGGTATTCTATTGACACCGTTGTGAAGTGAAGCACGTTAAGCAAGGAAAAGGACAAAATTGATGAGAAAAGAAAAAGGGAATAGAAACGTCTACTATGTATGGACACAACTAGAGTGACCACAGGAAGCAGACCAAGCAGCAAGTTTGGCATAATTGGGTGGATAGTGTACTTTTGTTTAGCCCTTACCATATAAGATTAGGATGCCCATACAACTTTATTGTACACCTTCAATGTCTGTTAGATTTCTCTAGTTTAACACCCATTGCTGGAATTTCCAAGGTCTTCTTTTTTCAAACTATTGTCTTTTTTCTTAAACTTTTATGTAAGAAGAGTTCAACATAATAGAAACAATTTAAGAATTTAAATCTTAATATAATAATGAATGATTAAATGATGAATAAAAAAGTAGATTTAGAATCAGTCAAATTTAGTTTTTCAATTTCAAATAGTTTGTCTATGAGAATGAATCCTATCCTGTTAAACAGGTGAAACTTAATTAAGATTATTGGTATTCAGAAAGAAAACATAGACTCTAACATGAGATTATGGAAGAAAAAAAAATATTATGTGAAATTTAACTAGAGATTCTTTCATCTGTCAGGGAATACTTGGCTTCCTGAAGGCTCTGTATCTTTAAAGATCTCAATGCCTATGGAAGTTATAAAAGGAGGAACAAGGGAGGCAAATGAACGAAACAGCTAGTGTGTACTGTGTAATAGTGAGAGTTAAGAAAAGTTGAGATCAGAGGTAGATTACCTAGCCTGCACATGTGAGTGTCGACAAAACCGAAGATATGTTACAAATACAAAGAAAAATCAGACCCTGAGATACTTCAAATTAAATAGAGAAGAGTTGGAAAGATGACTGATTTTTTAATTTTTATAGCCTATAGGCCAGAGACACAACAGGGTATAATTGTAAGTAGAAACATAGTTGATGTTTTCACCATGTAAATTTCATTAGATGTTCATTTTACCTGCATGCTTATATTCATGCTGTTTTGAGTGAGCTGATTATACAAAACCAAAGAAAATTAACACTAAACATGTCAACATTGCAGATCAAATTTCGCATATGTTGTTTTGAGAGAGGTCGATACTTCACTCTGCACACAACGCTAGCATTTAAAAGCAAAGATGTATTTTGAGAGTTTGAGATATGTACATCTCTTTCATTTTTACATTTTCCAACAAGTATAAATACTTTCAGTGTTTCCAAACTAAGGGATAAAAGAGATGAGACATGAAAGAAAGAAAGAAAATGGAGCCAGGAATTTGGATATGTCATACCAAGAAACTTATTGTGCAATATGTCTCTAAAATCTCAGTTAATTCTAGTGGATAGAGCTTATGCCAATTTTGTCTTTCATCAAGGAAAACAAACATATCTTGCTTCCTAAGGCACTCATTGTAATTGTGGAGAATCTATATACCCTAATGTCCAAAAGCAAGATGATCAACCACAACTTACGCTTACTGTATTCTCTATGTAATGAACAGCATTTTAAAGAAAGTCTGCAAACGCAATTTCGGCCACGGCATAAGATTTCTAATGTCTCTGAGACAACAACGCAACCATGAGCAATATCAAGAACCGCGAAGCAGACTTGATCACCATTTAAAACATTCCTACTAAACATTTAATCTATCATGCACGTATTTTCTTTATCACCTTCATTTCACACTCACAAATTTAATCCTTGCACCAGAGAACTAACTAACACAGAAAAAGAAAAGAAAAAAAAAATATTCATTATAGAAATTTTTTAATTTATTACAGTGTTTCAGATAACAACTCAATTTACACAGAGACGAAAGAAACTAAGAACAACAGGTTTTAGTGTTTTACAGGAGATGTCGACGATCATTCTTTTCCACCAAGCGTTTGGATAATAGCTTCCAAAAGCTTAATATCATTATCACGCTTCGTAATTTCTTCTTGTTTTGCACGCAGTTCTTCCATATGCAACTCAAACACCTCTACCGTATTAAAAAAATCAGAAACCATCAATTATTAACTTCTCCAATCACAGATCACAATAACTCAATTCGAAATTAGGATTAATAATTAGGTTAATAGTACTTACTTGTGGTGTTTTCGAGTTCTTTGGTGACTTCAAGAGCGCGTAATTCAGCGGCTTTCTGAGACGCTTCGGCTTGTCGTTTCTCGGAACGAGCGCGAGCGGCGGCGGTGATGGCGGCGTCGAGTTCTCGTTCTAAGGTGTGGACGCGTTGATCGAGGAGTTTGATAGTGCGGGCTTGATCGGCGGCGAGAGAGGCTTTAGAGAAAGTGTCGTCGTCGACGAAAACAGCTTTGGTGAGAAGAAGCTTCTGAAGAGATTCGAGATTTGAACTCATTTCTGATAGATTCGTCATCGCTCCGCTCCATCTTTCTCCTTTCGAATCCGAATCCATCTCTCAACGACTTCAACAACCTTTCTCGGTTGCTTTTGCTTTTTTTGTAAATAAAAATAACAAAATTATTAGTATTTTTATTCACAATTTTTTACAGTCATACAGTAACTAACAAAACAGTAAGTTACACTGAATATAAATGAGTTTATCTAATTTGCTAAAAGTTTATTGATTTTTTTTTTGTTACAATGACAAGAAAGAAAAACACAAAAATATTATTATAATCTACGAAACCTAGTTTTCGTGTAGAGTCTGCTGGTAGAAGGTTCGATAGGTTTGACGGCGAAGAGGTGTGAATCATGAGATTCGAAAAGGAAGAAGCTTCAAAGCTTTGCTAAAAAGTCGGCGTAAATATTACCTTCACGGAGGATGTGAGCAATGGATGTGATCTAATTAAAGCTGAAAATAACATTGACGTCTTCAATAAAATAGTATATGTATCAAGAAGTTGGCTCCTAGAAAATATTAACACAAAAAGAATCTAATTATCATACTTATGCTGCTACTACTAGTTGATATTGGTATTTTTCAAGTTAAGATATCAATTTATTTATTTATTTATTTATATAATCTATATGGCAACCAGTAGTAAATATTTAAGTTATCAATTTAATTTAAGATCGAGTTTCCCAGGTTTGGACTAAATTTGCTCCATTATATTTAAATAATTAATTTTTTTTGGTGAATTCAAATAATTGAATACTGTAGGCTAAAATCAGTAGTATTTATGAAACTGCCGAATTTGTCCTTAAAATTGTAGTTATGTCGCCCCGTATTGACAGAATAATATTACATTGAGACTTTGAAAACGAACAGAAAAGCAGTTTTTTTATTTTGGATAACAAGATGACCGAAGCCCGCAAGAATGCAACTACCGTTTCACAAATCGTGGAGTGGGAAAACAAAGTCTGATAAATAAAGAAATCTAATCTAAGCGGGACATTGCTCATACAAAATCAAAGAAATCCCAGAACAGAAAAGCAGTTTTAAACAATAAGGAATGGAAAGAGTATTATTTAAATGGAAATAATTCTCAACACAATACTTGTACAACTCTTCCAAGCATTAATAACATGGATTCAACTCATCTGAAGTGAGTAATTCCCTTTGGTTATATTGAATGCTAAGGTTGAAAGCACAGTTTGATATCCTTCAAGGGATGGGATCTCCAAAGCTTCGATGGTGGACAGATATATCCTTCTCACATTGAGATGTATCCTTCTCACAATGAAAAACTCGCCTTTGACCCTTTTAAAATGTGTTTGCCGGTTTCGACGCTTAACCAAACATAGGCTAAATGGTACTCACTACTCATGTGATTGTTATGGAATTGGCTCTTTGGGCCATGTCAGAACAATTTTGAAGCCGTGCATCCACAGCTTTAGATTATCACTTGACTTGATCCCAATTTGGCTAGAAACTGTGCACTTGATGATGACAGTCCAATCAAAGTTGCAGCACATCTTCAATACTCTGGATAATAGTAGCATGATTATTGCAATGAGGTCTAATGCTGTGTCAAGGAATCAGTATAGCACTAAATGATGTGCAGTTCCAGTTCTAGCTATTTGTAAAGCTTTGAAAATGGCTAATAACCCGGGATGAGTGTTATTTGATATTCGCATGTAACCACTGAAACCAGACAGCCATGTTCCATTCCATCTTCAAATCGAGCCTCGAAATCCAGCTGTCCCTGGAATGCCTAGGCAGCTGCTGTCAACATTAAGCACAAAGCAGTTCTCTCTTGAAAAATGTCATGCCTCCCATCTTCGAGGTTTATTGACATTTCTACTTTCTACTTGTACATAAAAGAAAATTACAGAAGATCGCAAAATTGAAGACTTCTCTCAAAACTTGATGCATAAGTAAAGATTCTATGCCAGACACACAATGTTTCTGGATCTCCAATTCAACCACAAACAAGCTAGAAACAGATGAACATTAGGTGCAACCAATTACTTTCTAACCCAACAAATCAAATTCCCCTGGTAAAAGAAACTATCAGCAGCAAAACCAAAACCAGACCGTAATTTTTGGCCAAATTTCTTCTATCAACAACTAAGAATAAGCTAGATTGGAGTCATTTCCCTCGAGCTCTTAATTTCCAGATCCAGCAGAGGTCTTGCTTTCATTTGTATATTGTCGAAAGAAAACAAAGAAGTCAGATTGGAGCTGCTGCTGCAGAACTGACATGTACAATCTTTTATCAGACCTACATATGACAAACAAAAATTCAAACAGAAAAACTGTATACAGACTCAAGGGCACCTTCCAGATGCTGTGAATTTCCAATGCCATACAACAAAAATTTCCATCAGAGTATACAAACTGAAGAATGCACAGGACAAAAGAAGCAGCATCTAGGAACAGAAAATTTGTTTCTTCGTGTTTATCTGCAATTCAGTGTCTCTCCTCCAGTCATCTGTGGATTGAATTTATGGGAAAACACAAATTCTGCCAAGGAGAAAAGCTTTAAACTTTCTTCCTCCTGGCCATTTTTCTCTTTACGAATGACTAGATACTTCCTATCATTTGCCATATAAATAAAACAAAAATGATTCTCCATCCAAGAGAAAGAATGGCTTTCTCTTCTCATGCATGTATATATTTCAAAACCTATTCAATCAAGTTTCCTTAAGACATTAACCCAGTAAATGTGTGCATTGCAGTTAGTGTACTAAGCTTAAAACTGAAAGTTCACACCTTCAAGTAAAACAATTGATGAAAATTGCCATTGGAATTCGATATATCAAAGTTCAAACCCCACGAATAGACACTTCAAGTTGTTGCACTCTCTTAGCCAAATCATGTTTACCACAGTTCTTCAATCCATCAGTAACCATATCAAAGCAACGAGATATAGGCACAAACCCAATCTCGGTCATTTCAAACAGATAATTAGCCGCATCAACAAACTTTCCACCACGGCCACACATGGTAATAAGCATAGTATAAAGCGGCCGATTAGGAGGATGACCCTTTACTTTCATATCAGCAAAAAAGCAAAAAGCATCATCAAATTGACCTCTCTTGAACAAAGCCTTCATAACAGGTGCATACAAACTAGGAAAAGGTCTATTACCTTCCTCACTAAAATTATTCAACAACCTAAAAGCTTCATCCATCAACCCAATTTTTGAAACCGCCGGCACCAATATCTTATAAGTATTAACATCAGGAACCATTCCCAATTTACATAACTCATGATAAAGCTCAATACAAAACTTAACTTCATCTTCCCCACATTTACAGATTGATTCCATCAACGCGTTAAATGTCCCCACATCAGGTATAATCCCTTCCTTCACCATCTTTCTCACCATTCCTTTCGCTGATTCAATATAACCGGCATTTAACAGCCCTTCAATTAGAAGATCACGACCTCTAACAGGAGGGGTAAACCCTTTATCACTCATTTCCTTTAGAAACTGTTGTGCCTCACGCATTTTACCGCTCGAGCACCACGCGTTGACAAGAAGTGCGTAGGTGCGTTTATCGGGGTTAATACCTTTACGAAGCATGCGGCGGATTAAGGCATACGCGGCGTGGAAGAGTTTTGATTCGCAAAGTGCGAAAAGGAGGGAGTTATAAAGTTGAAGATTCTGAGGGCAGTTGAAGATTTTACATTTATTGAAAAGCTGAACGGATTGGTCGATATGGCGGTGACGGCCGTAGGATTCGATTAAGGATGAGACGGCGGAGGGGGAGAGGGAGAGGTGGTGGTGGTGAGTCATTTGATGGATGATAGACCACATGGTTTGATAGTTGTTGGAGTTGGCGAGGATTGTGACGATTTCTTCGAATTCGACTGAGGTTGGAGTGTAGGGAGGGTGGTGGTGGAGGGATTGGGCCCAGTTGAAGAAACGAAGGGATTCGATTGGGGAAGAGGAACAAGCGCGGAGGACGCGGAAGACGAGTTCGGGGGTGATTGTGATTCGGAGTTTGTTGAGGGTTCGTTCGAGGTAGAAGTCGCGGCGGACGATGTTTGCGACGTGTTGGATTGCGGCAAAGTATTCATCCTTGGAGGTGGTGGTTGTGGTGGTGGTTAGGGTTTTGTGGTGATGGAGTAGTTTTGATTTAGAGAGTGTGTTTGCTGTTCGGATGAGTTTTGCGAATGTGTGCAGCATTGCATTGCGTTTGTGTGAGTACCTCTACTCAACTGGGTTGAAGATGAACGTAAATGTTGCAAGCTGTAAAAAAACAACTATAAACTTGTGAGAGAAAAAGCCAAAAAAACAACATATTTGTTTTTACCATATAAACTAATAAGTAATCCGCTAGAAATTCAATTAATCTAACCAGAAAGAGAGAAAAAAAGCCATGGACGGATCTAGACATTTGATATTGACGTGGACTAAAATTTCAAAGAAACTATGATGCAAATCATATTAAAAATAAGAAATATTGACTTTGTAAGGACAATTGTACAAAGAAAGCAAGCACGATGCACAATTTTATATAACACAATAAGCAATAATGAACAATAAGCGATATTCCATAAACATTTCTACATAACACAAATAGGCAATAAACAATTTTCTACACAACAAGCAATTATCATAAACAAGCATGAGGGTGCGTTTGTTTCAGCTTTAAAAAAAATAGATTTTGAGTTAAAAGAATCTAGAGATTTTTTTTTAGAGATTTTAAAAAAAATCTAAAGCTATTTCTGTTTGTCTACTATCATAAAAATCATTTTTTTGAGATTTGAAACACTTCCACTTGAGTTCCTTGCATTAAGAAAAAAATAGATTTTGGAAAAGCTACTTGAAATAGATTTTCATTTTGAGGCTAAAAATGATTTTTTTAGCAAAATGGATTTTTTAAAAATCTCAAACAAACACAACAAAAACTAAAAAAGTGATTTTTTACTCAAAAAAATAGATTTTTTTCAAAAAAAATCCAAAACAAACAGGCCCTCAGAGTTGCTCTATCACGCGGGATATCCTCAAAGCCCTGAATCCACATATCTATTGCTTGTCAAATCAATTCAACATGATCTTACTTCAAAGCATTGTAATGTTTGCAAAAAAAAAGAGGTAGAAAACAACTAGTGCATATTTACTTGAATACTTAACACAGTCAACTCCGTGTTCACAAACAAAAAAATTGGAAGAACGCTATTTGCACATAGGTTTTCTTACAAAATTGATTATAGCAGCGCTATAGCACATCAGAATAAGCAATTTTCCAATTCCGAGTTCTGGAATCCTAAAACAAGCAAATGGAGAAGAAAGGAGAAATTGGAGAATTGATTGGCTTACCTTACCTGAGAAGATGCGAGGTAGGTGATTGTGAAGAAGGGAGAAACCGGCGGTCAGCGGGACGCGAGAGAGGTAAGACAAATGAGGAGAAGAGAGAATAAGAGAGGTGGGAATTGAGTTTGTGTGTGTTTCGTCTGTGATGTTACAGTGCATGTTTCATCCAGCATTTTTAAGATAGCAATTGATTTTCAGATTTTGAAAATTTGATTAGGACTAAAGTGAGTTGAAGATAAAATAATATGGAGTATTGTGATTAATTGATTTTGTAAAATTGATTATGATTAATACTAATAAACTGATTAAAAAACCAAACATTCACTATGTGTTTGTTTCAAAGTCTATAATGTTAATTATGAGAATTTCAAATTAGAAACACATATTCTCATATTTGTTTCAAGTTTTTAAAAAATATTTTCATTTTTGTCGAAAAAAATTATTTTCATGTGTTTTTTATTCGAAAGAACATTATTTAAACATGATATCTTAGGGTGTGTTTGTTTCAAGTGTACCAAATTTATTCCTAGGAATAACATTCCTTGGAATATAAAGATAGAAATTTTATTCCAAGGTATTTAGAAAAAAGATGTTTGGTTAACATTATAATATTCCAAGGAACCTTAAAAATAAGGAATATAATAGGTAATCACGCATAATTTTATTCCCTTATCCATGGGAACTTTATTCCCACAATTTTTTTTGGGAAAACTTTTCTATTCCCATGAACATTTTATACGCGGGAATAAAATTTAGTAAACTTATAACAAACATAGGCATATGCATTTTTATGATTTTATTCTCAGAAATCTACAAATATAACTTGAAACAAACACACCATAAGTTTTTTTTTTTTTTTTTAAGATTTTACTATCTTACATCCCCTCACTCTAGCCTTTCCTCTCTCTGATCCCTTCTCTCCTCCTCCTCCGCCTCCTTCCTTCTCTGTCTTAAAAAATAAAAAAATAAAAGAGATGTCTTAAAAAATAAAAAAATAAAAGAGATGTTGTGAAAGAGTGTATTATAATAATTTTTTAATGAGTCGTTAAAATTCATAAAATCTTTTGAAATCTTATAAAATCATTTCAAATCCTTTAAAATCTTATGTTGTAAATCTATATAATCTTTTAAAATCATGAAAGTCATTAAAATCATGCAAAATCTATTAAAATCTCCAAAACTTTTTTAAACAAAAATTGTCTTTCAAAATCTTCTTAATCCAATACACCCCTCCCATGAGAATATATTCACTAATATTTAAGAACCAAACCAACTCAAAGTCACAATTCACTTTTTGGTGTAGTTGATGCACGTTGGTAATCATAATTTATCGATTTTTAATCCTCAAATTTTTAGGATAAACAAGCTTTGATAATCGAAAAATCCAATTATTAAGTAAATAAAGTCGGAGTAATGGTTATTTCTGTTAAAATTCAAACTTGTGTATTTTAAAATATTCTTTGTTATCTAATTTTACTACTAACCATTTTATTTAAAACCAAGCGACTCATCATTGAAGATGTTTTAAGAATATAAACAAACAGAGACCACTATATGCATTAAAAAATGCACAAAAAACAAGGGAAAATTACACCCACCTCCCTTAAGGTTTACTAAAATGACACTAGCACCCCCTGTAGTTTTAAAACTCACACTAACCTCCCTTAAATTCTTTTTAAATAGACAAACATCTCCCTTTTCTATTAACACCGTTAACTTTCCGTTATCCTTTTTTCTTTTAGAATTTTTTTATCAATATTTAATGGTGATTCTTGAATTACTAGGGAGACGAAAAAAATGGCAAAAGCACCGTAAATGCAGTTGATAACCATTTCATTGTTGGAAATTGTAATCAACCAAATCCAACATTGATAAAACTAAAAGCACTGTTAATGCAACCAAACACAGCCCGGTATCAACATTATTTGTAGCAATGTAATATAGAGTTATGCATAAAAGTAAACTCAGCATGATTCAACAAATTCCCATACTAAAAGTAACTAAACACAATTCAAGCAATTGATGACACAAAAACGGATTTTTACTCATATTTGGTTCAACAGCCTTCACTGGGGAGTTTTTTTATTTATTTTATTATTATTTTGATCCAATTACTTATATTTTGATTTAGTTGATTCATCATCAATGGTAAATTTAACAATGGAGATTTTTTTTCCTGGAAAATTCCCTCAAAAAATAAAGTTAATGGTAAAGTTAATGGTGTCAATGGAAAAGGGAGGTGTTTGTGTATTTGATGAGAACTTAAGGGAGGTTAATGTATGTTTTAGAACTAGAGGGGGTGTCAGTGCCATTTTAGTAAACCTTAGGGGAGGTGAGTGTAATTTGCCCAAAAAACAAAATAACACCATATTTTTTAGAGGAAATTGCACTCACCTCCCCTAAGTTCTATTAAAATGAGAGTGACATCCCCTCTAGTTTTAAAATAAACACTAACCTCCCTTAAGTTTTGATCAAATAGTCAAACATCACCCTTCTTCATTAACACCGTTAAAATGTCTGTTAACTATTAGTATTATTTTTTTGAATAAAAAAAAATCTTGCAGGTGTAAACATGTTGTACAACCAACCAATATCTTACTCTCTTTTCTCTATACTATGTTGCTTATCTCATTCGCATGTTTAGCTTTTCAAATTCTTTAGTGAATACTGTGATAATACTCTCTCATGAATTTGAAAGTTGGGTGATATACATCAATTCTATTTCATTTAAAAAGAATAAAGAATCAAGATACATGTAATTAGATATTTGCCAAGCCATGTTATAATCTGCCATATGATATGTGCGGATCAGTTTGAACATCTCAAGAACATGAGAATCATCGAGAGCGGAACAACACAACAGGATGAACGTCCTACCATTGAGAGCGACGACGGAGACATCGATAACGAGAACAAACGTCGACAGAAACAGTGGTCAGTGACGATTAAGGTAGGTGATAGAGATGACAACGAAAAGTAAAGTGCAGATGAGTGACTATGGAGAGAAGACAAAAAGTTTCTATTAGAATAGCATGATTTTTGCCGGTGTTTTGAGAGATGACACACAAAGATTGTACGAACAAATGATAGGTTTTGTATCTAACGGAGAATTAACGGAATGTAACGGAGGGGAGGTATGTGGTG
The DNA here is from genome assembly GCF_051527215.1 of Medicago sativa. Lineage (NCBI taxonomy): Eukaryota > Viridiplantae > Streptophyta > Magnoliopsida > Fabales > Fabaceae > Medicago > Medicago sativa. The sequence goes on from NC_140752.1 coordinate 82,264,533, forward strand.
GTTTAAAAAATAGAGGGGAGGTTTGATGCATTTAGCTAAAACTTAGGGGAAGTTGTTATAATTTACCCTATTTTTTATTATCAACTAAAGAAAACATGGAAATATTGGTATATTAGTAGAGGGCGGCTTAGTGGTCCCACACTGGAAACGTGTCGAAATCTAAATAAAAGAAGGGGTACGTGGACGAATGAAAATGTGGTAACTGATCGGATCTGAGTGAGTGCTCCCGTCCACGAACCGTGATTTCTCGTACCCACGCGTCGCTTCCACCTTCATACCTTTATTTCAAATCTTTAATAATCAACAATTAATTAAAAATAAATTAAAATAAAAGTTCTTCCGCTGGTAAAGTTCGACGGACGGAAAAAGAAGACTCTAGAAGCATACGAATCAAATATCTCTTTCTCTCATTTTCCTGTAAAATTCGTTTAATCCGCTTCTGATTTCAGGTTCGTTTCTTGTTATTTTTTTTTTATTTAATCTATGTTACGCAACTCACTCATAGCTCTTAAAGTATTCTAGATCTTCAACTTTCTGTATTTGTTTAATATTTTAGTGCAATAGTTTGGTTTTTACAACATAAGACAGTTGATAATTTTGATTTCTTTTAGTGCCTTCTTTACTGAGTATGGTAATGAGATTTATTTATTGATTTTTTGAACGGTGTTTTTGTTTATAAGAAAATTACTGAGTATAAGCAAGACATGGCTCTTGTAGATCTCCAGTTAAATCCCTGTTCTATCCAACTCAATTGTAATTGGCGGTAAAAGTTATGGAAAATTTTCGTTTTATTCTTGGTAATTATTAAATTGGACTTTATTACCACTGAGGGGGATATAAATATAGTTTGGTGACTGATGTTTGTGAATCGAGTGATAAGGAGGTCAAGCATTCGATCCTCGCCCTCAGCAAACACAAACAATACTAACATTTTCGGTTAAAAAAAACTGATTTTTTTTGTTTGTTTGTTTGTTGAGCTGTTGAAAGAGAATTAATTGGAGTCGTATTTTGTGACTTTGAGATTGAGTACCAAAATTATCAACGAGGCATTGGTAGGTGGGACTGTACATGAGTTCCGAATTTTCACACATACCATGCTTGTGACACTTGACGCAAAATATGACGAGGATTGGAACAAATAGTGTGATTGTTTGCTTCACTGTCCAAATAATTTCCTTCTTAGTTGATTTTTCCGAACTCAATACTTGACCCATGTGTTGTTTTTACTTTTCTTTTTGGTATATTTTGTGATCGAGAATCATCTTTGAGGATTCATTTTGCAGTAGAAATACGATAGCGTCTCAATTCACAAGAGCGAGGCTGTGTAGTTGCGTACATTTGATCCTAGCATACTCCAAATAGTAGGACCCTGGTGTATTGGGCTATTCTTTCTTTAAAAAATGAATAATGCTAGTTTCAGCGAATTCTTTTTTAGCGAAATTAGCCCGAAATCATTCCCATTGGCCATCTGCCCATGTTTTCCTCCCAATTCCTACTTAAAACAGCCGCATGTATTCTACACATAACTCTAATAACGACACGTAATCTTCGTGAAATTTCCCGAGTGGTTTTCTCGGGATATATATAGCAGCGCCCTAAAAGAATATATATTCCAATTTATTGCTGAACTTGTTCTCCAAAAAAGAATGCAATTTTTAATGTTTCAACTTTGGATGCATTTGGTTAATATTTGGAAGGAAGTGTTTTTATGATATATCTTAGTTTTATGTAGAAACTATTTTGAGCTTTTGAGATAGATAAATTGTGACATATTATCAGAGCCTTAATGGTTAGATGGTCTAAAATTTCATCCTTTTTGTTCCCATTCCTTCTATTAAGTTTAAATGATTTTCAATAAAACGTAGGTAGGCTATGCTATGCACTGTCCACCCTCCAAGCTCGAAGGGCTTTTAAGTGAGAGCGTCTAACTGAGAAATTTTCATGTGAGCATTATAAATACATTTCTCAAACATTGTCATCGAAGGATAAATGCTTTTTTCCAATAATTTATTTGAGTAACTTTTCTCTCTCTGTATAATATATTGAAATCTGTGAAACGATTAGAACATTTATTTCTTTCTTTAATGGACCTGGTGATATGTTTGCGAGTAGTTATTATGTTATTGATGCAGGTTATTGCAAGTAATTTTTCTAAACAACTGTTTTGGTGTTACAGCTTCAATATAACATGTGGGATGAATTTTTCGAAACAGATAGCGGATAGTGCTCTATGCTGGTGACAAACTTAGGATCAGTTTGCAATACAGTCCGATAGTAAGACATTACTTCACGAACTATATATTGTATCAAAAGAAACGTTAAACTGCCGATTGCGTGAGGAGCCATTGTGCTCAGGGTAAAGAGCAGTACTATGAAATCGGAACAAGAAAGAATGGTGGAAAAGGGTTCATATTCCTGCAAACCTGAAGAATTGTTTTCTCCTTGTAATATCGACTCATGCAAAGAACAGCAAAGGCTAGCATCAGATAATACAAGTATAACTGATCGCTATTTCAAGAGCAGCAAAATAGATTCTTGCAGTAGTGCGTTTTGTGCAAATGATACTATCTTGGGAGACAAGTGTTTGGTGGAGGATGATAGCGTATCTCAATATTCAATCAATCACATATCTCAGTCTGACAATGAACTCAGCTTTCTTGATACTGATGGGTGGCTTGATATAGACAACTTTGAAGATGTTGATAGGATGATGTTGTAAGAAATTCTCACGTGACATAAGTTTTTTTCACCTTTTGCTCTGTATGAGTTACTAACCAATGCACAATGATTTCTATAAATACCTGAATATGACGTTTTAAAATTGCAGAAATTATGACTCAACTTTTGGAATGGAGAGCCTCAATAATGAAGATGAATTCTGCTGGCCCTCATTGTCACATGGAACTGAAGGACCTGATGATGATGCGCTGAAATCGGACTTCAAGTTTTCATCTGCTGAAGCTAGTTCACTGAAAAATATATCAGACTATAATATGGACCTGAATGACAATATTGAAGGTCTGCCAATTCTTGACTGTGACAAAAAACCATCACCTTTTGATAAAAAACTGGGGTCTGAAATGGATGTTGATTTTGATGGGGTTGCTACTTCATTATCAACATTTGGCGAGTCAGATGTGAAATCGAGTATTACAGATGACCTGATGCCTAAACAAAAGGTTGTTTACCCCATATTTTATTTAAAAGATTCTTATTTTACCTTGGTTTCTGCTTTTCTGAATTCTAAAATACGTACCTGCAATTTCTGTGAACTCATACACATGGTGACTTGTATGCACCCACCAAATGAACCTCTCAGAAACATATTGCATAATAAGTTTGAGATCTATCTCTAAACATGCCAGAGTTGTTGATGCCATTGAATTTATTATTGAATTCTGTTATTACATGCATTCTATGATGAAGGCACTAGATCAGATCAATGTTGTCAACCAATCGCTACTGTTCTGTGATACACGATTTAGTACATAGTGCAGGATATAGCACTGTGGCATAATGGAGTTGGAATAAGTGATTGTCAACACATGACTTGGCTGTGTTTGACATTTCAATGTTATAACTGATAATGTTAGGATTTATGTATTTTATAGAATTCAATTCAGTTGATATCTGCACATAGTATACATCCATCCATTAAACAGAGGTTTAATTGTTTTGAAGTTAAAGAGGCTTGACTGGAGGAGGTCCTGGAGAAAGAAAAGAAAGATAAAAGTGACTATGGATAATATTTGCTTGTGTAATATTTTGTGATGTATGTTATGAAGATAAGACAATAATATCAATTTATACTCATATAGGACTTCTAAATTCAAATCCTAATTAATAAAGTTGCAAAGCATAGTGCGTCAATGGGATCAAGTGATGACATTTTTTTTTTCTTCTGCAATCAAGTAATTACATGTTTAATTTGATATTCTTTTCCCATAGAAAATCAGGCTTGACCTCTACTCAATTTGGCTGTTTTATTTTTGGCTGTTTTGTAGCATTGATCAGGTTTATGTTTTATCCTATACAGTTATATAGTAAAAGTAAACTACTCTGTCCATTTAATTCAGGTGTCCTTATAAACTGAATTAAACCATCTCTTGATTTTCATATTATAATCGGTCTCGTTGTATGGCAGATACAAGGGCAGCTGTTAAAGCAATCAGCAGGAAAGAGAAAAAATAGCTGTCTAAAAGATGGTGATTCTGATCATCCTTATGCCCACATGGAGCAACATGCTAATCTGAAGCAACCCTATGAAGCCTCTTCCAGTGGGGTCACTTCCCAGGATAGCATTCACAATCAAACACCAAACATGGATTCTGATTCGCTAGCATGTGTTCAGATACAAACTCCCCCAATGCACCCAGATTACAGTCATACTTCAAAGTATACTTCCCTCCTTCCTGCCTCATCTGGATCAAGGTCTGAACATAATGGATATCCATCTCCTTCATTTAAAGAATCATCATATGTATCAAATATGGAGAGCTCTCATGGTCATCCTTTAGAGGTTGCTGCCTTGAAAACAAATGATAAGAAAGAAAACCTATATCATTGCAATGATGCAAACCATATGAGTAGGGGTTTCAAGAGTGAAAATATGCAAAATCCTATGCCATTCAGAAGTCCAGATTCAGCTCAGAAGGTAGGACGTCAGTTTGAAAATGTGAATGAAGGCCATAGTGAAGTTGGAGAAGTTAGCATAGGATTTTCACCAGAAATAGAATCATCAAATGTGCATGAAAGTTCATCCAGGAGCTCTGCTTTGGACGAAACGTCACCCGAAGCAGCTAGCTTTCACCAGCTGCAACAGGTTCTGGATCAGGTATTGGAATATTTTGCGATGTTAAAGTTTGATTATGTGGTCTTTATCACTGTTTCTTGAACTTTGAAGTCAAAGTTAACACACCATGCATTTGACTGATTTCAGTTTCTTAATGATGATTGAATTCTGTTTTTCGTGTTTGTGTTAGCATTATTCTCTCATTCTGCTTGCCATATAAATGTTGAAAATATGGTGCTCCCAAAACACATAATGGTAGGCATCTAGCTGATCTACATCTTATCAATTTCTGGTTTAAGGTTTTATTCTGGGTGGTTCAGAGTAAGGCTCTTCTTTAGGGGGGAAAAGTTATTCCATGTGGGATTGACTCCTCTAAAGTGAGGATTATTCTTGTAAACTATTGATTAGAAAATCAACAACTGTGTTTGTGATAAAATACATGAACAATGTAAAGTTGTTAAATTCTATTAGTGATTTTCAAATAAACGGCTATAACTATACTTTTTATTCGAAATCTTTCGCCACGTTAAATAGTGGTGCCCAAGAGAGAATCAACTCTCTAACTCTCAATTGAGAACACTCAATTTTATAAACTTCCAGGATGACATTACCTGAAGGAATTGGCCTTAATCCTAGAGACCAATTTACAGTTGAAATAATAGTAGTAATTAATAGAATTTAATTAGTATGCATGCACTGACTTGAAACACAATCTAGTAAAACTGGAGGTTGTCAAACATGGTGGCCTGATTGGCTTAAAGTCAGTATTAGGGTGGTGCAATGGTGAAACTAGCATTATAGGGTGGTCTAATGGAGAAACTAGCATTGGTGGTGGCAATGGGGAGTCTATGCAATCTCGATATGTATTATCAAGTTATGCTAACTTAATCTGTATCGTATAGTGTAGCAAAATTTAAACAAATCACTATTGTTTTGCGGTATGCTACTTATTATTACAAAGTGTCGTCAAATAGTGGCTATAGTGGCACTATAGCGTAGCTGAATTTGAACAGACCCGTGATTGACAACACTATTTTACTCATTTGATATTATATACTTTTGTAAACATAGAGTTCCCTTGATTGCAGTTGGACGTTAAAATCAAGCTATGCATAAGGGACAGTCTCTACCGCTTGGCTAAAAGTGCCGACCAAAGACATATTGATGTCAGTGCAAGTGGTTTAATGGGTGATGATGGTGAAGCATGCAAAGGAGTAACGACACAGGATGCAAACAGGTATGGCTAACTTATTCATTTTTGATATTTCTGGCTACTAGTCAACAACCATCGACACACTGAAATACTAATGCAGCATACTTTTGAGTGAAAAGTGAAATATTGATGACTTGGAAAATGAAATATTTTAAGGTCCAAAGAAAATATCATGATCGAACTCTGAATGTCAGGTAAAAATAAAACTTGTATGATCAGTCGTGCTGCTCTCCTCCCTCCCCACCTTTTTACTACTCATTGAAAATGGAATCAAAATTTGCTTAGGAAATAAACCATAACTGTATTTACATTGCAAGAGTTCTAATATGTCTAAGAACTCAACAAATTCTTTAAACAAGTTATTCTGAAATACCATATTGCTTCATTTACAAGTGGTTTTTTTATTGTTTTTGTTAGGTGTAGGTTCATTTATTTTTGGGTATATGGCGCAAGTTCATTTCTATTTAAAAAAACTGTCATGCTTTGTAAAGTATAACTAAGTCAACCCAAAGATGTTCATTTAATGTGAACTTCGTTTCGACTTAAGAAGAAACTTGCCAAGTGTCTAATTTTAATTTTTCATATAAAAAAAAATATATCAGTTTTTCATTTTTGTTATTATAATAATAACACATTTGTATACAGGTGTGCGGGATTCATGAATTTGGAAACTAATACAAATCCCATTGATCGGTCTATAGCACACTTGTTGTTTCATAGGCCCTCAGATCCATCGGTGTTGCCCCTGAATGATACTTTACCTTTAAAATCCAGTTTCATGGTATGCATTCCTGAATTACTATAAAATTGCTTGAATGCTTCAATGAAGTAGATAGTCCCTTTTTGTTGCTAGTCTGACTTTCTGGTTTTACTAACAGATACCTGGACCAGTGACCGATCAACCAATATTTGCTGAGAAACAGGCTTGTCAGGAAGAATGAATCTTCTGCTGGAGTAGAAAATAAGTCTTAAAGGGAATCACCTAGTGATAACTGGAAGTCTGGTGTACAGTGTCTTTTCAATGAAGTCATACTCTATTGTATATATATAATTTGGCTTACTCAGATCGATTAATCATTCAGTTTTTGCTTTGATGCCATTAGACTGATGTATATTGGGCAAATAGTCTATATATGGTAGCATATATTATGTAGAGCAATGCTACATACACAGCTCTCTTCACCTAAAGATATACTTTCAACTTTGATGGTGCAAGCTCGTCAATTCGAGTCTTTGGCAAGCCAATCAATGGTTCGAGTAATTGTCGCATTTTTTTTATAGAGCTGGGAAAATGAATTGAGATCAGAACTCAACAATACCAAAATAGTTCTTTTTGTGTGTACTGTCGATCGCCACTCAGTTACCTGCCAAAATGATGAAACGGTTTTCTGCACGTAAAGAGTTGATTGACTTGTTTTATACTGATCTTTCTTGGTGTTTGGCTTGGTTATACGTTACTTCTTTGAACTAAAAACAATAGTTGCAAAATATAGTTAAAAGTGTCAACTGTCAATTGATTTTTGATTTTTCGATGTTTAAAAAAAATTATTTGAGTATTACTTTGGAATGTAACGCGGGTAATGCATTGACTCTTTAAATATTTCTATAACTAAATCTTGGCAAGCTAATTTTTATATTTTTTGCTGTCTTCAAGGTTCGAACACCTAATTACATGGAAAATGCTAGTGTTCTTAGAGAACTTGTTTAGAAGTTTAAAGTGGGAATTTTATCAAATTTTTTTCTACATAGAATTTATCAAATTATTTCTATTTTTAAATCTTTAATAAGTGCAAGGGTACTTGTATCTAATTATAATATTTCAAAAAATTCTTAAGGGAATTACTTCTTAGCGCTCGTCCTTTGACACAATAAAATAGTGCTGCGAGAAAATGACCATTAAAATTTTCAAGTTTTCAAAAGAAAAATGAACCCCAATGCCCCCCTTAAGGCCATAAAAAAGTGAACCCATAAGACTTTTTTTTTCCCCCTTGTTTGCGAGTTTGAAGGGGGAAAAGAGAGGAGTTTGAAGAAAAGCTTTCTCATTATGGATCCATATCGGAGGGTTTAAGGCCAATGGAAAAAAAGAAAAAGAAAATCTCATGCAAAGTCGATTGACTAGTTTTTTTTTTTTTTGAGAAGTGATTGATTAGTTTAGTCATTATTTTATTTCTTTTTAATAGTTCTTTCATTTTTAAATCCCTCTCTTCCATTTTTCTTCAAAAATCTAAATATTTCTCCTCCTATTGGTATCACTTGCATTTTACTACTTGCAAATGTTTTACAGTTCTTTAAGTTGTTTCGTAACTTCACTCACCTTCTTGCCTGATCTTGATCAATTGCTTAATCTGTTAAGTGTGTTTTCTTAGTATATGCTATGTTTCAATATTTTTTTAGGTGTGCTTTCCTGCGATATGCCATCTTTTAATACGGTTATGTTTGTTATCATATACATGTTCATTTTATATAAATTTTCCTTCACAAAGTTCTCTTTGAAAATAATTTTTTTTATTTTTTTCCTTCTGTTAAACTATCATTTACTCTAGCAGTGTTTCTCAGTTCTTGTATTTTCCTTATTTCCATAAAAACACGAGCACAATATCGTGTACGGAGACATTTTGTCGAAGCCCTCTCCTCCTTCGATATTCTGACACCTTTTCAGCTACATTCTATTTCATATCTTGTTAAATACTGTTTCTATTAGTTGTCGTTTTAGACATATATACATACAAAGAAAACAAAATTTTTACGCAAAAGTGATAAGTAAAAGAACGGAAGAAGTATAAACAAGCTATGTGTATCTCTTGGAAGCAAGTGGGTTTTCTCCATACATTCTAATTGCTTTCTGGATACTACAACTTGAACTTGTTTCCATTCAATAACAGACATAAATATGTTTTGTGATGTTGTGTTTAGGTTTAACTTTCAACCCAAGGAGGTGAGAAGCTAAAGGTTACTTGAAAGATTCTTGGCAAGGTTGGCAGTATATGTGTGAACGGCTAACATAAATTATTATGTAGATGACAACTCTTGTGCTAACCGTAGCACAAAAGCCTGAGGCCATGTTAAAACTGTTACAAAAAACATAAAGATTTATCAAAGTAACCTAAAACCCTAAACAAGATGTATCTGCAGCTGCAATCTGACAAGTTTAAATCCAAAATTCACTACTCAAAATGACTTAAACAACACAGACTGATCAGAGGGAATACCGTTGCATCAATTGCATGAATGTAATGAAATGTTAAAAGTAACAAACTGACCATCGCAGCATTTCGTAATCTTGTTCGGAATTGAGATTCAAGAGTGCAACAACAAAAGTCTAACTTCAAATCACTACTATAATATTTGTAGTCATAAAGTCAGCTTTTACTTCTTTTGACATCATTGACAACAAACTTTGCTAAATTAACAACACTGTCGCAAACTTGCTGGGACATTCTTCACAGCATGAAACCTACATAGGAAACACAGATAATGCTAATCAAAGTGTTGCCTTAGCTGCATCTCTGTTTCACTTTTCCAACTCGCATGAGATGATTGGCCCCTCATCCTTTTAGATTTTTCCTTGTCTTTGATCGTTGATCCTTTCTTCTTGGCCTCTACACTTGGATCCGGCGGAGGGCGATCACCACATACAGGGCAGACCATTCCTCGTGCACTGGAGTAGGTCTTGGGAATTCCACACTGCACACACATTCTATAGAGAAAGCGAAGTGCTTAGATCAGACTACAAGTAACCAAAAAACATAAAATCTACCCACACACATGAAACAGTATGTGATGCCTCTACATGCCAATTTTGCTTTAAAGGAAAAACATATAAACTAGTATCATAAGTTAGTAAAATATTTAAACTAGTATCATAAGTTAGTAAAATATTCCTCATAATGCTGCGAGCAAGTTAGCTCAGAGAATAAGGGAAAGTTCATAGTTGTTGATTTTAAAAGCTAATACATTAACACCTCTTGGGAGATACACCTACTGCAAACTTGCATAGGAGTATTATGCACAGACTACATGCAGTATACTTGGTATTTAGATAATGAAATAAAAATAATATTTTCAGGTCCTAACTACTACCTCAGAAAGGAATAATACATACCTCAAAAGCTCTGCAGCATCTTCAGCATTGGGATTGGTTGCAGTTGGCACCCGCTTGCCTGTTTCAGATGTGCTCACGGTAGCTGGTGTTGGTGGTTGGCCTCCATTGATGTCACTTCTTACTCGCTCATGAATCCCAACTAGTTGAGCTTTTGCCTCTACTACCGCACCTGCCAGATATGCACCCACATCGACAAATATTAATGAAATGGGCACTATAACTTGCCATTGCTGCATCGGATTTAACCCAAAAAGAAATTAAGAGAAGATTCTTCATAAAAAATATTCTAACTGCCCATTAGTTAATTTTCCTTGATAAAAGTACATTTAAGAAATCAGCAGCTTAAGCATTATAAGCCAGATGCATTCTGTTCAGGAAAGGAGGACTATTTAAACTTGATGAACAGCTATGCAATTTATTTATTATGTAAGCAATTTGGCTTTTCAGTCTTTCTTTTTTGGTTGACAAAGAGCAGTTTATTAACTTATTAAAGAAAGTAACATCTGTAAAATATATCGTACATCATAGATTAAGTACAAGAAGCATCATTGAGGATTTTATGAACTTTAATCCCAATGATGTCAATGGCCAAAACTTGAGGACGTGGTCACCAATCAAATAGCATCGCATATACAAAATCTATATCTATATTTTATACAACAGAAACTGATGATGTATGACTTATGGAATGATCAGTTACTGTACCAATCAGCAAAAGTTAAATCCGTATTGGAGGAAACTTAATATTAAATATAAAATCATTTAGATGTCTTCACTTAACAGATTAAGTTTTATGATTCATGATACACATCATAACACAACTTTATTTCAGGAGCACAGAAGAAAACTATATCCACCATTCATACAAATAGGGATGTCAATTTGCATCCGTAGATGGGGAAGAAAGTCCCCGTGAGGCTAGTACGAGGACGGGATTATACGCCTGCCCCGTGGGAAACTGTCCCAGAGTAAATCACTAAAAAAATACCTTTTATGTGTATATACAAGTATTTCATAATTCATATGTTACATTTATTTGTGTACTCACACAATATGTATAAAAATTCTTTTATATGTGATGTTTACTATAATGTCTTAATATTAACTCTGTTTTCTGTTTGAATTTTAATTTTTTTACTAGCTATTTGATTAAAAATAATAGAAATTTAGTTATTTTTTCATGCTGATGGGGTGCTCAAAGGCCACAGGGACTGCGGATCTGCAAGGATGGGGATGGAGAAGAAAATCTCCCAATGGTGAGGAATGGGGCACAATTTGGGCGGTGGGGAACATTGACACCGTTACATGGCAACAGTGTTATCCCATAGCTATAGCATGGGAACCTCATTATTAGCGTACACAAAAGTTCTAGCAAATTATTAGCGAGAAAAAAAATATTAGAGCACTTGCACAATATGAAAAGTCGATAAACTATAAATAAGTCACTAATAATAGAGCAAATCAAATTATTTAGAAACATCATAGCAACCATTGAGTTTTAAAATCTTCAATCATGGATCATCAATAGAAAGATAATGAGGAGCCAAAGACCATTTGCATAATCACTACTGTGTGCTTCAGATGGACATTGAAGAATTATTGAGTTTGTGAACATTTTTCATCAAAGAGCATTATATCTTAGGCAATTCATTTATTTCACATCCACAATCCTTGATTAAATTCCAAGCTTCTTCCCCTAAAATTGGAGGCAACTCATAGTTATGGCGTTCTTCATTATGTCATTTCCTTCTTTTAGTGCCTCTGCAACCACATGCATTGACTCTTTAAGTTCAATCATTTCAGTGTCGGTCTCTTTGTTCTTGACCACTTCGGATTTTTCCTTTTTGTCTCTTTAAGTTCAATTATTCCAATGTCGATCTCCTTGTCTCTTTGCATTTAGGTGACAAATTACCTTTGTTTTCTTGTCTCTTTTAAAGTCTCATAACCATCTCCATCAGGTAACTCGTTCAGACTTTAAAAGAGACAAGAAAACGAAGGCAATCTGTCACCGAAGAAGACTTCATTGAACCTCTTCAAGATATTGATAACAGTGTTGCTTGGAATGAGGTGAATTTGATGCTTATGTTAATGGTAATGACATAAACTATGATTTTTTCTGAACCCAAAATGCAATCACTAGATCCTTCGCCAATAGTAGGTTGTGGCAAAAGGAAGAAATCCAAAGTGGTTAAGAACAAAGAGACCAACAATCAAGCTTAAAGAGACAATGCATGTGGTTGCAGAGGCACTAAGAGAAGGAAATGACATAATGAGAGAATGTCATAACTTTGAGTTGCCTCCAATTTTAGGGGAACAAACTTGGAATTTAATCAAGGATTGTGCATGTGAAGTAAATGAATTGCCTAAGATCTATTGCTCTTTGATAGAAAGATGTTAACAAATTCGGAATAATTTTTTAGCGTCCAACTGAAGCAACATGCAAAGCAGTGATTATGCTATGCAAATAATATTTGTATTGATGATGCGTTTGATTGAAGATTTAAAACTTAGCGGTTGATATGATGTTTCTAAGTATCTTGTTTATTGTTTAATTACTTATCATCTGGAATTTATAGACTTTTCCCATTGCACTAGACAGTTTTGAAAGTGCTCTAATATTGGATATTTTGTGTTTATGGACTTTTCATGTTTAATTGTTTATAGAGCATTCATGTTTGATATATGTAGTTTAATTATAAAGAGAGTGAGTAGTTTTAAAATCATAAGACTATTGTAAGGATAACAAAGTAAATGTTTGATATATGTAGTTTAATTATAAAGAGAGTGAGTAGTTTTAAAATCATAAGACTATTGTAAGGATAACAAAGTAAAATAGTTTTTAAAATGATCACTTTCGTTCAACCAAACAGACCCTAACATACTCAGAAGCACAAGAACATAGCTGAGATCAAATAAATAAATAAATAAATAGAATGGAATACCAGTGGGTAAATCCCTCTTCTCCTTGCGATGATGCCGCCTTGAACCTCGTTGATGATCATTTTGTGGTGGATTGAATTCTCCAGCGCTATGGTTGAGGAATTGAGGTGGTCCTGGAATCTCAATTAAGAAAAACATAACAAGAGGTTCAATAACTAGGAGGAGCAAGATTTATAAAACTTGAATTTATTTATTAAGGTTTATGAAATTAGAAGGAAATTACTTCGGAGAAAGCGTCGAATGCAGAAGGAAGACCGGAAGCGGAAGGAGGTGGGGGATGGTGGTCGAAGATGGATCTATCCCCCAAAGATGGATGTGATGCGGCGGAGGGTTCGGCGGAGTTGTAGTCCGTGTCGTCTTGGTCGTCGAAGTCGGAATCGTGGATGTGAGGTTGATCTTCTTCTTCTTCTTCTTCTTCACCGGAAGAATAGCCTTGAATAAGTGATAAGCTCATTGTGAATGTGAGTGATTGAATTGAACCCTACTGAGTATAGTACAGAACCACTTCGCAGTTCGTTCGGTCACAAACTAACTAAATTTATTTGTGCTCATTTTTTTCTTTCATTTTTACTCTTAATTTAAATTAATTTATACTCCCTCCGTTTCAAAATGAGTGTCGCTTTAGCCAAAAAAAATTGTTTCAAAATGAGTGTCGCTTTTAGTTTCCAATGCAATAATAACTTTTTCTTTTCAATTGTACCCTCCAATTAATACTCTGCACACTACTTCCAAAGTATTACTTTTAAAACTAACCAATAGTTAATAAGGATAATTTGGTAAAATAACCATTCTCTTTCTCTTAATCATTGCATTTCTTAATATGTGTGCAAACACCTAAAACGACACTCATTTTGAAACGGAGGGAGTATTATATTTAATATTTTTCCTTTTTATAATATTTTTTGAATTATTAACTACGAAATTAGTTGTTCCGTGAACTTAACTCAGTTGACAAAGACAATGAATAATATATACAAGGTCCGGGGTTCAAACCCCAGACGCCAAAAAAAAAACTAAGAAAAAATATTTAAATCTAGTTACAATAGGACAATATATTAGACATTGTCAAAAGATCTTATTCTAATTTTATTTATAAAAAATACTTGATCGTAATATATGTTAAGATTGATATTTTTCTAGACATAAATATAAATAAAAGAGATAGTATCACTATCTTGGTTAATATTTTGGTTTCTTGCCAAAAAAAAAAGAAGATAGTATCACAATCATAAAAAAGCTATGAAGCCCGGATACAAGATACGATACGGATACGATACGGTACGGTACTGATACGTCGATACGGAAAAATTTCAAAAATCAAGATACGATACGGCCGGGATACGTTAATAAAAAAATTATATAATTAAACGTACAGTATAATTATAACAATTTTTTTTAATATGCAAATATATTAACAAACACAAGAAACCAGTCATAGGCCCGTAACATATCAACATAAATATAAGTAATATTGACGATTAATAGAGTGATGATTAGTCAATTGCATATACAATATTATCCCAAAAAGAGCACTATCAATGCTATAATATATTTAAAAGGAACATTGTTAGTGCTATAGTAATATAATGTTTTTTCTTACTTTTTAAAGAAAAAAACATAAATCAAAATAATATATAAAAATAAAATTTATATTATCTGATACTCTTCCGATACGTATCGGGAAGTATCGGATAATTATTTTTTAAAAAATTAAAATTTAATGATCTGATACTCTTCTAGAGGTACGTCACCCATTTTGATGTATCTGGGCTTCATAGTAGAAAAGTTAATTAATATTTGCAGCCGCCGCTCAACTCGCTTCTCCTCATTTTTCTTCTTCATTCGCTCAGCAGGGGTGATATAGTGCTAGACATGGTAGATAACAATTCAAAAACTCATCTTTAGAGGACAACAATGAGTGATCAACAAAGCATACATTAAGATATGTCCTTCAGCTATGTAAGATGTCTATTAAGAAGATATTCCATACAAATTACAAACATAGAAGGAGATATAAGGTCTCCCTGTCTAAGTCTACGTCGTATCCTACTTGAAACATATTGCATTTTATTTGTTAAAACATTAGATACAATATGATAAATCAATTAGTAATAAGCTATGAGTCTAAAGTTCGTATGAGACTAACATTTGGTACCTTAGGAGTCAAATTCACATAAGTATTGCTGATAAGTTTAAGCATAAATCCATATATCTAAAGAACTCACAGACAACAATAATGACAACATCCCTTACAATAGTCCAAGTACTTTTGAAAAAATAGACATTATATTCATCAATACTTGCAGCTTTGAACAGAGTAATTCTTATTTGTGTTGAGCTAACATAAGTGATATTCACACATATATTTAGTCTTTTTAAGTGCGACGTTTACATGTTAACTCCACCTAATACAAATTCAACTAAATTGTTGACTTTGATATTTTCAACATTACAAATCTGGATTCAATTTGTATTTTGAACATTTTAATTTAAGATAAATGATATTTGTACAACCACTTTTTGACAATTTTTTAAACAACCCTCTCTCTCATACTCATATGTGTTTTTTATTCTCTCTCTTCTTCTTTCTCTCTCCATTGTTTTTGTCCAATCACAAGAGGAGAAAATTGGTTGTCATCAAAGTTGTCTAATTTTAGTTGTACAAATATCACTCCTCTTAATTTAATCATATTTGGCAGCAAGTTCGGTTTTGATTGACGTTTCTCGTGCAAATCATCATCAAAGTATAAAGGCACACTTTGTCCAGTTCACTAATTCCTTAGGTGGTCTAAGGGAGCGTCAATCTTTTTTACAGTTATTACGGTTTCTTTGTATTTGGCTAGTATGGAATAAACGAAATAACAAATTATTTAATGAGTTTTGGTAGAAGACACATTTTATGAAGGTGTCTTTTAGCAAAGTTATAACTAAAAAGTAGAAATCACACCTTGAGGTGTGGATTGCTAAAAGACACCTTCATGGGTGGCTTCAAGCAAAACCCTTATTTAATAATTCTCATAGCTCCACTATGGAACTTATGGAGAAGGATAAATTTCATTCCTACGGGTGGCTGAGGGCTAATAATGCCACTTTTGTTTATGGTTGTCAGCAGTGGTGGTCGAACTCGTTGACTTATTTGGGTATCGGCTAACTGCTTGTTTTTGTTGTATTTTAACAGCTACTATCTTTGAGAGTCCTCTTTGACACGCCTTTTGCTAAGGAGGTGTCTCTGTTTGTGTGAATATATATTCCTTTTTTTTAAAAAAATTTTTGTTTCAAATGTGTTCGATGTATTCTACCATTTTGAATGGCGGAATATTTTTTTAACAAAATAAATAGAAAAGATGTACAACCCGGTTAATTACCTCCATGAGCATGAGGTAAAAAAAGAAGTTAACTCCATCACCATCAATTTCTTTTGAGGGGAATCCATCACCATCAGTTAATAAGCTATTTATGGTTGTGGAACATAATCATTGAATATCCACTTCAAGATATTTAGGCGTAATCCATTCAATTTGATTAAATTTGAGATTTTATTTACCTAAATTAACAATAACCAATTTTACCAATCAAACTAAATAACTTATAGTAATTTTTTTCTCATGAAAAAAGAAAAAAGGTGTTAGACTTAGACGGCATGTTTGACTAATTTGACCTTTGAATAAAAGAGTCATTAAATTTCATTTGATTTGATTCCATTCAGTCTTTCTTCATTCTTCAACCAATCCATCAATTTCCTCAACAAACTACGCTATTCACCGGCCACCGTCGCTGACGGAGCGCCGTTATCGCCTTTATCATATTCCTCACAATTCGGTGCTTGTGAAGCTTTTGGTAAACAACCATGGATAAAGTCTTCAACAAGCTCCGCAATTTGGATGCATACCCAAAAGTTAATGAAGATTTTTATAACCGCACTCTCGCCGGAGGTGTCGTCACCGTCGTCTCCGCCGCCGTCATGCTTTTCCTCTTTATTTCCGAGCTAAGTATGATATGACCCTTCTTTCATCCTTTTTATTTTTTTTTTAAATATTAGAACTTTGAATGATTTTTTTGTAACATGGTTGGTAAAGTTTGGAAATTTAGAAAGGGTAGCTTGGATTTCATGGGTTTTGATTTCTGGGTCGTAGAGATAATCGTTTCAATTTGTGTATATTTAGGATGGGATCATTATTGCTGTGGCTATGGTTATCATTTAAGATCACTTTAGGGGGTTTTGGTTTCAATTTGCAATTTTGTTGTGTATTTAGCTGAATTTGAAGTGATTTGGGTTTTCAATGAAGCTTCTTCTTTCTTCCTCTCTATTTCAATCATGTTAGAAAATTGACGCTCTTTGGTGTTACCATGTTTATAAGAAATTAATGATTCAATGTGCCAACTGCAAGGCAATGAGAGTTTTGATTCAATGTTTTATGATGTAATTCATGGATAGTTAAGGGATTTCATCAAGGATAGGTTTGTTTGTTGTGTCTTCAATTGTGTGCATTGATTCACCTTGCAAATGTTATTTAACTTGTGATTAATGTTATGCATGTTTGGATTGGCGGTGAGATGTCGGAAAGTCACCCCAGTTTTGGCAAATGCTACACTTTGTAGGTTCAACAATATCAAAGTGTCACCGTGATATTGAGAAACTCAACCGTCAATCCAAGCATGATCACAAGTTAAATAATTATTGGCGCAAGGGGTATATCAAACTCAATCAGTGCTGCTATAATTTAGTGCTACTGCTACCCTTTTACCCACTTGAGCGTATTTTTCTGCAATTTTCTTATTCATAGGATGGGATCATTATTGCTGTGGCTTTGGTCCAGATCCCGCGAGAGTGATCTTAAATGAAACACAAACTTCAATAACTTTATCGGTTTTATTTTGATTGCAGGATTGTATCTCTACACTGTTACAGAGAGTAAGCTTTTGGTGGATACTTCGAGGGGAGAAACCTTAAACATCAATGTAATCGTCATTGTTATATTTTTACTGCAACGTTAATAGTTTTGCTAAGCTCGTTATATTTCAAGTCTAATCTATGGTCTGGGTCATGATTCATGGGTTATACAATATTATTTTCCCATAAATTTATTAGTTTGGTGATTTATTGTTGAGCCAAACTGTGTAAGATCCATTATCTCAAAGTTTTTTCCTTCTAAACAATTCCGTAATTGTTCATCTAACTTCATATATATGCTTTCGTCTTTCCCTCCTTTGAAATGCAGTTTGATGTCACTTTTCCTGCTGTTCGATGTTCAATACTCAGTTTAGACACAATGGATATTAGTGGAGAGCGGCATCATGATATAGTATGTATTCCTCAGATTTCATTGTATCAATTAAAATTGCATGTACATACTTTTAGGCTCATTGCTGATTTTGCTTTGTATCAATTAACTCTGTTTCTATTTGCAGCTGCATAATATAATGAAACAAAGAATTGATGCTAATGGCAAAGTGATAGAAGCTAGAAAGGAAGGAATTGGCGCACCAAAGGTTAGTTTAAATACTCAGACAACCTTTTACAATGCACCAGTTGCTTGCTTTGGATCTGATGGAGGAATTGAAATCCATTTTTCCTATTTTTTTACCATGTTTGTACTACTCTTTTTTGCCATAATTAGGTTTTCTAATACCGGGCCTAGCCCAGCCTTACAAAATTGGCTTGTAAGGTAGGGCTGCCACTCTTTATAAACTCTCTAGTCAGGCCTTATCTTTAACCTATATGGGACTTGGTTTTTCCAATAGCCATCCAAAAGACCAAAGGTCTATATTCATTTATACAAAATTTACTTTTCTGATTTCCTGTATATTTTCCCTATTGCAGATTGAAAGGCCCTTACAGAAACATGGTGGCAGGCTTGAACATGATGAAAAATATTGTGGTTCTTGTTTTGGTGCAGAAGAGGTACATTTGATCGTGTTTATTATGTTTAAATTTGGTCTAGTTTTTTTAGAATTTTGTAACCACAGTAAGTGTTGAGTATTGCTTAGAATTGCAAGGTGCGCAGTGACAAAATTTGGTAAGAAATTCTTAGTCAAAGGCAAAAAGTTCCCTTGAGACGCCAGGGTTTTTTTATTGACATGTGGCAAGCGATGCCAAAGAGCTCATGCCTCATTGAAGAAAGATGTTAAAAAACAATAAAAATAAATAACTGTTATTATTAAAAAGAGAATGTGTGTTAATCGATTCTGGAGTTTGGACATATGAAACATAAAACCTCTCCAAATTCTTTCACCTATGGAATTCTTTCATGAGTTATTTTATCTTCATATATTGTTTGTTTGTTTGTTTGTTTTCTTAACGAGAAATAAGTGTATTAATTTGGATTTATGAGTACCATTATTACCACTCACGAATAATGGAGTTATTCAACTAATTTGGATATATTGTTTTTTTTTCTTTACTATTATCCATATTCCTTCTCCGTGGGCAGTTTTTAGGCCATGGCCTAGTTTCTTTGCACACTACTGTCTACTTTTCATCCGTGGTTACAATTTTAAACCCTGGTTTTCTTTTGCAAAAGATGTTGACATCAACGGGAATGCAATTTATGACTTTTTTATCTAATTATTTGACATTAAATATGCTTTGTATATCCTTGATTTTCCTGCCGTTGATATATTCATTTTCAGTTGTATGTCTTATTTTCTTTTTGAAGAGCAAATAGATTATAGCAAGAACGGTATACAAGAGGTACTACAACCCAATACAACCAAAGAAAATATTCCCGTGTTTGGTTTGTTGAAAAATAGAAAGATAAAATACTTCTTTAAGCCTCTTAAACACTGAAATTATCTTCATTGCTACAATGGTAATAACAATGATAAATCATAATAAGACCGATCTTGTTAAATGTGCATATATTGTAGACAAAGTTAGGCTGATGCAAATGTCCATGGAGTTACATGGTTGGAATACTGATGCTAGAAAGTTTGGTTTAACTAACATAGTTGCATTTGTCTTGTGTGATTTGAGAATCTATGGTTACTGAATTTTATGAGTAGCTATTATTATGCTGAAGTTTAATTTGATTTTTATCGTTGATGCTTTCGTTTTCACTGTGCAATCTGCATCGTAAATTGTATTATTTTCTGTGTATTTTGTACACTTTCAATTCAGTGGAACTTATACTCTCCAATTGTTTTATAATTTCTTTTATGTCAATGCTCACTCTCTCTCATGCAGTCAGACGACCACTGTTGTAATAATTGTGAAGAAGTTCGTGAGGCATATAGGAAGAAGGGATGGGCACTGACAAATATGGATTTGATCGATCAGGTTGGCTCCATACTAGCTTTGCTTCATTGATTTTTTTTCTCTGTTTTCTGTTTTGTTCAATTGTTAAGTTTCTTTTACATCTTAATTATTGAATTCATTCCTTTCACCAAATAATTTTAAACTCCTATCAGTATAAATGACTCATTTATTTATCAATATGTATGCGGTTTGTAAACTCTCAAAATCATCATCCAGTTTTAGAGCTTGGCAACCTAACATTCTTAGCTTACCAACGATTTGGTTTTGCTTTTAGTGTCAAAGAGAGGGTTTTGTGCAAAAGGTAAAGGATGAAGAAGGTGAAGGATGCAATATTCATGGATCTCTTGAAGTGAATAAAGTGGCAGGAAATTTTCATTTTGCGACTGGCCAAAGCTTTCTTCAGTCAGCTATCTTTCTGGCTGATCTACTTGCTTTGCAGGATAATCATTATAATGTAAGAATGAACAACAGGATTTCTAACATCTCTTATTTTATTTATGTATAATGTGAAATTTTTTAAAAAATTACAATATTTTCCCCTTTGCTTGTAATCACATAATTGATTGTCAACGCTTGGTGTATGATGCAGATAAGCCATCAGATCAACAAATTAAGTTTTGGTCACCATTACCCTGGATTGGTTAATCCTCTTGATGGGTAATTTTCTTTTTTCTTCCTAAGGTGCCTTTATTGTTTATGGTTACGAGATTCATAAATTTGGATCTCACAGCACATAATGCATTTCTAAAGTACTTACCCTTTATCAGTAAAACTTAAATAAACAAATTCCCTTATATTTAAGGAAAACCACTATAACTATTAACATATTTGATAACTTAGCCATTCCTTGGTGGATGGTGTGTGGTCAAATGCCATTCTTTAACCTTATTTAGACTTATCTGTTGAGAAATGATTCAAATGAATACTTTGGTGTAGCTGAACCTTCATTCAAATGGTTGGGCTCCAAAACTAACCTTTAACTCAGCTACAAAACTTGAATTGTTCTTCCCTACCCATTCTCTCTTATATTCTTGAACATAAAGCTAATTGACTCATCTACCATGCTGAATGTGAATGCTAGGCGAGAAATATTGCATTCTGGTTTAGAAGACTTCTTACAGTGTATTGCAAAATTTATATAGAAAGGGAAGACAGGGTTAATTTCATTACGGAGTTCTGCTTTCTGAGATTTTGTATGCCGCTAGTTGGCGGTTGCATGCACAGATGGGTTATTGATATTTTGTCGGAAGTGTTTTTTGTTTTTTTTTTTTTGGATAAAATCAATGAGAAGGGCAAACTGGGCCAATGAACAGGGCTAATACTTGTCTCAAAATTGAAAAAAAGTAGTTAGTAGAGGATCGTGTTGAGCGTGTTCTCCTGATCCCCAGTGAACGTTGGTATGGTTTTGAGGAGTCAGGGACTTCGAAGGCAAAGCCTGCCCCATTGCATGCCTAGCCATTAGATTTGGCCTATAGGCTTGTAATGTGAGGGTCACCTATACTTTATAAGCTCTAGGCCTTATATTTAGCTAACGTTGAACTTGGGTTTTTCTCAACATACCCCTAGCGCCTAACACTATTGAGTTTGGTACGTGAGTAATACAGTGGCTCATTTTAGCAGATCTAGGATAGATTCTCATACTATCTAAGGTTTTTGGGCCTAGCTCGACTCCACTAAGCTGACTTGTGAGTTGATGATTGTCTAGGCTTTATAAGCTCTATCAGGCCTTAAATCTAGCCAATGTGAAACTTGTGTTTTTCTCAATAAACTTTATGACTGCAATCATTGCGGTGAGACTTTTGCAGAAATAGGAAACTGTTAATAATTACATGTATTTTGACTGTGAGTGCAAAGTTATTTTGTCTTGTATTTTGTCCCTACCATTTGAAGTCTTTCTTCTCTTCTCCTAATGCTTTGCAGGATAAAATGGGTCCAAGGAAATGATCATGGCATGTACCAATATTTCATAAAGGTTTGTACTTGGTAGTATCAGAAAATATTTTCCTCATTGAAATTTGTTCGCCTGCTATTATCATTACCCAATTGCTTGATAATGATATTAAATACATATGACATATTTAGCTTTTATATGACATTGTGAAATTTTGCTTGATGATTTTGATACTGATCTTAGCTAAGACATAAACTATTATTCTCTGGAAAATATAAACAATATCGTTTTTATTATTTCATGACCCTTTTCCCACTGGTAGATGCACTTATGATAACATGTTACATTACATGGTATTGCACTGTTATCTTTTCTTTACTTTTTTGGCAATATTACTGGGTTAACATTCATTTGCATTTTCTGTATACACTTTGTAGGTGGTACCTACAGTATACACGGACATTAGAGGTCGTGTTATATATTCAAATCAGGTATTGTTAAATGTCAGAAACATTCATTTCATGTTGTTCATTCATTGTATAATATCTAAGTAACATTGTAAATGTTATTCCACAGTATTCCGTGACCGAGCATTTCAAGAGTTCAGAACTGGGTGCTGCAGTTCCGGGAGTTTTCTTCTTCTATGACATATCTCCAATAAAGGTAAGAGTACTTTTTTTTTTTTGCATCTAAACTGAATAAAAAGGCTGTGAAGTGTTTTCCTTCTTCCCTTGATAACGCTTAGTATGTGTTTTTACATGTCAGATTGTTACAGCCAGGCACAACATTAATGGTCTTAGTCTTTCCATAAGATATTACCTTCTCAGTATTTCCTTGGCTAGGGAATTGTTGTTGATTGCCACATTTTGTGAACATAATTTGCATGATTGGTTGATTCTCTGCTTTTCTTGCCTGATTTTGCGGTCACGAACTCCTGCATGTTAAATTATTTCATTTCATTCATCCTATGACATTTGGGCTCTGTTTGCATTTTGTATGTTTTTCTAATTTAAAAATTGTTATTAGAGATGGGGGATAGGAAAGGAAAATTCAATCAAGGACAATAACATGATTCTATGCAGTCAATAATATGTTACATTGGTTCCCTTCACGTCCACCTTGAAGTTTGTTTTATACCTTAATTATAACTGCCATGACTATACACTTTGGATGGAATTTTCATATTTTTTTCTTATCTCTATTATTGAACAAAGTAAATCTTGAGAAATATTCTAATCAAATTCAAAATCAATGCTTGCATCAAATCTTAATAAGTTTTAACTTTAGAGCTTAAATTTTGTATTTTTGATTTAATTTGTAGAAAAAGAGGACTTTTGTTATTTGATCACTTGATAAATAATCAATACTTATGCATATTGTTCTTCACTTTGTAGAAAAAGTAGACTTTTCTTATTTGATTTACTTGATAAACCAATGTGTTTAATGTTGCAGGTCAACTTTAAAGAGGAACATATTCCATTTTTACATTTCTTGACCAATATTTGTGCAATCATTGGAGGTAAATCATACACTTGTACTATTGTACATTCATTTCTATACATTTGGGACATCAATTTTTTTGCCTCATGCAACTGATTAAAAACGGATTTCAATTTCTCTGCATAGGTATATTCACAATTGCGGGAATTGTGGATTCATCAATATATTATGGTCAGAAAACAATCAAGAAGAAGATGGAGATTGGAAAATATAGATGATGGGGTCAGGTCACACTATCCTTCCTACATCGGTGCTCTAATGTCCAAGTTGAATCTGCTCATGACTTGTACTTGGTTGGTCAGTGCATACGCGTTTCATATAACACCATGATTAAGACGAGCTGTAGATTCAGTTGATTAATGAATTGTATTTTTTGGATCTTGAAGATGTAGAGCTCTAGCCATTTTCATGTATTTTGAAGAATTTGAAGCTGTTAAGTTAAAATCTAAATATTTTGGTTTCTTTCCTATCTTGTTTATTAAATTTTCAAAGTTAACAGAGTGTAAGTTATTATTAATTAAATTTTCAAAGTTAATAGAGTTTTATCAATATTTGTTTATTTACATAAGCATCCATGTCGAGTTTGTTTGAAGATGTAGAGCTCTAGCCATTTTCATGTATTTTCATGTATATTTGTTTATCTAAGAATTTGAAGACAAATGTTCAGGTGGCATTTAGCATACACACAACACAAATTTGTGCACATGTACAAAGTTGCTTTTTCAATGCACAAGTTTTTTGTACACCATTGGATCAATGAGGAGTGCTGATTTTATCATGGTCTAGTTGTACTATATTTTTTTCATTCTTTTTCATGTTGTCTTCAACCATCATGAGTAATATTTTTTCATATCTTAGAATTTTACATTCATACACCACTGATAAAATCCCAACATGACATTTACATGTTATTCATGACTTAGATTATGCTGTTGCCTCTAATAAATCGAATTTGAGGCTATCCATGAGATAATCATGCTGCTGCCTTCGATAAACAAAGTTGGATTTGTTACAGTAGCGGATTTTAGTTAATTCCAGAAAAATTATACAACTAGCTCATCAAATAACCTTGTAACTAAGTCTCCCATTTGGGTGTAAAATTAATTCTAATCCATTTTCATGAGGGACACCAATTTTCATTAGATCTCATATTAGTATAAAAACAGTAAGTGGATTTTAACAGTGGTGTGAGATATTTGCTGGCTTCATATGATTTTGGAATTTCGTAGGTGGATATTTGCTGGGTGAAATTTCCTTTAGATATTTTAGTGGAAAGTAAATTTTGTTATCTTCTAATAAAAAAGGAAAATTTTGTTATCTTTGTGTCAACAACGGAAATCACTGTAATTGCAAAAATCTAAACAAGGTAATGGATAATTGGAACGGATCTGGAAAATTTTGTAGCAAAAACGAATTTGTACAATTATGTGAAAACCATATGTGGATTTTATGTGAAAATGTGAAACAAGATGCTAAGTTTGAAGAGTATGAGATTTTGAAGAAGATGATTGTTTGTTTATTTTTCTGGGTTAGTTGAAATATGAATACATTCAATGATTTTACAGAGAAGTGACATTTAGCGTTACACAATGCACAAACTTTCCAGAACATGGTGATGTTATGAGTTGCTACATTTTTCCAGAACATGGTGAAGAAGGAATTGAGTTGCAGTCTTGTGGTAGGTGAAGCGGTTGAAGATAAGTGAAAATGATATAGTGTGGAGAGACTATAATAAGGATCCATGCTCCTTTTAATCTAATAGTTAAAAAGAAACTTTCCTTAACTTGTGTATGATGCACAAATTTGTGCATTGTGCATTGTAAACGCCACCAAATGGGTGTTCATGCTCTTACTAGAGTGACCACGTCCTTGGTTCCCAAGTTTTGATTAATATGTAAAATTTTAAATATTAATAAAAGGACAAAACTTAGGTACAATTCCTTAAGTGCTTTTCGTATGGTTCTTAACTAAAAATACAATTTTTTTTTTTTTTGGATATAACCAACTTTGAGAAAATTATGGATTTAAGGAAATCATGGTAAATTTAGTTGAGAACCATACGAAAAGCACAAAATTGTACCTAAGTTTTTTCCTTAATAAATTTAAACATATATCTAAGAGATTAATTTATACACATTTTTTAGGGGTAATTTATACAAACTTTAGAACTCCTTTGCACTTATCATCAGATAATTTCACATTTTTGTTGTGTTATCTTAAATAAATAAAAAAATTATAATTCTCTGTTCGACAGTGAATTTTATATATATATATATATATATATATATATATATATATATTTCACATTTGTGTGTGGTGAATAAAAATAATAAAAGACGCCCCTAAAAAAAATGGTACATTTATGTGTGGTGACACGTACATTCTACATTTTCTTCGACAGTGAAAATTAAAGATGGAACATAAGAAAGTTTACCAAGACATGTCATTCAACATTGTTAATAGAAACCAAATGTATAATCTCTTCTATTGAGTCTATTTTTTAAAAAAAAAAAAAATATTGGCGGGGGGGGGGGGGGGGGGGGGGGGGGGGGGGATCATAGGAAAATTGTTTGGATTAATTGGAACTCTATTGGTTTCCCAAAGGAGGAAGGGGGGTTGGGGGTAAGGAGGGTGGGTGCTTTTAACTTATCGTTGTTAGGAAAATGGTGTTGGAGGATGTTGGTGGACAAAGAGGGTTTGTGGTATCGAGTGTTAAAGGCTCGGTATGGTGAGGTTGGGGGGCAGATTAGGGAAGGGGATAGACATGCATCGGTGTGGTGGAATATGATTTGTAGAGTGCGTGAAGGTGTAGGTGAGGGAGTAGGGAGGTGGTTTGATGTGAATGTTCGTAGGGTGGTTGGTAACGGGAGGAATACCTTATTCTGGTATGATACTTGGATAGGGGATACTCCTTTGCGGTTAAAGTTTCCTAGATTGTTCGAGTTGGCGGTGGAGAAGGATAGTAAGGTTGAGGAGATGAGGCGGTTGGGGTGGGACGAGAACGGAAGGCCGTGGGTATGGAGACGTCTGTTGTATGCTTGGGAGGAGGAGAGTGTGAGGGAGTGTGTAGCTCTTTTATGTAACATTATTTTGCAGGACTCTGTTCATGACACTTGGAGATGGACGCTAGACCCGGTTCAAGGGTATTCGGTGAAAGAAGCATACCGTTATATCACAGACACAGGAGCCAGGGTCGACAGGTCTCAGGTTGATGATGTTTGGTCCAAGCATATTCCGCCAAAGGTGTCTTTATTGAGTTGGCGTCTTCTTCGCAATCGGCTTCCTACTAAAGATAATCTCGTACACCGGGGCATCCTAATTCCAACAGATAGCATGTGTGTGGCTGGTTGTAATGTCCCAGAAACGGCTACACATCTTTTTATGCACTGTAGTATTTTTGGTGCTTTGTGGTCTAATGTGCGGACTTGGTTGGACATTTATTTGGTCTCTCCTGGTGAGCTTCGACATCATTTCATTCAGTTTACCAGGATGTCAGGTATGCCTAGAACAGCTCATCTTATCTTAACAGTCATTTGGTTTGCTACTATTTGGGTGACTTGGAAGGAGCGGAATAATCGTGTGTTCCAAAACACGACAACTACTTCATCCACCCTTCTTGAAAAAGTTAAGCAACATTCATTTTTATGGTTGAAATCTAAACAGGCAGCATTAGCTTATTCTTATTATGACTGGTTGAAACACCCACTCTCTTGTATGGGTGTGTTCTTGTAATTTTGTTTCTTGGTTGGCCCTTCAAAGGGCAATCTGACACTGTAACTTTGTGACTTTGGTGGTGTTTCTTTTTTGCGCATCTTGTGCGATTGGAAACACTTTTGAGTATATATATATATATATATATCACATTTGTGTAGTGAATAAAAAAAATAAAAGACGCCCCTAAAAAAAAATGGTACATTTCTGTGTGGTGATACCTACATTCTACATTTTTTTCGATAGTGAAAATTAAAGATGGAACATAAGAAAGTTTATCAAGACATGTCATTCAACACTCTTTTGTGACTGATATTGTTAATAGAAACCAAATATGCACATAAAGTGGAGCATTTTGATTTGTACTATTCAGATTTACTCTCAAATGGATACAGGGATGAGTAGTACTCTACCCATTGTCATCTCTAGTGAGTGGACTGAATTGAGTAAGTTGCTATTTTACAAATTTTTGAATGAGTAAATTGATTAACTCATACAAATTCTAAAACTAAAATAATATTCACTTAAAGATCTTTTTGATGAATATAGTTCACCATAAATATCAACAATACCATCCCTCAAAAAAAATAATATCAACAATACCCGAGGATTTAGAATATCATAAATAGTATTAGTTATTTTACGCCCATCTACAAGGAGATTTGAACATTGTTTCCTTAAATTTATAAGATCGAACTTTTACTGTTGAGTTGACACCTCATAGTCATGAACATAAATTATCATTATGAATTCATTCGCCAAAACTTGATCGTGATATATATATTTTTGGACTCCCTCAACAAAAAAAACTTGGTAAATAAAAAATTAAAATAAGCATTTTTAATATTGTCAAAAATAGTTCATGCAGTGTTGTTCCTATTTTGATGGGATTGAATATTTTTCTAATTAAAAATCTAAATTCCTATAGTCGTGTTGTTCCTACTTTCAATGGATTTTATATTTTTTTAATTAATAATTTAAATGATAAAGTAAAAGGATTTCTTTAACGGAATAAAACAAAGGGATAAAGTAAAAGGATTTCTTTAACGGAATAAAAACTTAGGTGCATTTTTCTTAGGTATTTTTTGTATGATTTTTTCAAAATCATAGTTTTTTCAAAGTTTGTTATAGCAATAAAAAGTGTATTTTTAGTTAAGGATCATACGAAAAACACCTAAAAAAATGCACATAAGTTGTGTTCTAAAATTAAATATAATAATAATTTAAATAAAGGGTAAATTTTAAAGTTAAAAAGTCACCCTAAAATCATGTATTTTCATTTATAGATAAATATAATATAGAAGATTTCACGAGACAAGCAAAGTGTTATTTTATTTGATTTCTTCTTACTATTTGGAAGAAACAACATCCATAAATTTTTAATTCTATCTCTCATCTTTTATATATCTCACTTTCACATTCCATTTTATATTTTTTTTTACTATTTATATATATTCTTTATTAAAAATACTATTTATCTTTCTCTCTTGTATTCTCTTTTCTCTAAATTATTTTTTACTATTTTCTTCATTTTTTTCCCACTCACTTTTACTCTATTTTATTTTCCTTTTATATGAAAAACACAAGAGAAACGTGTGTCTTTAATACATAAAAAAAATGCATGAACAATATTTATCACTGATAAATATAAAAAAAATGAAATAAATGTGTCACTGATACATAAAAAACGAGATAACTCGTTATCATTAATTTATACTATATCTATACTATATATAAAGAGTATATACTTAAAATATATGAGTCTGGGATGACTTTTTAATTACTAATTTCACCCTTCATTTAAACTATTGTATTTACTATTTTATCCTTTAATAATATTATTTTAAATTTAATTAAAATAGGAAATATCACACTACAATAGAAACAATATTACCAATATCTATACAATATATAAAGAAAACAACATCTTTCAGCTCTTTTGGGCTGACTTTTTCTCTTCCAAAAATGCCTTCAATTTTCAATACAAATAACACATGTAACAAAAAGATAAGAATAAATTTAAATATTTAAAAAATGTAACAAACACGATATGAATATATATAAGTTTGGTTTTTTTCCTTTATCATTTAAAAAGTGTAACAAACTACATGAGTATATTTATAAGTACTTTTTCATTATCTCAATTATACCCTTAAACAACTTTTTCTATAATAAAGATTGTTTTTGGTGTCATTAAAAAAATAGATTATATTTTTTTTGTGATATTGTTTGATTCATTGAAATAAATAATCATGGTTAGTTTGGTTTGTTAAAACTAGAAAGCAATAAATATTTATATTTTTAGTTTTAATCAGAATCAAAATTTCATAAAAAAAAAACACCTTTAATAATTTTCAAACGTTAGAGCAATAAAAAGAGCGGAAAGATGGGCACGTGAGTGCCCGTCTTTTCGCTAGTTACATATAAATAAGATTGAGATTTTGGGCTGGATTTTTTTATAATTTCAATTATACACTTAAAGAAATTTTTGTTATATTGTTGGTGGTATTAAAAAGTATAAGAATTTATATTATTTTTGTTAAATCATTGTTGTTATCAATGTAATGAAAACCGGACCATCCGGTTCAATCGGTTGAGCCGTGAACCAAGTCAGTGTCTGGTCCGATCAAGCCTAAAGATCGTCCTAGTATAAAACCAGGGAAAGAACCGGTGGACCGGTAAAAAAACCGGATAAACCGGACAAAACTGCCGGTTTAGAAGGTTGCTACGGTCAAACCGCGTTTTCGTTTTTTCTTTAGAAAAGAAGTTGAAATCAGTCTCAGAAAAAAGAGAGGAGAATTATATTTGTCTTGGTTTTCAAACAAACTTGTATGGGTAAAAAGGAAAATAAAGTATATTGTTGGTGGTATAAAAAAGTATAAGAATTTATATTATATTTGTTAAATCATTGTTGTTATCAATGTAATGAAAACCGGACCATCCGGTTCAATCGGTTGAGTCGTGAACCAAGTCAGTGTCTGGTCCGATCAAGCCTAAAGATCGTCCTAGTATAAAACCAGGGAAAGAACCGGTGGACCGGTAAAAAAACCGGATAAACCGGACAAAACTGCCGGTTTAGAAGGTTGCTACGGTCAAACCGCGTTTTCGTTTTTTCTTTAGAAAAGAAGTTGAAATCAGTCTCAGAAAAAAGAGAGGAGAATTATATTTTTCTTGGTTTTCAAACAAACTTGTATGGGTAAAAAGGATGTCAGAAAATTATGTGGGTGATTCTGAGCAAGAAGAGATGTCAACAGATGAAAGAAGATGAAACGCTAAGGAGCTGCTTCTACAGAGGAGCGGCGGCTGATTGAAATAGGCATTAGGGTTTCTGTATTAGTGTGAAACACTAACGTAGTTTATGTTTTCACAGTGTGGGCATATTGTAAATGGGGGTTAAGAGTCCAAAATTTTTTAAATCGTAAGAATGCTATGGAACCCTAAAGACAGATAATCACATCCGACTAATATGTATTTAATCAAAAACTGTGTGTCACTTTTTCTTATTCCCCTTCTTTTTTTATGAAATTTTGATTTTGATTAAAACTAAAAATATAAATGTTTGTTGTTTTCAAGTTTTAACAAATAAAACTAACCATGATTATCTATTTTAATGACACCAACAATATAACAAAAAAATATAATCTATTTTTTTTTTTAATAACACCAAGAACAATCTTTCTTATAGAAAAAGTTGTTTAAGAGTATAATTGAGATAATGAAAAAGTAAAATACTAGCAACACTCTCTTTTGAGCAATCTCTCTAGCACTCACTCCTTTATTGGGTGAAATCAATGTATGTCCTACCACTTTATGTGGGTTCCATTTCCAAAATATAGATCCTACATTGATTTCACCCAATAAAAGAGTGAGTGCTAGAGAGAGTGTTCAAAAGAGAGTGTTGCTAGCACTTCTCATAAATATACTCATCTAGTTTGCTACACTTTTTAAAGATAAAGAAAAAAAAAGCCAAACATATATATTCATATCGTGTTTGTTACATTTTTTTTAATATTTAAATTTATTCTTATATATTTGTTACATGTGTTATTTGCATTGAAAATCGAGGGTATTTTTGAAAAGAGAAAAAGTCAGCTCAAAAGAGCTAAAAGAAGTTGTTTTCTTTATATATACTAGCGAAAAGACGGATACTCACGTGCCCGTCTTTCCACTCTTTTTATTACGCCAATGTTTGAAAATTATAAACGGTGTTCTTTTTATGAAATTTCGATTTTGATTTAAAACTAAAAATATAACTTTCAAGTCATAACAAACAAAACTAACCATGATTATATATTGGGTTAATTATGTTTCTAGTCCCTATAAAATAGCGACCTTGTAAGTTTAGTCCTTACTTAATTTTAATAGCATTTTTAGTCCCTAATTTTGTTTTTTTGCCCTGAGTATTAGTCCCTACTCAATTCAAATTTGTTTAATTTATGCTTAAACTCTTAAATTTTTGAACAATTTTTTGCAGACATGTTTAGAACATTACTAAAAGTTCCTCCGCAAAAAATTATCGCAAAATTTGATTTCTACATCCAGATTTTATTACTTTTTATCTTTAACTTTTGTCGTTTTAAAAAATTCATATTTAATTCATTTCATGTCTGAAAATTCTAAATTTTAGTAAACGAACCTTTCATAGTGTTCTAATCTTGTCTCAAAAAAATCGTTCAAAAATTTAAGAGTTTAAGGATAATTAATCAAACTTTGTTTTAGCAGGGACTAAAATTATAAGTAAATTTTTTTTTATAGGGACTAAAAATGCTATTAAAATTAAGTAAGGACTAAACTTACAAGGTCGCTATTTTATAGGGACTAAAAACATAATTAACCCTTATATATTTCAACAAAAATAATCATTATGAATTCATTCTGCCAAATGTGTAGAAAATCATCAATTATATAAGATACAACAATAATATCAGAAACGTTGGCTTAATGATCAAAGTAATATTTGAAAGAAAGAAAAAAAAAAATCAATAGACACTTAAAACTTGACCAACAAATTTAACAATAAAATTGGCAAACAAAAATACTGCAAATGATCAACAAAATTGTATGATAGAATACAATACACAACTTCTAAGTCTCTATGAGAACCGGAGTTCCTCCCTGACTGGTAGAAACGTTGGAAAGCTTCAACTTGGTAGCCTCAAACTCTTCATTTTCCATCTCTTGGCTACTTAACCAAAGAGGTAAACAATGATCAATCAAATCCTTTCCACAATACAAGGGTGAACCTCCCTTAAAAATGCGGGTTCTCCCAAACCTTGTAATTGTTTCTAGGTTAGTATTAGACGGTTCCTCGGCATAACACTCCAATAATTCCCTTATAGCATTGCACCATATAGGCCTAGCTACCTTAAGAAAGTCATGCAAAACTAGTACTGGAAGGTTTACACTTCCCAGTTCAGATTCATGGTGTCCTCCTCTTCCATGATAGTCTGACCCTCCAATTTTCAAAAGGCCGTAGGCATCAGCCAGGTCACTATATGCTGCATACCAAAAATTAACAAGCAAGATCAAAATTAAAACAATGATTAATTTTACATCTATTTGTAAATAATTTCCTATTACACAATTGTGACAACACAATGAGATGTAGTAGGCAGTATTCGGTTGTAGATCAATGCTTTTGTTGTGCATATTGTTCGTTTATGACTAGACATGGTTAGCCTCTATCTCACCGGCTAGCCCAAGTTGGCGGTAGTGATGAGTTTGTCCGCAAAATAACGATTTTTTATGTTTCCAAAATCGGATGTTACTGCATTGGCCACGTTTCATTGCAATATCAAAGATCGCGACACAAGTGTAACAGTTACTACAACCCCCATTTAAAACCCTGATTCCGAGTATTGAAAATTATCGCTTCACTAATATGATTAGGCAAGAAGCATCCATATCATGGGATGAATAGCAGATGGTATTTAATTGTGTGAAATACATGAATCACTGTGATTTCATATATGGTCAACCACTAAGGCTTCATACAGTCTCTTTATGTGGATCAGAAGGCAAAGAATGATGTTACTTATAGAACATTGTACTGTTCTTCACAATATATATCCCATCAAATCTAATTATCATCCAATGTCCACAAAAAGGTGGGGTAGTGCACTTAGAAGAAAGAAAACTACCATTTGTTATGGAACACACAGAATAATGACTTGTGCATTCACTTGGTTATTACGTAAGTGTTGTGGGTATTATACTTACTAGCTTCTATATATAAGTTAATTGCATGACTAAAAAGTATGACTTATGACACCCAATTTTGTTTAGTGACGATTGTCGTTAAGCTGTTTTGTCATTTCCAGGTTTAAAACTATTATATCGAACACCATGCATCACTTCACTTGTTATATTTCAAGCTATTTTTCATTCTCACTAAATCTTACAATTTGAGGCAATTTAAGTTTCACTCTTTAAAAATTAGCCTGATGATTTGATAACATCACATTTGATTAGTACAAGTAGAAGAAATGAGCATGATGTGCACTCTTCTGAATACTGCATAAATTATGATTCAACCTTGTATGACAATTGACAAAGTAGATCCACCTTAGTTTTGATTTTTATGAGATGATAATTGTAAACTATAACATCATTTTGATGATTAAACAAATGAGAAAATTCACATACCTGCAAGCCTTCCATCACTTTTGTAGACCTCCATCCCATGAAGGCCTGCTTCTTTTAACCTCCTAATAATAGCAACAGGATTTTTTAATGCCCATGGATGAGCCAGAACGGCAACACCCCCAGTATCACAAATCATTTTTATTGCTTCCTCCACCACAGGTTCACTTCCCCTGAAAATACAAGATGCTTAACCATTTTTCTTAACTACAAAAATGGTATCTAGCAATCAACAAGTGAAGGCAACGCAATATTACTTGGAGTAAGCAGGTCCACCATCAAAAAGATATCGGGCAAAGGCTTGTTTGAGATTTTCAACATAACCTGCTTCAACCATAGCACGGGCTACATGGAGCCTTCCGGGAGCAACTCCGTTGCCTGCAATCCTACAAACATGCTCCCATTTAAGAGCCATTTTTAGCTTGTTAAGCTTTAAGACCATGTTCTTTGCTCGAAGATAACGTCCGTCCCTTATGTTTGACAAAAACTTATCTAGCTCCTCAAATTTTGATGGTCCAATACTGCTGTAATATGCTAAAACGTGAACAGGTTCCTCTGCTTCAGTGTCTCCACCACTGCCAGTAGATGGGCAAACATCAGAACCAATGGAGAAAAAAAAAGGACTTCAAACGCAATTGATTTAGTGTATGTTTGGTTCCACTTTTTGAGGAGGTAAGTAGAATTGATTGTGCCTTCATAATTGATTCTAATTAACTTGAACTTGAAATTGGAATTTGAAGCTTTTGCCTCTACAATTGAATTTCAGCCTCAAATCTATCGTTCAACCTAATTTTATGTAAATGTGTCCAGACATAAACCACATTACATCCAACTCATTTATACCAGAATTGATTCATTCAAAATAAATTTTTATCCCTGTAGAACCAAACATGCACTTGGACAATTATAGTTTAGAAATTTTCACTTCCCCCCTCCTCTAGTTAGAGGCAACACAAGTTAACCAAAGTGCCAATTCAATCAACAAGCATCAAGAATCTTAAG
This sequence comes from Medicago sativa, assembly GCF_051527215.1. Taxonomy (NCBI): domain Eukaryota; kingdom Viridiplantae; phylum Streptophyta; class Magnoliopsida; order Fabales; family Fabaceae; genus Medicago; species Medicago sativa. Next base: position 82,299,581 of record NC_140752.1, read on the forward strand.
TTTGAAAATTACCTTGGATAAAATATTGTACTAACTTCAACACCTGGGATTATCTTAATGCCATATTTGCGAGCCGATTCTACAGCCTCGAGGATGCCTGCCATAGTATCGTGATCTGTCAGAGCAAGAACTTTCACCTGTTATGAACAAATGGTAACAAATTTAAAAAAATGAGCCTAAACTACAAAGGAAATCAATTCTATGCAAAACTAATAATGCCTTAGACAACCATCTTTTAGAATTCATTGGAAAATGCAATAAATTCCATCTCCACTTATTTTAGAGGCCTCTACAATACAGTTAATTTTCCATCAGCCACACCATCCTTAAATTGACTTCATTATCCTTATAAAATAATAACCATAATCATAAAATGATGCACATATTTCAAAGAGTTGTGGTATTTTGACACACAATTTGACATCAAAATCAAAATTCAACCGTAATTTAGATTGTAACGCATTTCAAATATGTAATGAATATAAGAAGGTGTCGCAATTCATTAATCATATCATCCATCCTCTGAATACAATTAACCACAGTTTTAAACGTCCTTAACCACGATTTTAAGTGTTCAAGCTCATGCTACTACAGTTTTTTTGTTTTATTTGGACTATGAACAATATACGACAATAAAAACAACCTTAAATAATTCAAACAAAAATAAATCTAAGCAATCCTACGACAATCAAAAAACAAAAACATAAATAAAACTTACGCCGTTCATGTGGGCTCTCTCAACAACCTTAGAAGGAGACAAAAAGCCATCACTGCATTTAGAGTGACAGTGCAAATCAAACACAACTCTGTCACCATTTTTTCCAACAGGCTTCTGCACCCCAAAATCATCAACAAGAGATGAAGTAGCGAAAGAAGAAGGGTTATCCAATGAAACCCATTCAGTTACAAATTTAAAAGCCAAAACTTGTTCATGGGTCATCTTCTTCTTGCTTCCACCTCTGTTCTTATTCTTCTTCTTCTTTTTCTTATCCTTATTGCTCTTGTTTGAATTGTTTGTGCTTTGAATTGCGATACCATCTCCCATAACTGGATTGAGCTTTTTGCCTGAAGCGGTGGAGAAGAAAAAAGATTGAATTTTTTGGGGTAATTTTCTTAGGTCGTAAGGGTGAGTGAGTTTGTTACGGGTGTTTGCCTCTGAACCTATATATGAAGAGAAATGAGGAAGGGTAGGTTACCCTTACAGTGAAGGGATCTTTGGAGTCACAGGTGTCCTAACCCTTCAAACCTATATGCTGTGACAGGTGGGTGTGTACCCATTAGTAGTTTTTGTTCTCTTCCATTTACGGCTTACCCTTTTATCTTTTACCACCGGAATCTATCCGTATTTTTATGGGTAGTTAGCTAACTTGTGCGATGATGGTTGATAAAATAATCCTTGATTATAATTGCCGGTATGAGTACTGCGTCCAAGATGAAATTTGTGGTTCGTAGTAAAACACCTATTCTCTTGTTGATAACAAATTTGAGTCCCACATCGGACAGCAGATGACATGATAATGTATTTTGTGAGGTTGTGTTAGGTCCAACCACGACGTTCTATCTCATGAATGAAAAAAAGAATAAAAAAGAAGAATATTACAAATATAAAATAACTAGACTTTTGACCCGTGCGTCGCACAAGTTTTCTCGACTATAATAGAGACAAATAAATAATCTTTAACCCGTAAGATCATTGATATGGTAGAAAATATTTTCTTCAAAAAAAAGGCAAGCGGATAGGAATGAGATTGGTGTGCAATGCATTTTTTTAGATGGAATTTATTAGGTTAAATAATTGCAAACCTAATAAAGCAAATGAGCGGGAAAAAATTAGGGTAAGTTGATGCGGACGTAACAAAATTAATAAATAAGAATGTAAAAAAAAAGGCATGAAATTAAAAAAAATCCAAAAAAAAAGAGTAAAATTCTTGAACAAAAAAAAATATAAAATAGAAGGATCATACGTGATCATTGATATGATAGAAAATATTTTATTTTTAAAAAAAAAAGCAAGCGGATAGGAATGGAATTGGTGTGCAATGCATTTTTTTAGATGAAATTTGTTAGGTTAAATAATTGCAAACCTAATAAAGCAAATGAGCGGGAAAAAATTAGGTTAAGTTGTTGCAGACTTAACAAAATTAATAAATAAGGATTTATAATTAAAAGTGCTCTCAAAACATTGGTTAAACAACCATAAGAAAGTTCCGTGAGCATAACTCAGTTGGTAGAACAATGCATTATTATATGCAAGGGTCAGGGTTCTAACCACAGACACCCCACTTATTCACTTATAAGGTGAATTTTATCCACTAGGCTACCTGACCACAACAACCATAAGAAAGAATAAAAGAGAAGACCACAACAACCATAAGAAAGAATAAAAGAGAAGAATATTACAAATATAAAATAATTTATAATTAAAAGTGCTCTCGAAACATTGGTTAAACAACCTTAACAAATAACTTTTTATCAAAAGTAGTGTAATTATTACTTATATTTTTTTGACCACAACAACCATAAGAAAGAATAAAAGAGAAGAATATTACAAATATAAAATAATTTATAATTAAAAGTGCTCTCGAAACATTGGTTAAACAACCTTTGTGTAATTATTACTTATATTTTTTTATAGAAGAATATTACAAATATAAAATAATTTATAATTAAAAGTGCTCTCGAAACATTGATTAAACAACCATAACAAATAACTTTTTATCAAAAGTAGTGTAATTATTACAAAATAATTTATAATTAAAAGTGCTCTCGAAACATTGGTTAAACAACCTTAACAGTAACTTTTTATGAAAAGTAGTGTAATTATTACTTATATTTTTTTTATAGAAGAATATTACAAATATAAAATAATTTATAATTAAAAGTGCTCTCGAAACATTGATTAAACAACCATAACAAATAACTTTTTATCAAAAGTAGTGTAATTATTACTTAATCAAAAGTCAAAACTTATATTTTCTAAACAAATTTTCTATTTATAGATTCCTTAATCATTGCCCAGAGGGCACTCTGGTTAGCAAGACACTTAAAACTATACGAAAAATTTAAGAAATGTATAATATTAGGTCTTTATTATTATTAGTATCTTTTTTGTTTTTTTGTGGTGTCTGGGATTCAAACGCATACCTTAAATATACGATGCATTATCCTTACCAATTGAGCTAAACTTACGTGGATAGTATCATTTTTGTTTGAGAGAGTGATAAATACTGAAACTCACATATAAATGGAAAATCGCAGGTTCCAACGTAGGACAATGATATCTTGTCTTACAATTTGATCATTTACAAGTTGAATTAAGACTAACATATAGTATAACATTAATTTTATTGCTTTTAGGCATACCGATTATGACATTAAGAATCTATTTAATTAAGGAAATTATTATTTATCCGTCAATAAAAGATGGACAGAATTACTAATTGACATCAATCAGAATTATTCGTTTGTTATCTATCAACTCATTATGGATAATTCTACCCACCTATAAATAGTGTAGTTCCCCTTCAAAAAAAGGGTAGTTGTCTCCTTAAAGAGTTTCGTTTTTTTTCTTCTTCATAAGTTCCTTTTACTTGAGGTAAGACACAATCAATCACTAAATATGAACAGTTTTTCTTGTAGAAATTTGAAAATTAGTTTGTTATGTTGTGGAAGATTAGCTCATTCGGTTAAGTATACATCCTAGAGATTGAGGATGAATTGTAACAAAGGGAATTTTTTTTTTTTTTTATCAAATAGAAAAATGCAATAAAAATTCAGGAGCTGCCTGAACCGCGTAAGCTATCTCTAAAAAGAATGGAAGAGATAAAAGAGGGGGGTGCCTCCCACCACTGAGAGAAATTAGGAGCTAGTCCATGGCCGTGCTTGGCCATAGCATCTGCTGCCATATTACCCTCTCTGAGCACATGAGTGCATTTAGAGAAAATGAATAGACAAAGGGTAAATGAATATAACATGGGTATAAATAAATAGACAAAATTGAAAGATATAATTTGCTAAAGCATAAATGGATTAGATATAATAAAAGGGTCACACCGTTCTTTCTTCCACATTTAAGTTTGAACGTATTAAGTGTGTCTTTGGTATTAGAGTGAGTATGTTAGAATCACGGTGATCCATCGTGATTTTACAGAAGCTACATAGTGTAGCTTTTGAAAATCACAGTGGATTATCGTGATTCTGACATATCTACGGTAATATCAAACATAAGTTAAGTATTTGTTTCGATACACGTTGTGCTCTTATCCTAAGACAGTTCCAACGTGAAAATCCTGAAGCTCCAATTTAAAGAGTTAGGAAAAAAGTACATTTGGTGGGTATCCACCGTAAAAATAAACACATGCTAAATCAATTAGCTTAAACAAATCCATGCTCATGCACTGTATTGGACAGTGAATTTAAAGATCTGGTTTAATTTTGCAGCATTTCATCATTTATCATGCTCAACTTGAAAATTGCATGGCCAGTGGTCACGAGTGAATCCACTAGCCAGGTTTTGACATCTCTTTCACTAGATTTTTAAACCACTTTTACCATGACTTTAAATTAAGTTGATATATTTATCACAGTGGGATCAAATATACACTGAATAATACATGTTATTCAAGAACGGATCCAAATGACAAGTACAAAGTGACATGATGCGAATCAATGTTTGGTCGTTTTTGCTATGTACGTATCTCTATTCTCTTTTAACTTTTACAGTAAATATTTATCAGTTCCGTACGCTGTAACCCCCCACCCTCTCTTCAACAGAAAACTCTTTGTCCTTTCTCTTTCTCATGTTCAAACAAAGCTTCCCTTATTTGTCCTCTCTTCGTGGACTAGAATTTTGTACCCAATGCTGACTCAATGACATAATAACTCATAAAGCTTTTTCTTATCATGAATTACATTGCATGCATGAGAGGGTGGGAGGAAAAGTAGTACTGTACTTCATTACCTTATACTCTATCATTTCGTTGTCTCCTTAATCAATGTCAGTTACATGTTTTGTGGAGTAGTGAGTATTTAACATGTAGCTGTTGGCTCTCTATATGAATTCTGCATCTTTTTTTTTTTAACAGATTAATGAATTCACTAATTTTATATTATTGTATTCTTCTTTGAGGTGGATTTATGCCTTCAAGTTGGCGAGGTTTTGATGCAAAATCATGGCAAAGTTTGACTAAAAATGGTTTGTATTTGGATACAATAAGTTGAACTAATTTGTGTGTGAAAATCAATTCTAAACTCAAAAGCTACTTAGTCTATTTGTTTCTACATTGGCTAGCTAACAAATCACCTCCGTGATGAAACTCTAATTTATACTAGTTTCATAAAATTCATAGTGGGATACCCTCGGGATATGAGAAAGAGAGAATGAACGCACAACCAAACATTGGCTATGTAATAATGACAATAAAGCTAGAAGGTGTGACCTACTTGTTGCAATGTTGCAATCGAAATCAGATCTTTACCGTAGTCTGTCAACACTTGATTACAACTGAGCATTTTAGACCATACATCAGGTTGCATATTTTGTAGGTACACTCAAACTAACATGCTTAGAGAAAACTTGGTAGAGCGCTGAATAGACCAATACATGCAACTCATTAACTATAGCTAGCATCTTATATATGACAGGGCCCCGCTACATATGCAGGCACTAGCTATATACATTGCCAATTAAGGCAGGGGAACATGTTATTGTCCTGTGGATTAAAACATGCATCTGTTCTAAAATGGAGGGGATCCAACTGGTCTTCTTTATTGCAAGCTCTTTAAGTACAGAAGTTAGTTGTTTGTTTGTGAGGATTTTGAAGTCAGCCTGCTATGTTTTCAAAATTTCAGAATTGTATCCTTATGTGATCTCTTATTATTATACGAGTAAGCAATTATTTTGGTCATTATTGTCCCATTTATTCTTTAATCATTTTGATCCTCAAATTGCATATATTTCATTAGTTAGTAGAGTTCTTGAATGTATCTTCTATTAATCGTTTAGTTTATAAATGAGGTTTCTCAATTACCGAGAGATTGAAATGTTCACCTTTCTTAAATGATTGTATGATGAATAAATAGCCAATCAAATTTCCAAGTACATGAGCCTTCACATTCTTTTAATTTAGTCCTTAAACTATAACCCTCACTTCAATTTAGTATCTAAATCTAAACTACATAAATAGACCAAGTAGTTCTAAACCATATAAAATCGATCATTTTAGTCCTTACTGTTAAGACGTCAAAGACTAAATTGACGGATTTTTATATACTTTAGAACTAAATTGATGAATTATTTCATATGATTTACAAATGAGGTTTCTCAATTAAAGAACCTGAATTTGACATGTAATATTATGAGGCAGCCGTTTACGATAGTGATGGCTGGGGTGAAACATGTTGTTAGGTGGTACATTGCTATGCTAGTTTACCGGTAGCTACATTGCTGCATAAGAAAATGTAATGTGGTTTGTTTCATTACCGGTAGCTACACTACGGCGTGATTTGGTTTCTCTGCTCTCTGGACAACAACCGAAGTATTTTCCCACTAGGTAGGGTTGGATGTGAAGAGCACTTGAGACAGAGTATAGCCCAATTTAAAAGGATTTAAATCTTGACAAAAAAAAAAAGGGATTTAAATCAAAGCGGCATTTCGAACCACTGGGTTATAGAACTCAATGACATCATTTGATCCACATATACAACTCCATCCAGTGGAAAAGATTTTGTTGTTGTTGTTGCTGTTGTCTTCTATCAAAGCTGTTCCGGGATGGAATATTAACGACCTCCGCCGATGATGTGTTACCCTCAAGATTAGGCGTTTGTTTTCTTAACAATGAGTTATCTACATGTTCTCTTGTCTCCTTCCTCTTTTATGCTAGGCTTGTAACCACCTTTAGCTGTTCCCGGCCAGTTCTCCTCGATTACTTGGTTCGTGCTTGTTACCATAAGGTTCGCAGATGAAACTATCTCAAAATGTCCCAATGGTTTGTGATATGATGCCGTTATGAGGACAACGATAACAGACCAAGAAAAGGAATAATGGGCCAAAGATGATGTACATGGCCATGAGGCAATACACATCTCGAGCAGAATGTGGCTTAGGATCACGAAGCTTTGGCCAACTAGCAGGATGAATATTTCATGCAGTCCAAAGTCATGCAAGGGCTTATGCAGTTTTACTGACAAGAGATGGCTGAATCATGCTTTATGATGTTCCACAGCCCGTAATTGATCTTCAGTACAAATCGTTACAAGAAGGCAGACCATAGTTCTCCTAAACATCGATCTTTAAAATTTTAACAAATTTTTACTGCTGAACACACAGAGACACCCTAGGTGTCTAATATCTATTTCTAATTCCCTTCCCATCATTGTTTCTAATGACATAGAATGCACACAAATAAGCAAGGGTCAATAGCTTCATCGTAATTTGTAACCATTGAGCACCAAGCTTCAGCCACCAACAAACATTAGACAAACCCTTCTTTGCAAACAGACAGCTCGTGTTGAGCAGATGAACACAGACCAGCCAACTATATCGTAGTTTTACATCAGAGGGACATACTATACAAGAGTAAATATGACATTGCATTTTCCATATCTAAACACCACTAAACAGACTAAAGACAGATACAAATTGGGGACATGATGTTCAAGTTGGTAATAGTGATGCTAAAGAAGACCCTGGTGTACTATTGTTGTTGCACATAACCATTTCATACATCAAAATGTAAAGCTTCCAATTTGAAATTCAAGTTCATTCAATAACATGTCCAAATCCCATCATCCAATGTTCTAGTTATAAACATCTTTGATAAAACCTTATAACATTTCATGGTATCAACAAAAACAAGAGAAATGGCGCAATCATATGAAACTATGATAACGTGGCTCTCTTGTCACCACTTCTCACCATCATTACCAATAGAGATTCAAAATCAAAATTATGAGAAAATAACTTGCGAGAATAAATTGATTAACAAAATCAGCATTAAATTAAGTAGTCAACCAATCTCATCGCTTATAATGTGTTTGGTTAAGATTCCATCGGACACAAAGCCGAGTAGAACATGTCCTGGGATAAATTTTACCAAAGCAAAAAGTTGATGCTTCAGTCAAGCATACGGCAAAGCAATCAAAGCATTAATTTGGCATTGTCATAAATAAAGATCCAAAAGTATGCCGTATTTACATTCATTAGCAGTAGGACTTTAAATTGAAACCGAAATAAACCATCCTCATATTTTTAACTGTTCCAAAATACAAAATATGAACATCCAACTAAACTAACAGACATCATGAATAGAAGGATAATATAATATTAGCACAAGGATAGAGTTGGGTTATCCCTTGTGATGTCAAGGTCCCAACCAGAGGCAAAAAGAAAATCACATAGATAACAAGAGATATGAATTTTGTGGGTAATAATATTATCACAACATGGATGCAATAGTATAAACGAATTCACAAAAATAACATTTGAATCACAAAAATATTACAAATGTAAGAAAACAAAAACAACCGAAGCTGACAGCTACAACGTAGAGAAACCAAATGCGCCGGCAAAACAACCAGCAAGCAAATTATAACTCACTAAGAACATCTCAATCTTTACAGCTAAAGTACAACAATGATTCACACCACACATGAATAGCAAATTCACTCTCATTAAAATCAAACAATAGCACAATGATTCACACCACACATGATAATTTTACCGAGAAACAAAGTTAAAAGAGACAACTAATCAACAAGAAAAAAAATATACATAAACCTAAAAACAACATAAATAAGGGGCAACAACCCACAGCTACAAAGAATCTATAATTCAAACAGGAACTATGTTTACAGCTAGAATATAAACTTGAAAGCTAGAATAGATATTGAAATGCTACTACCCATATACTATACAAAGATACAGCAAGGGTTATCTTATCTTATAACAATCACTTTGAAACGAGAAGTATTTCAGGTTTCTTGGCCTTGGTAGGTGTGTTGACATTTGAAGCAACAGCAGAAGCTGAAGTAACAGCATCCCTAGTCCTGTTATCAAGCTGAATGAGACTCCTTGTAGCAAGTATTGCTTGAGGCACCAAATCATGAGAAGCTCTTGCATACAAACACCTAACCGCAAAAGAAGCAGCATCTTTCACCTCTTGAGATATCAATGGACCCATCAAACAATGTCCTAGAATTCTCAATGTAGGTTGAAGTATTTCCCAAGGTAAAGGGATTCTATCCCCTTTCGCAATTCCCTTTGGAGATTCTTCACATTCAGGATCATGATGAATCTCCAAATTCCTCATGTTTTCTGCAACTTCCTCAATCTCAACCTCACTCTCACCATCACCATTGCTATTACCATTACCATTACTTAGAGTTAGAGTATTGTTGAGGTTTTCGATTTGATCGAATTCTCTCCGGCAGGGACAATCCTGACCGGCCCAGCCGGCTGCAAATCTGCAAAATTCAAGCTTGGACCAGGAAGGCATATGTGAGATCTGAGAGAAGTAAGAATGAAGAGCAACAGCGACGATGGAGGCACGTTTAGTGGATTTAACAGCAAGGTGAGGTTCAAGAGGAGGTGAAATTACACCAACAGAGGGGTTAGGGTTTGGAGAAGAAGATTTACGAATGGGTGAATGGTAAATTGACGGAATTGATAGATCAGGGATAGTAACAAGAAGAGGTTTACCAGCACGCGATTTAGTTTCGGCGGCGTAAAGGGCTAAGAGAACAGCTTCGAAACCGGCGAGGGAAGGTGGATCGGAGGAATGGACACGGGAGAGGTAGAGACCGGAGAGAAGAGGGATGAAGGAGAGGACAACGAGACGGAGGTGAGGATCGGAGGAGAGGAAAGTATCGTAAAGCCAGTGACAGAGGGGATCGGAGTGGGAACCGGAGAGGGAGGAGGAGAGGGCGGAGTAAGCGGTGGGGGAGGAGAGGAGTGAGAGAGCAGGGCGTTCGGAGTCGGCGAGAGGGGAGAGAGTGGAGGTGTGGTTAGGGAGGATTGAGGAGAGGGAGTGGATTCGGGAACGGGCTTTGGAAACGGATTCCCACCATGAGTGCATTGGATCGTTGGTGTTGGTGATTCTGTTAGGGTTGTTGTTGGTGGCTGTGGTGGTGGTTACGGAGGAGGAGGAGGAGGATGAGTTGGAATTGGAGGAACATTGTGGTGATGATGAATTGTTGTTGTTGTTACGGTGCTGATGTTGAAACTCCATTTTGTTTATCCTCCTCCGATGGAGTGACCTACTGCTACTAGTATTCAATTCAATTCAATATTCTACTGGTCCAAACTCAAAACTGTCACTCTATATATTCTAACTGTACAACTCATACACGGCTAATTTCACCGTTTTTGTTAATCACACTGTTAGTCTTCCAGATATTTCATCTTAAACATTTTTAAACTTGACAAAATTACAGTAAAGTTATATCTTGAGTGTTGGTTAAGCATCATGCACTTTCACTCTTACCAAATACTCCCTCCGTTTCAAAATGAATGTCACTTTAGCCAAAAATAATTGTTTCAAAATGAATGTCACTTTACATTTTCAATACAACTTTAATTTTTTTCTTCCAACTTTACCCTCAATAAATACTCCAACTTTTCTCTCACACAATTTCCAATGCAACTCTAATTTTGTCTTTTTCTTATAAAGTAAGGGCAATTTAGTAAAAGCATTATATCCAATGATTATTTCATTCCATTTCTTAATCTGTGTGCCAAAGCCTAAAGCGACACTCATTTTGAAACGGATGGAGTAATACTAAGAGTAAGGATAAACTTCTTCTCACAAAAAAAAAAAAAGTAAGGATAGACTTCTAGTCAATATTTATATGATTGATAGTAATGTTTATGTTTAGGAGTAAACAATGTCTCGAATATAATTACATGACAAACACAGCTGTCATTTTGTCTCTAAATCGTCGCCAACCTTCGTTGAAAGTTTTAATATTAAGAGTATGACAATTGAATAGGATTTGTAAGCGAGTTTAAGTCGGAAAATTCAAAGCATGTCACAAATAAGAACTTACTATATCATATTTCACTCTCTAATGGTAGTAAGTGCAAGCACAAATAAGAATCTATAATGGACCTACCTGCGAGATTTTTCCCCACACTCCATCAATGACTTGATAAGAAATAATATTAATGGCATTCAATATCTCAACCCTCACTTCCGTTTTATCTACTATATCAGAAATCGGCTCGGATCGGTCAATTGGACCGGTCTAATTGTGAATTGGAATTATGACTGGTTTAAGTATCAAAAACCGGCTCAGATCGGTCAATTGGACCGGTCTAATTGTGAATTGGAAATATGACTGGTTTAAGCCACCAAATCGGCCGACCATGCTATGAAATCAGTAAAAACTGACATTACTTAATCTAAATCGGTAAAAAGCTGCTAGTAGATAGTTTCTCTTAACCATGTTGGGTTAATGCTTGATTTTCCTTTTAAAAAAAATAGTAAAGCGAAAAATAGAAGATCAATGCCACAAACTCATCCACCGAATCGTCGAACAAAAGATTAAGAACTAGAAGCAAGACTAGAGCTCTTAATTTATGCATGTCCACAAAAATTTAGCATTAATCTACATGACTGGGGTGTTAAAAGCATCCAAGATTAAAGAACTTCTACTAAAATAACATCAAATTTGCATACCAAACTAGGTCATGATAATAGTTTCTCTTAAACTATCATTTATGCTCCATGTGACGCTTGAAGTTATACTTTCATTTTAATGTTTAGTGAGTATTACACTAAGTTATCGGTGTGTACAATTATTTTACACATATATTCAATAATAATGTATTGTTTGGCAAATTAATGAATAAGAGAAAATACATACGAAAATTGCTGTTCACACATTAGAGAAGGCTGGGACACACATGTAAAATACGCTTTTGCCCCCTCGGCAGTTAACTGCCGAGGAATTTGAAATCCGGCTGCAGTTAACTGCCGAGGAAAACCTCGGTAGTTAACTGCCGAGGAAAGCATTTATGCAGACAGCAGGTTCTGCATTAATGCTAAGCATTTCCAAGCCATTTTTCGGCCAGTTTTTACCTGTAATTTTACCAGAGCATTTCCATATGCAATTCAAATTATACAACAATGAAACTCGGTCATAAACAAGAAAAATACAATATCTTTTACATATGTCCATAATTAAATCAAACCGACATTTGGTTCAAACCACACAAAAGTTTGAAATTCATCAAAACGGAACATAGTGTCCATAATCAAACAACACATTACAAGTCATTACACATCATTACACATCATTAAATTAAATCCCTACTTACATTCATTACAATTGCATATGGAACGAACATATATATATAATACATTATTTTCCACCATATTCCTAAACATAAATCCGACGTCGCTATCGTCTTTAATAAGCCAAGGCATATAGCTTGCCGTTTTCCATGTGAATTCATCTCTATCTTCTCCTAGGTCTATCATTGGCATTAGAGCAGACAAGTGACGTGTATATTGATTTTCACCAAGATGCTCAAAATAAGTGTTAAGTTGTGTCTTCAAATCATCAATAGAGTCCGTCGGTGTTATCATAACCTTAACCGTCTTTTTAAACGCGCAATACCTAACACGCCCTTCAATTCTTGCAACCTCTGACATGTTTCACTTGACAAAAGCTTTAACAAAATAATCATAGATTAGAACAAAATTAAATGGAATGTAATAACGAATAAATCAAATGTGCAAACATTAATAAGCTATAAATAAGTATTGCACTAGTTTCAAGTCAATAAAAGTCATGTTATCATATATATCAATATAAATTACATAATGTTACTTATATATTGGCCACAAAAAATTGGCATTACAATTTTGACCCCAAAATATACGTCGGTGTAATTTCTACCAAAAAAAAGGACTAACACCGACAAAAAAATCCCTTGTTAATTGCCAAGTGATTGGAGAAGATCAAGTGACATAAAATCTTCCTCATCTTCCGCAATAACTTCAAATTGTTGCTTTGGTTTTTCGGGAGTGTCCAACAAAATAGGCGCCGCTTTGTTTGATTCCTTTTGTGGTTTTGGTGGTTTGTTTCCACTTTCAATAGCCATGAGCTTTCGGAACAACTCATGTTGATCCAAATACTCATCTTCCCAAGTCACCGCATCTTGTTTCTTGTGATTGTGCCACTCCGTAGATGATGGAGGTAGTGGACAACCATTCCTCAAGTAAATAAGCACAAAGTGATTAGGAATTACCCCAAGGCACATGATGGGAGTTTTTTGCTTGCCCGGCGGTGGTGGCCCTCTTAGTGGGAAAAAAGATTCTGAGTTACCAACTTCAAGATTTGTCAACACAACCACACACCTTTTGTAATAATTGGCAACAATGTGCCCCATGTCCGGAAAAGTCAACCACTTATCAACAAGATGTGCACAACTTTTTGTATTTGCGGGAGGATGTAAGCCATTTAAAATGTAGTTATAACGATCCTCACCCGCAAATACTTCAACATAATCATCTCTATGATCTTTCAATTCTTGAATAAGATGTGTACGAATCATGAGATGATTTTGTTCGGTTAAGCCCATGAACTCGGCTATAGCCCGGAATCCACAATGTCCATCGCCAATAACATCCACCACTTTTTCAATAAATGGAAGCATGAAGCGTGGCATATAATCAATAGGCCTCATAACCGGGATAGCCTTAGGCTTTGGATATCGAGAAGGTGGTGGAAGTGGGGAAATTGGTGCTTTACCAAGACGAGCACCTTTTTTCCTTTTATATGATGATGTTGTTGGTGATGGTGACGGTTGACTATCCGGATTTTGGGAATCAACAACCTCCCAAGAAGAAGGGATCCGGCTAGTGGATGTAATTCTTCCTTTAGACCTCGCAATGTCCACTTTTTTCTTGGCTCCCTTGGTTGTTGCTTTTTGTGGTGGTGGAGACATCATGGTGGTTTCAGGAAATGCCAATTGCCGCAAAGCCTCCTTGACTTCAAGCTTCATTTGGAAAGGGAGTTTCTTGAGACGTTCTACAATACCCTTCAACTCATCATCCACCGAAAAACCAAGTTCATTACTTTCTTCTCCCATGCGTAACCTTTGCCAATGGTGGTGTATCTCATCCAATAAAATTGGCTTTTCTTCAAGGAGTTTAGTTGCAATTTCGCATGCACATGGTAAGCCATAAGATGTCCTTTGAACACAACCACAAATTTCCTTGTTCATGCACAACGTTTCCCTACAACGTGACTCTTCCATAGCAATGTTGTCCAAAGCATATCTAGACACATGACCACCTAAGCCGGAGTACAAAGTGACATCTTTGAATCTATGTTCCAACACGGTAACGCTTTGACCAAAGGCTGTTTGTATCGCAGTGTGTTGAAGCAACAACATGTTATGTATTTTCTCCCAACAAGTACCCAAATCACCCACACTATTGTCTAAATATTTCTTCACCAAAGCATGAGCCGATTCTACCCTATTGGTGGATCTACAACCAAGATGCAACACACGGTCTGTCCATACCCTCACTATTTTCTCCTTCACTTCATTCAAGGTGGTCATGGCATAGGCTAGGAAAGGTGGGAAATCACTACAAGCATCTTGGAACTCCACTAATGCATTTGCATATAACTCTTGAGTGGACGATTCAACCATATCTTTCCATGCCCTCATGATCTTCTTGACAACATCGCGATTACTCACCTCTTTCCCATCCTTTTTTCCCATAGGATATTTACAATCTAAGACGCACCTTTGTTTAACATTTGCTTGCACATGAAAGTAACAATTCATACCATAACTTTCCGGGAAAACAATTCCAACCGCTTTCATCAAAGACCCATCTCTGTCGGTAACAATCACCTTAGGCATATTCATCTTTGAAGTAAGAAGTTTACGCAACATTTTTAAAACCCAAACAAAGTTTTCCTCTTTCTCATGCATCAAGAATCCAAACCCAACCGAATATGTCAAATCGGTCGAAGTTACCCCAACTACCTCAAACATTGGCATCTTATACAAGTTGGTTTTGTAGGTGGAGTCCATAACCAAAACCGTTGGAAAATTGTTAAACAACTTAACGGATGTTGGATGAGCCCAAAAGATATCTTCGATTGTATTACTTTCACCATGTGTTCTTGAGTAATAAGTATAGTTGTGCTCCTCCAACTTCGAGATTAGATATTGCAACGGCTTCTTGTCACCTCTATTTGCCTTCCATATTTTTTGACGTTCATTGTACACTTGCTTCACATTTGTCATGCAATGTGGTCTTTTGTTCTTCAAGTGTATCAAAATATTTCTTGGAAGCACCTTGCTCTTGGTCAAGTCATGTACAATCTTCTTGTCATCCTCCTTTAATCTACCGGCAAGAATGTGTCCTTCTAAAGCCGGCTCCATCGCATGGTTGTGAACTCCATTAAGAATGTTCAATCCCCATTCCTTTGTTTGCGTACTTTGATATCCACTAATCATGAACAAGCACCCGCATTTTCTTGAGCCCGTTGTCGCATGCTTCGGTTTTTTTTTAGGCACTTTGTGAGCTCCACTCCTTTCACACACTAGGCGCAATATTGGATGGATCAAGCTTGATCTTTGTGTAACAATTGTAAATCCCGCCTTGTTTGCTTGACAACGTACCCACCCAAGCAATTCTTCTCTATCTTGAAACTTAATGTCGTCAGAAAAAAACCTAGCCGTGTCAACTTCGTGGGCTTGAAGTGGGACGACACCGGGGCTAACATATTTAGAAGCTTCAACATGGACGGAAGCTCCATCAATGTTTGGTTTGACTTCAACCTTAGGCGGTTTGACATCTCCGGAAATTTGGACAAAATTACGTTTTGTCTCTCCCGAAACATCTTCCGCGTTCTCGGTCATTACTATAATTAAACAACACAAAAATATAAATTAACAACTTACTAATGCATAAACATCAATGTCATAATGAACCAAAACAAAAAAAACAAAAAAAAAAATTGAAAAAATGGCAGTAGCTGCCATTTTTTCGTCCTGAAAATTTTTCCCAAGAGTTCCTCGGTAGTTAACTACCGAGGTTTTCCTCGGCAGTAAGGTACCGAGGATTTCCTCGGCAGTAAACTGCCGATATTCCCCATGACAGTGTTACGTAGCTGACGTTGTAAAACTACCCTGACATATCCAAAAAATACCAAAAAATAAACCGAATAAAATGCACAATACCTGTTTTTTTACGTCAAAAGTGTGTTGAATCATCCTATGCTTGATGCTTGAATCATTTTGGAGCAAGATTTGATGAAAAAAAATTTAGATTTTGGGGTGGATTGGAGTGGTATGAAGGTGATGAGAAAATAGTGTGTAGGGGGAGCAGGTTTCCTGTTTCATCTGAAGAAACATAATCCTCGGCAGTTAACTACCGAGGAATTCCTCGGCAGTTAACTGCAGCCGGATTTCAAATTCCTCGGCAGTTAACTGCCGAGGGGGCAAAAAGGTCATTTACATGTGTGTCCCAGCCATATGGTATGTGTCAACAGCAAATCTTAATATTAGACCTTTACTTCACACCTTTATAGTAACAAATTACAGGTGTTGGTTTCTAAGCAATGCCACCTATTAATCAGAAGTATTACAGAGTACAAGTTTTATCCTAATTTAGCTTTCGATTTCAAATTTCAAGTTAGCTCTAAGACACAAAAAATGGACGTCACTGGCTTCAAATAGTTTCATTGCCTTCAGATTCATTTTAATTGGGCTGGGCTTCAAATAAGGCCCATTTGATTTCGTCGGCCTTTTAACTCACAAACAAAAACAAAATGACAAACAAAATTGGTCAACCGCAACACTGATTACCCAACAGGGAAGCGATTCCCCGATACCAGGTTTTCATCTTCTTCCCACAACCCTTATTTCATGCAAGTTTTTCAAAAGTCTATTTCCCTCTCAATGATGCAGGCTAATAGTAGCACAGGAATCTTATCTAAACAAGGTTTCACAGTAAAACTTTATACCTTATGTCATTATCTAACCCTAATTTCCTCATATTTTAAACCTAAATACACATATCCCCAATTCACAAAAACCAACCCATTTCCATTCTCAATCAGATTCCACTAATTCAATATTTTTCCACAAAGTTGACTCTAAAATCTACCCATTATCAGAAAATTAGGGCAGCTGTGGAGAGATTCCTTCTGCCTTGATAACAATGTAAGTTTAAATTTTTATTTTGTGTGTAATTTTTTTATGGTTTTTAATAGATGATGTGGTAGACTCGGGGTTCTATAAATTGGGGGAAGTATTGAAAGTTTACTCACACCACAATCCCAACATTGTATTCAGAAACTCTCCCTCTTTTTTCTTTCAAAAGCTTTTGTTTTCAAAGTTGAAATGGCTGCGAGTTTTCACTCAATTTCTGAAATTAACACTTTTGAAACATGTTGGAATCTTAAGGCCAGAATCCTTAGGCTGTGGTTGGTCAACGATTTAAACAAAAATGCATTGCCTTTCTCTGTTGAATTGGTTCTTATGGATGCTGAGGTTAAAATTACTTTCAATCTTTTTTTGTTTTATTGTTCTTATTTAGCTAATAATGTTACTTATTTTCTGTAAGAAGTTTTAGTGCTTAATAGTTATCATCACAACAATTTTTTACAACTGTGTATTTAATTAAGTACTGATTTTGTATTGATATTGTAGTTTTAAGTAATAAGTTTAAAGCTTTTACCTTTTATGTGGTTTTATTGTATATTTACTGGCTAACAGTTATTGTCAAAAACAGTTTTTTAGTTTTTAACTTTGATTTTAAGTCTGTACTGATTTTATAACTTTGATTTTACATTAAAAAATCAGTACTTAAACTCTGTTTTAAATTTTGTGCTGATTGTCTAATGATACAACTTATATTAACATAAGTTTAAAGCTTTCAACTTTTAAGCACTGATTTTGATGTCCTATTTTCAGGGAGGTCGGATTCACGCCTCCATTAAGAGGACTCTACTTTACAAGTTCCAGAGCCAAATTGCTGAAGGCAGAGTGTATGCTTTTGAGAACTTGACTGTTGCCACTAATAATGGTAGCTACAAAACCACAACACATCCATTGAAGCTTAACTTCCAGATTTCTTCTAAAGTTATGCCTCTGTCTTCTGCCATTGTAACTGGCTCTCCCTTTAAGTTTGTTCCCATATCTGAAATATGTGGAGGCACTTGTGATGATGAAGTCTTAGTTGGTTAGTCTTTCATGAGCCACTTCTTAACTTTATATCATTTTTTTCCTTCTTGAATGCTTGCTTAATATTTATAAATTTCATTAGATGTGGTTGGAATGCTTACTGGAGTTGGCTCTGAACGTGAATACGATCGTCATGGAAAGACTACAAAGCTTAATGTGATTGCTCTCGAAGCAGATGGGTACTTCCTTATTTAATAGTCTATGTTTACATTTCAAAATATATTCAAGATTCCCTATTAATCATATTTAACACTTAATGTATGACCATTCTAATATATTTAAAACTTAAACTTTGATGCAGCCATAAGATCCAATGTATCCTTTTTGGTTCGTATGTTGATGAATTGAACACTTTCTTAGCATCTGGAGAAACCCAGAGAAACCCAGAACGCTGTTGTTGCAATCCAATTTGGAAAGATCAAAACTTTCCACGGTATACTTCAAAACATTAAATTTTTATGTTTTTTCAAGGTTCTTAAAATGACAGTTGTTTAATATTTTTTTTTTTTTTACTTCAACAAATCGTGGACTGAAGTTGTTGACATGGTTTATGCTGATTCAGGCCTTTGGTTTTGTGAGAAGTGCAATAGGCACGTTAAAAATGTTACCCAAAGGTATAAATAACTATCACCAACCTCATAATTCAATCAAATTCTTGAATTCATTTAAGCTAATAAAAAAAACAAATTGTTTTGATAGGTTCTCGATAAAAGTTCGTGTCATGGATGATACCGACAGTGCTACCTTTGTTATATTTGATTGTGATGCCACTATGCTGTTTAACAAGACATGTGCTGAGGTCTTGGAGGCACATGATGTGGTCTGTTACACTCTTTGCTCAAAATCTGTAATTTTTGCATGTTAACTGTTGAGAATTTAAGAATGCTTTAGACTTATGTGCATAATATGTTCAAATTCTTCATTCTTAACACAGAATGCTGCTCATGGAGTTCTTCCAGCCGAGATTTCTGCTTTGGTCAATTCCACTTACCTGTTTAAGGTCGAATGCAAAGCGGATACAAGTCCTAGGTTTGAACAGTCCTTTCGCGTGCGTAAGATATGCACCGATGGAGTTATCATAAATCAATTTAAGACCAAGTGGGCGAAGGAGGAGGCAATCTTCTATAGGATGTAAATATTTCTTTTGCTTTTCTATAATCATAAGTATTCATTTCAACTTATTTTTTTAATTAATGTATGAAATGGTATTTAATTAATGTTAGTTTTACAATTTCAATTTGATAGGAGTGGGGTTCTTTGAGTGGATTGGCAGGAGATAGTGATGATTCTCAGGCTGGTGCTTCAGCTCTTGTGCTGTCTCAGGCTGGTTCTTTGAGTGGATTGGCAGGAGATAGTGGTGATTCGCAGGCTGGTGCTTCAGCTCTTGTGCTGTCTGAGGTATAAGTTAATTGTTTACTCTATAATTCAACTATAATGTAATTTAACAACAAAATCCAACCTGTAACTTAATGTCTAATGAATCACACATTAATTTAAGGGACTTGAGACTTTGACTGCATCTTCTTCCAAAGGGAAGGAACTTGTGATCGATTCTGCTAGCCTTGCTGTGAGCCAGGTACTTATAAACACTATCAGATGTACCTTTCTTATCTCTCATTCTGTCAAACAAACATAACATTCAAAATTAATTAATGGCTGGACTTTAACAAACACAATGTATGTTTACAGGATCTGCTGCCCAAGTTTTCATCTGCTGTTGTTGAACTAGATGAGGCTGTTACCCCATTGGGCATTGGTGGTACTTCTGATGTGGTGATTGAAAACAACGGAGGTAAAAGGGTTTCACCCACTGCTGAAGCAGATGAAAATCTGAACCTTCCTATCAAACTGTTGAAGCGGAGTATCAAAATTGAGAAGATCTAGCTAGGAAGTTGATGTCTTCTAAGTTTGTGATGATAATGGCTTGCAGCTCAATCATTATGTTTTTCCTTTTATCGTATCAGTCTTTATTTCAAGTATTGTTTTCTTAATCCGTACCACTCCCACATATGGAGGATCTTTTGTTAGAGTCGAGTGTGGCATCCCACCACATAGGGAAACATGGATGACTTTTAGTTTATTATTATTAAGTATTTCGAATCTTTGTAAGACCCAGTTATATTGGGCATTTTGTTTGTGGTATGATTGATCCATCTAAGTCCCATAAGTTTGTTTTGGGCGTCTATGTTATTGTTGTAATGTTAACTTTGTAGACAATCAAATTTCAAAGCTGCAGTTGGGTTTTTAGAATTAATCCTCATTGTTATTGTGTTTTGTTCAGTTTTGCATTTTCTAACACTTTTCTTTAAAAAAAAAAAAAAGGTTTTTAACACTTTTTTTATTAGTTCTAAATACTTTTTAAATAACATCACTTTATAATAGGATTTGCTAAATACATTAGTTAGGATGTACTTTATATAGCAATATTTAAGAGTTGAATCTCAACGATAAGTTTTGTTAAGATTTAATTAGTAACTACAAGAATAACATGCATGATGAGACCTTAACAAGTTGAAAATAGTTGCAAATCTTATATACATATATAACTTATAACTTGAAGTATCCCGTGCGTTGCACGGGCGTTATTACTAGTTTCAATACATACATAAGCTGTGATGGCAAAAATTTATTTACCATACTTTAAATTTTGACCTACAAAAATTTACATGGCAAGAGTGGCGGAGCTTATTTATTTTTGTAGTTGAACGAAACGAGCCATGTTGGAGACTCCGTCCCGACACAAAGTACAATCGTTAGTTGCACTTACATCCTTGTTACTTCCGCCTCTGTTATAGATTTCTCTAGATTAACCCCCTTAATTTCAAGTTACACCCCCACACTACTCGCTCAAACTGCATTTAACACAGTTCATCACAACCAAGCTCACTAAACCACAACAATGGCTTCCTCTACTTTCTACAACACAATCTCACCCACTTTATCCACTCCCCATTCTCATTCCCCCAAATTCTCATCTCTCAGATCTCTGCATCTACCTACCCAGCTGAAGAACACCCACGCCGCAAGAAGATATACAATCTCTTGTTCTTCAGAATCCACCAATGCTCCAAAAGAAAACACCCCAATTGAATTAAGTACGCTTTTTTGTCCCTCTTTTATCATTTCACTTTCTCCCCACCTTCAATTTCTCATTTTAATGGTTTCATGATTTTTACTTTGTTTCAGGGTTTCCTGCATTTCCAACCGTATTGGACATCAATCAGATTCGTGATATTCTCCCTCACAGGTTAAAAAGTTTGCTTTTTTAAGCTGTTTTTCACTGGATGCATCCATTTAAGGTTTTATTTTTCTTTAGTTTTTTGTTATTTATTTTGATTCTTGTTTTGGTGGTGTTTTGTTTAGGTTTCCATTTCTTCTAGTGGATAGAGTGATTGAATACAATCCCGGAGTTTCTGCTGTGGCTATAAAGAATGTAACAATAAATGATAATTTCTTTCCCGGACATTTTCCTGAAAGACCTATCATGCCTGGTGTTCTCATGGTTGAGGTAATCAGGCCACCCTTTTATAGCTTGTCTGTTATAGCTGTTTGTTCGTTGATATATGAGTTTGAAGTATTCAATGTTATGCCTTATGTTCTATGTATGTTGTGTGATTGATTAACTCAAATATATACCATTTAGTTGTATACTTGGATAAATAAGACGATGAAGCTCTAATCCATTTATTTGAAACTCTAAGAACTCATTATGTGTTAATAATCTAGATTGTAGAAAAGATATTAGCTATTATTGAAATGCCAGCGGTGTGATTACTTGTATTTTAGAGTTATAGCTTTGCAAGTGATTTGTGAATTATGGTGGTCAAACAAGCGGGTAAGAGATAGTTATGAATTTATCAGCAGTTGGTGAGGTTTGTAATTTAAAAAACCATATTCTCAATATTCATCTATAAAATATTTGGGGACATCTTTAAGAGGTATTTCTATTCCACCCAACCTTTGTAGTTTTGTATGCATCATTGAAGCTTTTGAAGAAAAACTGGTTTTACTGATACAGCCTACAATTATAGGGATAGTAGTTTTTTTTGTTCATCCCTTCATGTTTTGCTTCCATTCACCTATTAAACATGACACACTTCCTCTGTCGCATTTCCAATGTTGAAGTTTATACAATTTTGCGTTTATCATATTCACATATTCCTAAGTCCTATCTTGTCGTAGACCCTCATCCTTACTTGCATATTATTCAACAAAAAAATGAAAATCACATTTTGCAAGACAGATTCTTCTTTGACAATTTTAGACTTGTGAAGAAGTACATTGACAGGCCAGCACCAGCTTGAGAGTGGAAATAGAACGTAAAAGATTATTGATCATGAGCATTTTCACACGTATTTACACAATTACTCTATTGGAATGATGTGTCTTGGCCCTCCCCCTGCCACTCTGCTGTAAAATTTATATATGAAGATAAATGCGCAACTGTGAAAAACTTAATGTTCATATGATCTCAACTGAGTGAATAGAAAATATACGTGTTAGTAAGGTTGTTGCTTGATCTGTCGAGTATTCTTCATATTTCATTTACGGTTTGTGTTTGATAGGCATGAAATTAGATTCTCTCTGGCACATCTTGTTTGTTAGTGGTGATGAATGTGAGGTGTTTTATGCAGGCATTGGCACAGGTAGGTGGCTTGGTTATGTTACAACCTGAAGTAGGAGGTTCTCGCGAGAATTTCTTCTTTGCTGGGATAGACAAAGTACGATTTAGGAAGCCAGTGATAGCTGGAGACACCTTAGTTATGAGAATGACACTTATCAAACTGCAAAAGCGATTTGGAATAGCAAAGATGGAAGGGAAGGCATTTGTTGGAGGAGAAGTTGTTTGTGAGGGTGAGTTTTTGATGGCCACCGGATCTGCGAGCGAATAATTAGAGCAATCATTCCACCAAAACGAGAGTTGATTTTGCTGCATTTCTTTTGTGCTTCGAGCATTCTTTTAGTTGTTTAACTCCAGATTTTTTTTTATTTGGTATGTTATTGAGTTGGAAACCCAAAACTTTGATCAAGTTAAGATAACTATGTGCATGTGTGGATTAAAGTTTACAAATTTAAGTTTGAATAAATTTCATTCTGCTAAACTTGATTTACAAAAGTAACTTTTTCCTTGCTTCCTTTTTCAAATGAATTTCAAGGCAAAGTTGAGACATATTGTTTTTAATGGAACTCCAACCGAAAGACTTAGAGCATCCACAATGGTAGTTCCCTAACAAGGACTCCTTAAATGGACCTCACGTGACACATCACTTATTTATAATTTTTTAATAAAAGTACCTATTAAGGACTCAATGACTCCAATGACAATACACTAGTAAGGACTCCAATGAAAAGTATTTAAATATGTCCCACTATCTTTACATATTAAACAAAAATAATTTATCTATTACTCATTTTTACAAGTGGGACCAAGTAGTACACATTTTATTACTCATTTATGCAAGTGGGACCAAATAGTACACATTTTATTATTTTTTTAAACGTGGGACCCGTTAATTACTCAGGAGAGAGAGGGTCCTTATATAGTTGTCTGTTCCTTAACGGAGACTCATTTTTTCTTCCTCCAATGGAGGGTCCTTAACGGGGAGTGGTCCTTGTTAAGTAAGGACCCCCCATTGGAGATGCTCTTACAGTTATATAATTTGATGAATCGTGAATCTATCTATTCTAAAAAAAAAAAACTCACTTCTAATGACATATGGCAGATTTCACACCCTTGATTTTGTCATGTTTCTTCACATCCATGTAAATCTTGTACGATATCTTTATTAGTTTTCTACTAAAGGTTTGTTTGGATTGACTTATTTGAGTTTATCTACTAGCATAAACTCTCGTGACACTGTTTGAGAGAATTTATGAAAATAACTTATAACACACACATAAGTTGTTTTCAACTTATTTCCATAAACTCTTCATAATATCTTATGAAAATAGCTTTATAGATGGTAGGAAAATAGTTTGACTTATTTTAACTTGTTTACATGAATAGTTTTTCCATAAACACTTACTATTTTGTAAGCTGTAAAATAAGTAGTTTATCTAAACAGACCTATATCCAAACATGTTATAATTGTTCACCACTGTTTTGATCAATAGGGAATCTAGTATAATTCAATATATTGAAAGATATGGATGATGATCTAATCATATTATTGTAGTATCTCTCAAGACCGGCCTTGCTAAAAAATATGTTCAACATAAATGGAATGCACAACATAGAACATAAAATGTATCATTATTAACCATACTTCACAAGAAAGAAGTACATTGGTTAAACACTAGTAAATTTAACCAAGAAAAAAAAAACTACAACCTTGAACTAATTGGTTTGAATGAAAATGACCTGCCTCTTACAAGAAAACATTTTATGTTTCATCTTGATTCATGGTATCACATAGAGCTATTTCTTTCTTTTCTTGCTGATCCATTGTACCACAAAGAACAATCCCTTCAGTCTCTGGCAAACACAGCAATGTGAAATTGGACAACATGATAACAGCTCCAAACACACCATAAGAGAAAATATTATTTTTCCTCCCAGCAAATATCAAAAAGGGACAGAATATGCAACCGAACACAATTGCTTGTCTCACCAATGAAGTTGTTGTGTTCCTCACAGATGTCGGAAACAACTCTATAATGTATATTAGAAACACATTATAAGCCGTACAAGCGCCGAAAAATGCAACCATTGCTAACGCCACTTTAGCTGCTGGTGCTCTATTCTCAACAACAACACACATCACACAACAAATCCCACCTAAGATTGAGAAAACAAGAATTGAAGGTTTTCTTCTATAGTTTTCCAATAAATATGTTGCTACACACATGTAGGTATTTCCATTGAAGCATTAAAAACCACAGCCAAATAAATATTGAATTCCAAGTTTCCAACTGCTAGTGGCATACCAAGATAAACCATTCCAATTCTAATTCCAATAATCATAACAACTATTATTCTTATAAGAGCCCATCTTTTATGAATCAATTCACCTATTGAAGAGTAAAATTGAAAAAATGTAACCTTTTCTTGTGTCTTAATGATGATAACACTGATCTAGGTTCGAGTTTATCAAAACCACCCACAAAAGAAAAGGTTGCATTTTTTCAACTTTACTCTTCATTAGGTGAATTGATTCATAAAAGATGGGCTCTTATAAGAATAATAGCTGTTATGATTCTTGGAATTGGAATTGGAATGGTTTATCTTGGTATGCCACTAGCAGTTGGAAACTTGGAATTCAATATTTATTTGGCTGTGTTTTTTAATGCTTCAATGGAAATACCTTCATGTGTGTAGCAACATAATTCTTGGAAAACTATAGAAGAAAACCTTCAATTATTGTTTTCTCAATCATAGGTGGGATTTGTTGTGTGTTCAGTGTTGTTGTTGAGAATTGGTTTGTCTTGGTTTGACAGCTACTTTGTAACAAGTCTCCTGACGCACTGATATGCAGAATCGTACCAGTTTTGATTGATGGGCATACCTGCCTCACTAATGTAATATGTTCCATATTTTTAAGCTAATGTATTGTTTCTAATATTTATGTTTAATTTCATATGTAATATTTCATTTTTTTTCCTTTACTCATAGGTAAGTACCATTTCATTATGCAGAAATAATCATGTGAAGAAAATGTTACCAGCAATATCACAAAATTCATTGTGTAGGTGCTACTACTATCATAGGTAGGTATTGTTTTTTTTTTTTTTAAAGAAACTTGCTTATAGCATTTCATTAATAATGAGAGTATCAATACAATTGGGTATATCAGAATGAGACTAGCTAGTAATGTGGCTTCTCTAGCAAGAGCATGAGCAACCCCGTTAGCTTGTCGCCTAACAAACTCCACCCTAGAGTTAGAAAATAAAGAGGTAAACAAAGAACGACAAGAAGAAATAATGCAACCAAATTCGGACGTGTTGTTCCTGTCAGAGAGAAAGGCATCAGATGTCAGCTTCGAATCCGTTTCAAAATCTACATTATCGAACTGCATATCACTTAACCATTGCAATGCTAAATGCAAGCCGAGCACTTCGCCCACATCTACCGGAAGAAGACAAGGGTGCGGCACAGATTTTGCCAACACAAAACTCCCGTCAGAGTCCCATCAAACTCCCATCAGGTAGGTATTGTTTTGTTATGCATATAAATGTACTATTTCACAAAGATGCTGTACTTCGAGAACATGTGAAGAAGAGCATTGGTTGTTACCAGCAATACCAGCAAACATGTGAAAAACGATGGAAATTTATGAGATATATTATCCAAACTAAGTTTAGAAAATTTTAAATGACTTCTAAACACTAGAAATTTGAAATTCATTCAAAGTGTGAAAGTTAAAGTGGCTCATATAATTTTTAAAAAATTGCAAGTTGGTTCTCATATGTTTCAACAAAAATAAATTGGCCCATAAATTGCAAACTACCCCTGGTTTTTTTCAAAAATTGCTAATTGGTCCTTTAAATTTTCAACATTTGCAAATTGGTCTCTATTTTTTAAACTTCGAATTTGACCTAAAACTTCTAAAATTTATAAAAGGTCAAATACACCGTGCAGTCCTTTAAGTTAAATGTTTGTAACAAATTAATTTTTTATATTTTTTGTAACGAATTCATAATTCAATTTTTTTAGCAAATTGGTCATTTCGAGTCAAAATATTTACATTGTTATATGTTTTTCATCCAAATTCGTTAAAAAAGAGACAACATGTTAAAACAATATTTATAACATCAAACATGAATAGTTACTCACATTAAAAGTTTAGTTTCATTATTATTATTTTTTGGAGGCCGGGGTTTGATCCCATGACCTTGCATATATATGCGTTGTCCCTATTAATTGAGGTAAGGTCATGAAGACAAAGCTGAGCGGTTAACTATTTCATTAACGTAATTTTCATACATTATTAGCTTCCTCCCTCGTCTAAAGTTTGTGACTACCTCCATGTGAACAGGTAAAAAATGTTCTCTCTTGTATACACTCCGAGGTAGTAACTATTATAAATTGGCACTAGTGCATCACAATTCTATCTACTTCCTTAACACAGTATTTACCTGAAATATGATGAGTTCCTTCCGAGTCCACTCCACCACTATATGATGTCATATAAACCGATACAAGTTCAAGCAGTACAAGTAATGTTACAACTATAGTATATCCTTACAAAATGTAAACAAAAGACACGACTTCATTTTAATTATAGCTTGCTTTTCGAGATGACATCAAAAGATATTCCATTTTGATGAAGTCTTTCTTGAAGATCAGTTGAACCAAATACAATACCTGGAGTGTAAACTCCTCCCTTTGGTAGATTATTTCTTTGGCTAAGAAGTATAAGAGCACACTGAATTAGAATTATCGGCGTGGTTACATAACCCATTTCCGGTCCGGTTATTCTTGTTATAACTTCCATGTCAGGTTTTGAGTCTACTTTTGCAGCAAGACTCTCACTGCTAAAACCATGTCCGACAAACCACATCTTGAATGAAGCACTTTCCACTTCCTCTTCCGAAGGACCCTGCTTGCTGAAACCGCCTAGGCTAAAAATTGAAGGATATTTCAAAAGAAGCCATCTTCCAAGACTGGTACTTCCAAAAAGACCTAGGATTATTCCAAAAGTGATGTATGCGAAAATTCCTAACAGAGATTTTGAGCCTAACTTCACACCAAAATGTACTGGCTTCACAGACGACCAAAAGACTTTCCTTTTCTCAACAGTCTCAGGACTCTCATTCAATCCTGGGAGACCTTCGGGGTTTTCAGTTAGAACCGATAATGTTTTTCCAACAACGGTTGCATCTGCTGAAGGTAGTGTTATTCCCCAAAGACCAATTTTCTTCTGGCGTTCTATTATTTCTCCTTTAGGAAGGGGACCTGGAATCTACAAACATGCATGATTCATTAAAATTGGGAAAATCAGACTATATGAAATATGTTAAAAGGAAGAAATTAAAAAGTAATACAAGGTCAACAACACAAAATTACATTAGTTTGAGTAAAACAATGTTGTCAATCACAGAAAGTAGCGGTTTGTTCAAATTCCGCTCATGCTATTGCCGCCATAGCAGCTATTTGACAATAACGATTTATTCAAATTACTCGACGCAATCGCAACACTATAACCACCATTTGACGATAATGGAGTAGAACATATTATAGATGAAAGATCCACCATGACAATTAATAGTGGAGTCAATGTTGTAACATTCAAAATGACCTAAAATAAACAACATGCAGATGAAAATATGATGCTCAGCTGAAGAGATTGTAGTATAGTGTCAGGAATGAAGAATACTAATGGTGTCACACCGTCAGTCCTCTTCACTTCACATATGAAGTTTATACTTGCGAATCATTCTTAGGGTGTGACGATGGCTACATTTGTAACACTCCCTTTGAAGATTATATGAAGACCAGGCTTGTTACATATGAAGACCAATCAAAGATTTAGTGAAAACAACTGTCAATTAATCATTCCTACCGACAAAGCTAGCAGTAATATTCCAAAATAATAATAATCTATCTAGTCTAAATGAGAATCTATTTTATAAGCATCCGTGCTTCCACTGTTGTGATGTTTTTTTTCCTTTTTACTAACTTTTAAGTGTAAGATTACATACATCCACCCTTCCCAAATCCTGCCTGGTAGAAGCCTCCTAACAATCCTTTATAACTTTTGATTGGTTATACAATATCACCCATTCAAGAATTGCTCAATCTTTAATATGCATGTTATATGCAAGAAGTGTAGGTATAAAGTATATAGACCATAGAAAAACTCATCGAACAACAAACAGGGGTAACAGACACAATCACGCAATTACAATTACAATTACAATAACAATTACAAATACACTCAAGATATGAACTACTATAATTGTTATTCACTGACAATGTAAAAAACTGTTTTATGCATACATTCAATCAAATCATGAGGTAAGGCATGCCACTTTATTATACTTCTAAATATTTCAACAAATATTTACATGATGAGATATGATTCGATATACATATAAAAGACAGTTGTTTTACACTGATTGAATGTATACAAATTAAATCCCCTACACTAAATTCAATCGAGTAAACCTTAGTTACTACACATAAACAGACATCACAACATGTCAGAGATTGAATGTAACCAACGTCGGCATCATATCAGTGTCAGTATCGGACATTAAAACATGTCAGATACTAAAACACCATCAATCTTAAATGTCGGTGCTATATAGTTTACTATTATAATATTGAATTCATACCACAGGCTTTGGTCTTTTGATTGCATGTGCATCCCTTCTTTGTCTCATCTTGTTCAAATCAGCAACAGCTAAAACAGCAGATTCAAAAGTACCAAAATTACCAACAACCCTCTTCTCCGACTCAACACTCAAAAAACCCTCAACCTTATTCGGCAAACACCCGCCAACCCACTGCTTCTTCAAATGAAACAACAAACCCATCTCAGCAGGAACAGAGTCAAACCCACAAGCAGAAACAATCAAAGAACCATTCTTTACACTTTTTTCATGATATCCAATTTCGACCCGATCCATAAACTCAGCCTCACCCGTGATATCCAAGTAATCACAACCCGTTTCGACACACGCAGCGACGACCGGCTCGCCGTGGAGACGAAAGGGACCGACGCAGTTGAGTATGAGACGGGTTTTGAGACAGAGTGAACGGAGGGAAAGTGGGTCGGTTGTGTCGGCGATGAGAATGGGGATTGAAGGTGATGGGTCGGGTCGAGATGCCCATTGAAGGGTTTGGGTTAGTTTTGATGGGTTTCGACCAGCTATGGCTATGGAGTTAAGATTATTGTTGTTGAGGAATTTGAGAGATTCTTTGAGAACATGTTTTCCAGTGAAACCTGATGCTCCTAAGATTACGATGTCGAATTTTGTTTCTACGGCTGTTGCCATCATCACAAAACAGTTCTAATTCTGATTCTAATTCTAATTCTAATTCTGGTTCAACCAGCTATGGCAAATATGAAAAACAAGGAGTGCAGAGTGCCTAGTGGTATTTTGAAAGAGAAATGATATTTGAACATCCACTTTTTAACAACTTTTGTTACAATCCTCTCTCGCATACTCTCATTGTACTTTTATTCTCTCTCTTCCTTTTTTTTCTCTTTATTGTTATTGTCCAATAAAAAGAGTGGAAAAAAGTTGTCACTAAAAGTTGTTGAAAATTAGATGTCAAAATATCATTGCTCATTTTGAAATGTGTTGTGTAACTTGTGTTATATGAATGAACAACGCGGTATTGATAAAAAAAACCAAAATAACGGAGAAAGTAAAGACACAACTGTGAGTTCGAAAGATAAACTGTTAAAATATGTCGTACAAATGTTATTTCTCTTTTCAAATAAGTTGTATTTACTATTTACTTCATTGATCTAATTTAATTTTTCTCGCTCTACCAAGTCTAAATGAGTAAGGTGTTCATGGTGCAGTGTCATCCAGTTTTAAGAATAAAAATCATGTAAAAGAAAAAACATGTGACTAGGTTTGGTTCAATTGGTTTTTAAAAATTAAATCGAATAAATCAAACAAAACAAATTCAAGTTTTTTGTTACAAACAAAAAGAAGCAACTCAAAGTACTTCGTGTTTATGTTTCATGTTCCACTAAAAGAACATGACAAGTTATATACAATTTCCCATGCGAGAATTGTAGTGATTTTTTTTGGTGTTCAAGGTTCAAACCTTGAACCTTGCATATATTATACATTGTTCTCACGGGGAGAAAATTGTAGTGATAGTAACAATAGTTTTACATTGATACAATTAGTTTTTTTATATTATAAAATACCATTGTTTTTTTTTCAAGTTTAATATTTCATGAAAAAAAATATACTCAAAGATGTAATTCTTTCATTCTATAAAATAAGAAACATATCAATGCCTCCGTTACCAATAGCATGTTGCTTTATATCAAATTAAGAGAGTTTGGTTGTTAAAATAAATTTTTTATATTACAAAGAATCGAGGTTATATATGGCTTAAATTGATATTGTATGGTCAGGATAAGATAGAAACATGATACAATATGAAGTTGGACAAAGACAGTATATTGTATGAACATGATAATCATTAATTCTATCATGTGTTTAATGAGAACATGATAACAAACAAGATATCATTATATTTAAATGAAAAAATTACTCTCATGATTAATTAAATATTGTAAAAATGACATGTAATTAATTAGTTGACCCTTTTAAATTATTTTAGACAAATTCCTTTATTATTTTCCTTTAATTTTATAGACTCAAGTTTCCCTTAAACTCTTAATTTTAAATTAAAATTTAATCAATTAATATCATACAAATCAAAAACTAAAGAGAGTAATAAAAGGTACAACTGAACAAGAAAGGATCAAGATTTGCTAAATAATAACTTAGTCAACATAAGCAAAAACACCAGAGTGACCATGAACTGCGGTAATGTGTGTTCTCTTATAATCTGCACATGACAATGTGCACCAGAAACATAAAATACAAATCACTTCCACAACTTCCTCAATGACATGTTTTTCTCGGTCTCCTTCTTCATCACCTTTGCCACGGCCATCTCAAAATCCTCCTGTGTCACGTGTACCCTCCTCTCTCTCAGAGCAAACATTCCAGCTTCAGTGCACACAGCCTACATAAAATAAAAGCACAGAAAATTGAGCATACTAGGCCACACTTGAAATAATGTGTTAATTTAAGCTTACAAACATCAACAAACAAATCATTCTACTGTTACCATGAACACGTAAATTCATAGCAATTCACTTTTACCATTATGACATTCCAGCATAATTCTATCTGAATAGAAGGATTTGTGAAAGGGGATTCACTTATCAAAAACACATACATATCAACAACACAGTCATTGTCAACGTCACCAACACCATGGAATAAACCCAAACTTTGATCCAGACGACAACGTTTGCCAAATGACCCAGTCACCCTCACCACTATGAAGTGTTTATAACTGTTAATATACCCCGCAAGACCAAACTGTAACTAGTAACCCACCCATGTTTAGTTCTCCACTACCCAACAATCCAATCAACTATTAGTAACCCACCCATGTTTAGTTCCCCGTTACTATTACACCCAGTTCTTCACTCTGAAATGAACTGAATATTACACCCAGTTTTATATTTCATACTATTGAAATTTGAAACACTTCATTTTCCTCATGACCTGAGATAATATCTTAGACAACAACAATAACATGTTAATGTTGGTTAAAACTTTTACCTTTGTTTCGCCTCATGACCTGAGATAATATCTTAGACAACAACAATAACATGTTAATGTTGGTTAAAACTTTTACCTTTGTTTCGCATTGTAAAATTTCTCTGAAACCTTACCCCCCATCAAACAAAGTGATTGCATAATGGGAATATTATATGAAAATGAAAGGCACCCGTTGTTTATCTCAATAAGTGCAAACAGAGTAAAGCTTTACAATAACATACCTTAATTGCTTCAACAAGGCCGATGACAATATTTTAGATGATAATAGAGCAGCAGGAGGAGAAAAAAAGATGCAGTGCAAATTAAGAACATACCTTAAGCTCAGCACCAGATGCTCCATTCATCTTCTCAGCAATCTTCTTCAAGTCAATACCACGCATTAAATTCATTCTTCTTGAATGGATTTTCAAGATATCTCGGCGAGACTGCATAAAAATATAGTTGTTTTCAGTAAATGGTATATGTATATGTATGCTGAAGGTGCATCTTCTTTCTCAATACAATCATATCAAAGGGTAACATGAAGACAAAGATGCAAACCTCTTCATTAGGATTTGGAAATTCAATCTTCCTGTCAATCCGTCCAGGTCTCAGGAGTGCTTGATCCAGGATATCAATCCGATTGGTGGCCATCAAAACCTATAATTGCAATTTTCTCTTCATTATGTCCTCTAAATTGTGAACGTATAACTCAAATTAGGAATAGAGTTAATAAAATATGTCCCTCTGTTACAATTTTATATTTACATTTACTACAACACACATGTTGCCAATTATGGAATTCCCTCTAATACACTACCATAGCATCATTAAAAAAAAATTTACCTTGATCTTATTGGAAGCTTCAAATCCATCCAACTGGTTGAGAAGTTCCAGCATAGTACGCTGCACTTCACTATCACCATTGCCACTTCCAGATTCCATACGAGCAGATCCAATACTGTCAATTTCGTCCATGAAGATAATTGATGGAGCATGCTCCCTGTGAAAAGGAGTAGTGTTACATATCATATTGGATAAGCAAGTCCTCAGAACACATTTACTTCAAATGAGCATGGAAACTCAAGAATCAAAATTGTGAGACATTGTTTTTTTAGGAATAAATGCCCATTGTTGTCTTTTCAAAGGTCAGTTAGTGGAAAATGAAAAACATACATATATGCACATCAAATTACAATTATAAATTTTATACAACTTCAGCAGTTACTAGGGATCTATCTTCATCCTAAGTTGAGTTTACTTGTGCCCATCAGATATATCTTCGACCATAAAAGCCATGGAAGTCAAGAAAACGTCATTTTTCTCCCTCTTATTTATGTTGATGCTACACATAATGAATGGAGTAGGTTTAGGTAAGAGGTCAAACCTGGCCATAACAAAAAGTTCCCTAACCATTCTAGAACCTTCTCCAATGTATTTCTGAACAAGTTCAGAACCAGACACCCTGATGAACGTACAATCAGTATGATGTGCCACTGCCCTAGCCAACAATGTTTTTCCTGTACCAGGTGGCCCATAGAGCAAGACACCCTGTGATACGTAAAATAGAGTAAGCAAAAATAAAAATTTACAGCCATGTATGCTGACAGAGGATGGCAAATTCAGCTATAACTCATGCAATATTACCTTCGGTTGAGCTATTCCAAGACTTTCAAAAAGCTCAGGATGTTTAATTGGAAGCTCAATGACCTGTAAAATTTGATGTAAATGAACATAGATAAATACTTCTCAGACTCAACAGAAAATTAACTTTGACGTTAAATACTATTATCAAAAGAATGTCATGCAACTTACCTCTTTTATTTCTTTGATTTGTTGGTCTAAACCACCAATCATGTCATATGTAGAATCAGGAACTTTCTCAACTTTCATCAGATTAACCAATGGATCAACTTTGCTTGGAAGAACTAAATGAAGCACATAACTGTCGTTGCGAAGAGCAACTCTAGTAGATGGTGTAATCTTTGTGATGTCAATATTTTTATCAATATCAACAACATATTTCCCTTCTGGATGGACCTGAAGAAAAGTAATGGAAACTCAGTCCTTTGTCTAGGATTTTTTGTTCTTATTATTAATTTCATGCACAGGTGGATATTACCTGCCATTAGATATAGTCATGAGTTCATGACTAACAGGAAACAGCAGAATGGATATTAGTCACTATTAAAGTGATTTACAAGGATAAAAATTCCATAGGCCAACCAAGATTCTGTACTATTTTAGGACATAAATCTTCACTTCTTAAGGACTACATTGTATAATTCTAACTATGTACATAAGAATTTAGATTAATCAATACGGGTTTAGAAGCATAAGTATTTAGACTAATCAATACG
Organism: Medicago sativa; assembly: GCF_051527215.1. NCBI lineage: Eukaryota > Viridiplantae > Streptophyta > Magnoliopsida > Fabales > Fabaceae > Medicago > Medicago sativa. Next base: position 82,334,411 of record NC_140752.1, read on the forward strand.
GGGTTTAGTACAATGTATAATTCCAACTATGTATAAAAGCATTTAAGAAGGACTAAAATGTATAATTCCAACTATGTACATGAGTATTTAGATTAATCAATACGAGGTTTAGAAGCATAGATCAATAAAAATGGATGAAACAATAAAGCCCATGGACTCGAAGATACATAAGTGTCCTTTAAATAGTATTCTGCTATAAGTAAATGAAAAGTTTTGACAAGACCACGGCAATTAATGATCTAGAGTCGAAGCTCAAACAACATTCTTACTCATTAGTCTATACCGATGTGAGACATAGACAATTCCAACAATGAATAATGAAAAGAGATAGAGATAGAGAGATGTCAAGTCAAGCAAATGAAATGATGTCAATCGCGAACTGCGTAAAATATCCGATTGCTGAAATTCCGCTACGCAAAAGTGCTATAGCGCCACTATAGCGGCTATTGGACAACATTTTGTAATAAATAGTGTATTATGCAACAATAGTGGTTTCTCCAAATGCCGCTACACTATAGTGGTATAGTGCCACTATAGCTGCTATTTAACAACACTGAGCAGATGATAATGATAGACTGATATATAACAGTACAGATAGCGGAAGAAAAAAACAAATTGAGCCATCATGGTAGAGTGGATCAAGACGAAATCAAAACAAAAAGTGAGCTGACCTTGACCAAGACTTTGTTCTTGCCCATCACTTTAACGACTTCACCAACATATGAACCAGGCTCCTGAAGAAGCTGCAGTTCTTCCCGAAGCATCCTCACTGTCCAAATTGCAATTGAATCAGGGACAAATCCAGAAAAGTTATTTTTGGGGGGTGCAAAACAATTTGACAATGACTTCGAATATGTATAAAAAAAAAAAACAACTTTAATACATAATATTCTTGGAAGTGTATAAAAATGATAGTAAATCAGTGAAGGTGTATAAAGTTGATAGAAAATCAGTTAAAGATCGATGAATTTGAATATTATTGTGTGACGTGATATAGCAAATGATAGCCCAACCGATCTTACAGCAAAAGAAAATGCACTTGTGAATAACCTTCCTAATAAGTTTGATGTGATAGAAGATATGAATTTGAAAACTGGGAGGAGGAGCCATACAGCTCACACCTAGATATTATTTATTGGATAAATGAATAACTTAAGCAACAGTTTGATCTGATTATTATCATTCCTCAGTAACCAGTTGATGTTGTGTCAGTATCTGATCATTTTTGTGCCTACTACTTTGAAAAACCACCGCTCAAAGGACAATATTTGTCGTGAAACAATAGACTCCAAAAATATAACTCAAATACATTAGGAAAAAAAATAGAAACAAACAAAAGCTTATCCTGGTTTTGTGTGTATATATAGTGATCATCACAAACCGACTCCCCATGCTAGAAAGACCCAAACCCACATAAACAAACCAAAGTTTGCCAGTGACCAAATCACCTTCACTACTCTCAATTTCTCCAACAAGATTGGTCTGTGACTAGAAACCAACCTTGTTGAATTCCATATTACCGAAACCCAACCATCCTCTCAGCCACAATGTCCTCTAATCATTTTTTATTGTTTTAGACAACTGGGTGTAGATGGTGAACCATCTGCGACACGTTGGATAACCCCAAAGGGTGATACAAATCAACCCAGAGGGGTAAATAAACGGATTCAAAATTTGAGGCAAACAAACACACACCATATCCTCTAATTATCTATTGAATTGAATAATTGTACTAAAAGCAAAAAAAAAAACACAAAAATAGATTCATAAATATAGCAATTCAAGAATAAAAAAGAGGAATAGGGTTAGAGTAAACGAACCCCTAGAATTGAGCTCGTTACGTTGCGCCTCGAGACGGTTAAGATTATGATTCTTTTGACGGTGAAGGAGCTGAAGCTCATGGATGTGCTGAGTATAGTATTGACGGAGACCCTCCCCTTGTTTGGTTGGTTTGGCAGAGCAATGCTCCTCCGGTGCACCCTCGGCATGCTTCACTTCTACTCCGACGGCAGCCATAGATCAGATCCGATCAACTCTACTGTAAAATACAATTTTAATTAAATTTCAAAGTCTGAATTCAGGAACCCTAATTCTACAAATCAGATTCAAGAGCGTAACCTAATAACCCTAATTTATAATTAACCCCCAAATTCCAAAATAAGAGCGAGAGAGAGAGAATCTACCTTTATAAATTCAGTACGATAAATCCTTCTTCCTCTTCTTCGGACGCGATGGTGAAGTTGGTGATGTTGGGAGGGTATTCGATTTTGGTAGAATTGAATTGGGGTATGCGACAAGTTAAAGTAGATACTATATGTCGGTATTTATATTTTATTTTTATTATTAATTATCCTTCACTTTCTTAATGGGCTTTGATGCTATTGGACTTGGCTATTTCTTATTGAACAAGTTAGGTGAGAATGCAACTATTCGCACCACCCCATTTGTTTTCCTACTACTGTGATACCAAGTTTTTTCATCAGTTTACAAATTAATAAACCTTCATTTTGGTCTCAAAATTAACGTACTCTATTTTATTTTATACATAAAATAAATAAATGTGATAGGTAATCTCTAAATTATTTGTAATTCATTAGTAAGTTCATGAAATGTTATTTTTGTCCTATTTTTATATGTAATCTCTAAAATATGATAGATAATCTCTACATTATTTATAGAGATTGAATATGTTTTTAATCTCTATAAATATTTTAACTTTTATTTTACCCCTGAAATTTTCCTTCAACTTTTGGATCTCAAAAAGTTTCGCATTATAACTTTCGGTCTCTGTTTTTAAGTCAACTCATATATCATTCGAGTTTTTTTCCGCGGTCATGTTTAGTGCATTATAGATTTCTCTTTTGCCAAATTTTTAATTTTTTAACAAGGGGTGAATTAATTATTTTTTTTATGTTTTTGGCCTTTAAGAATTCATATTTAATCCAATTCCAACAAAAAAAATCTTTGTTTTAAGAGATTCTTGTAACATTTTAAATATTAATGCAAAAACTCATTCAACTTTTTGAATCATAGACATGAGATGGCTTAAAAGGAGAGACCAAAAGTAATGATGCAAAACTTTCAAATAATAAAAGTTGGAAAAAAAATTTAAACAAATTAAAATACAAAATTTGAATATTTATAAGGATGAAAAATATCTTTAACCCTGTGTATCTTTCGGGCCATGTTAATCAGTGCTCAGGCACTAGTTAAGCAACTAAAAATGAAAAGAAATGACAAAGTTAACATTAAAAGCAACATTTTTTCAAGTTTCAAAAAGTATAATACACGGTTCTCAAAAAAATGTTTTTTTTTATAATTTCTTAACTAGTGTCTCGAGGGCATTAATTAACATTTCACATGTCTTAATTGGAATAAACAGGGAAAGAAGGAAGTATAGTTTTTTTTTTTTTTTTGAAAGAAGGAAGTATAGTTGTTCCCCAAGAAGATATTGGAATAAGCTGGGAAAGAAGGAAGTAGTTGTTTCCTAGGATAATACCTGTAGGACTACTTTGTGTTGAAGTTTCCTTCATTCATCCCAATAATTAATAAAATTTACCCTTTGACCAAGCCTGGCAGATCATACAAAATTCATTAGTAAATTAACACATCGATTATATAACACTTATATTAAATTCTACTGTTATTTTCTTCTTATCTACTATTAATATATTAAATTCAAACTACTATTATATAATACTAGTAGAGGGGGTAAAAATATATTAACCCTTAAATATTTTTCTCTTTTATATACAAATATTTGTTAAATAGTTGAATCGCGTCACTTATTGATTTTATTTACTTAAATATGCAGGAAAAAAAATTATGTACATATATAAGAAAGTTGATAAGATAAAATTTTGAAAACTCGTGTCTATTTTCAAAATATCAAAATTAATTTAGTGCTTCTATTAAATAACCTTTTATTTTATATGTAAAACATCTTTCAATCTTTACACTTCACCCGCTGCGGATTTTATGTGTTTATATTTGCAAAAAAAAATAAAATTAGTATACATATATGAGAAATTGATATGATAAAATATTGGAAATTCGTGACTATTTTTAAATTATAAACATTAATTTAATGTTTCTATTAAATAACATTTTAGTGTATATGAAAAACTTGTTCAATGTTTGCAGTTGACACTTGACACTACATATGTTGCAGATTTTATGTGTTTATGTTTGCATAAACAAATTTTTATATACATATATAAGAAAGTCAATATGATAAAATTTTAGAAACTCACGACTATTTTATTAAGATGATGATTTTATGTTGTTTTACTTTATGAATCCGTTGCGACTGTTTTATGTTTATGAAAAATGAATTACGCATGATTTTGAGTTATTTGTGAAGTAGCACCTTGAATATATATGATTAATTGATTTAATTGTAATAATTAATGTATTTGGGGTTCAAGGGTGTTACATATAATATCATGAAAAAGTTTAATTTTTTTTTTTTGGTTACAAAGATAAAAAAACAAAAACAGGAAAAAAAACAGGAACAAAGAGGAAAATCAAGCTCTTAGGAAGCAAGTTCCCATAGCATCATTTCGAAGCTTGTCGATGAGGTCATGAGGAGAGGACCGATGCTCCAAGAAAACTACATTTGAAGAAGCTCCGAGTTTTGCCAAGAAATCGGCGCAATGATTTCCTTCTCTAAAGGTGTGAAGGATATTGAAGTTATGGGAAGCTATTATATCCTTGATATCTTGTATGAGCACTGCATAGCCATGAAATTTTGAAACTTCTCCTGAAATAAGATTAACAGAAAGCTGGGAGTCTGAGTAACAGACTAAGTTTTCAATTCCCATGTTCACTGCCAGTCGAAGACCTTTATGTATGGCTGTGAGTTCTGCTTGAAGAATGCACGTTGAGTCTTGAATAAAACCAGAAAACCCCTCAGAAACAGCCCAGCACTGTTCCGAATTAATCCGCCATAACCTGTATGAATTAGCAGTTGCCATCAACATTTAGAATGTGGTAGTTATAATTGCTGCTGTTCCATGTAATCCAACGGTCCAAACCAGCAGAACTCGCAGCAGATTGGAAGCTTTTTGTGATTGTTTCGACTGAATTTTGGATGGTGATGCTCAAACGCGTGAGGGACCAGACATCATTGTTGAAACACATGTTATTACGGTGCCGCCAGCTCCACCAAAGGCAAACCAGGAAGACAATTGAACGGGCGCTGTTGACATTACTTTGTATCCAGTCTTGCGTGCAGTTGTAACGCCCGTCTTAATTTTTTTAATTGATTTAACGAAGTTTTAAATATATTTATAAATATATGCTTATATGATTTATGATTTAAGTGATTTACATGATTGATGTGTGTGAACTATATGATTCATGAAGTTGAGTGATTTATATGATTTATAAATGAATTATGAGGAGTATATGATTTTGTGAAGTTGTTACGTTGGGTGACTTATTTTGTTATTAAATAAAATAAGATATGAAAAATAAAATAAATTACTAACAAGTGGGGCTGTGTTGTGAGGTGAGTAAGTTTAGTGGTGAGAAGAGTAATACAAGTATTATAAATAGAGGATTAGGTTGAGAGAATAAGTTTTACAACGTACGTGAAACGCTTTTGGGAGAAAAGGGAGAAAAGTCAGAAAAAGAGAAGAACAAAAAGGGGCTGTCGATTTCTGCAATAAACAGGTAAGGGTGGGACTATCTTTCACTAATATTAAGTCTGTAGATCATTAGATTGCATCTAACGTGTTTTAGGATGAGTTTTGTAAGATTATGAGAATTAGGGTTTGAGTGAGAATTGATGATTATGTGATGAATTCTTGTTAAATTCATGTTCTTTTACGTTGCTATAACTATATGTTTAACTGTAGTTTATAATTTGTGATAAATCTTTGTGAAACTGTATTCTCTTATGTTGTTGCAAGTGTAACTCTGATCGATTTGTAGTCTAATTCATTACTGCCTATTTTCTTCGAAGTTTTGTTGAATTTGTTTTAACTACCTTTGACTAAACTCATATATAAAAAAAAAAAAAGAAATTGAAATATAGTATTGTGGGATAGATTCACGTGAATTCTTATGAATGAGAAAGTGTACTGTAATGATATTGATTACCTTTTATAATTAAACTAAACATGAGTGATCCACTAATCTTGGAAACTATTGTTATTCTTAATTAGTTTTTGATTTTATTTGTCTTGAAAATAGAGATATTGATAATATATTATTAGTAACTAGTATTGCACCAAATTATATCCAGGTGCGGCAACCTTATACTCTTAGATATAAGCAATCGAATTGTCTCAGTTTTATACTTTGAATTTGTTTTTGTTTTTGTTTTATATTCTGTGTATGCTTTACCTTATATTTATTTTGCTAGTTCTTTTTGGGACTTAAGAATGCGTACATCCTTATCACTAACCTAGTAGCCTAGAATATAATTATATGTATATACACTACTCTGCTAGTGCTACACGGCTTATTCACTCCTTCTCACACTATAATGTTCTTTTATTATTATTGTTATCTATGGACATGATTCTTCTATTTATTATCAAGGTGTTAATTAATTCATTCTTGGGATTCATGTAATTAATTGATGAATCATTTGACTAACTGTAATTTGTGAATTATTTGACTACGTGAAATTGACATGTAATAAAATTGATGTGATAATTGAAGATGATTATATAGTGATGTTGTTATAAATATATTAAGTGAATATTTGTGATGTTTTAAGTTAATGTGATTCATTCATCGATGATAATATGTTGTGAACTGTTCATATGTTGTCTATGTTGCTGTTGGATCTTAGTGAAGTTGTATAAGTCGGTCTAAGTTGTAAGGATTTGAGAAGTTGTCCATAATAATGGAATTATAAGAGATGTTCATGAAGTTGTCTAAGTTGTACGAAAGTTATGTCGTTGCATTAATAGTTGCGATGTTGCATAGTCAGCGATGAGGGCTTAATGCCTGACAGGTCCTTTATGACCTTAGCGATGGGGGTTTAATGCACGACAGGTCCAAATATGACCTTAGCGAAGGGGGCTTAATACCCTGGTGGTACCACATGCGTAATGAAGTTGTCTAAGTTGTTGTCGAAGTTGTCTAAGTTGTTGTTAAAGTTGTCTAAGTTGTTGTTGAAGTTGTAGTTGCATTGTAGAGTCGTCATAACTTATATTTAATGATGATTTGATGATGATATTTGATGATGATGATGTCTGTTTATGATTGATGATGATAATAATATGATACTAAATGATTATTAATGCTGATGTTTATGATGTCTTAAGTTGTTAGATATATAATGATACTTGATTATGATTTAATGATGATTTTTGCTTATGAATTAGAGATGATAATTGTTTACGAACTAATGATGATATTTGATGATTATAATTGATAAATGTTTAATCTATTTTATGTTGTTAAATGCATTTCAATGAATTATATGCTTAATTTATTGACTGTGAAATCTCACCCCTTCTGCTTGAAAATGTTGCCCTTCGTATGGGTAACTTGCAGGTAACCAGGACTAGCTGTGTTCGTGAGTAGACTCCTCACATTGTGTCTAAGTGCTCTGATACGTAATGGGATGGGAACCTGCTTTTACTTCTATTCCTTACGTGTCCTTGATGAACCTTTTTATGATTAAGTATTGAATTAAAATGATGAGATTTTCTAATAAGGCCTGCGTGCCAAGACTTTGATTTTAGATTATAGATTTTGACGTTGAATTTCGAAAGATAATCATTATTATCTATTTTGTGGTTTTAAGAAGTATGTGACATTCCGTTTGTGATTTAAATACTCTGATTTATGATGAAATTTTCAAGTTGGGAAAACGGGGTGTTACAATTGGTATCAGAGCAGGTCGGTCCGTCCGGCCAAGTAGAGAGTCGAGTTGTGTCTTTTAGCAGTTAGAATACCATTATTATGTTATTTTAATTGTTGTGTGTTGCGCAGAGTAGAGACCTGGAGGCTGCAAACCTAATCTGTTATAAGAGGACTAGAATGGCTGGAAGAAATGATACTGCGATTGCTGCTGCTTTGGAAGCTGTAGCCCAAGCTGTGGGACAACATCCAAATGCTGGTGCTGGTGTTAATGCTGATGTGAGAATGTTGGAGACCTTTCTGAGGAATCATCCTCCTACTTTCAAAGGAAGGTACGACCCTGATGGAGCACAGACGTGGCTCAAGGAGGTTGAAAGAGTTTTCAGAGTTATGCAATGTACTGATGATCAGAAGGTGCGTTTTGGTACGCACATACTGGCCGAGGAAGCTGATGACTGGTGGGTGAGCGTTCAACCTACCCTAGAGCAGAATGATGCGGTTATTACTTGGGCTGTGTTTAGGGAAGAGTTCCTAAACAGATATTTTCCTGAAGATGTTCGCGGAAGGAAAGAGATCGAGTTCCTTGAGCTGAAGCAAGGAAACATGTCGGTGACAGAGTATGCAGCGAAGTTTGTGGAGCTGGCTCAGTTCTATCCACACTATACTGGAGACAATGCTGATTTTTCTAAGTGTATCAAGTTTGAGAGTGGTTTGCGTGCTGATATCAAGCGAGCCATTGGTTACCAACAAATCCGTGACTTTTCTGCTTTGGTGAGCAGATGTAGAATCTATGAAGATGATTCAAAGGCTCATTATAAGATTGTGAATGAGAGGAAGAGTAAGCATCAACAAGATCGTGGGAAGCCTTATAGTGCTCCAGCTGATAAGAGCAAGCAAAGGATGAATAATGAGGGAATGCCTAAGAAGAATGAGACTCATGCTGGGATTGTTTGTTTCAAATGTGGAGAAAAAGGTCACAAGAGTAATGCTTGTGGTGCTGATGAGGTGAAAGGATGCTTCCGTTGTGGCGTCAAGGGGCATACAATTTCAGATTGCAAGCACGACGACATTATTTGTTTCAATTGCGGTGGAAAGGGGCACATTTCTGCTAAGTGCACTGAACCAAAGAAGGCCCCGACCAGGGGTAAGGTGTTTGCTTTGGCTGGTACTCAGACTGATAATGAGAATCGTTGATCTGAGGTAAATTTTCGAGGACGAAAATTCTATAAGTTGGGGAGAGTTGTAACGCCCGTCTTAATTTTTTAATTGATTTAGCGAAGTTTTAAATATATTTATAAATATATGCTTATATGATTTATGATTTAAGTGATTTACATGATTGATGTGTGTGAACTATATGATTCATGAAGTTGAGTGATTTATATGATTTATAAATGAATTATGAGGAGTATATGATTTTGTGAAGTTGTTACGTTGGGTGACTTATTTTGTTATTAAATAAAATAAGATATGAAAAATAAAATAAATTACTAACAAGTGGGCTGTGTTGTGAGGTGAGTAAGTTTAGTGGTGAGAAGAGTAATACAAGTATTATAAATAGAGGATTAGGTTGAGAGAATAAGTTTTACAACGTACGTGAAACGCTTTTGGGAGAAAAGGGAGAAAAGTCAGAAAAAGAGAAGAACAAAAAGGGGCTGTCGATTTCTGCAATAAACAGGTAAGGGTGGGACTATCTTTCACTAATATTAAGTCTGTAGATCATTAGATTGCATCTAACGTGTTTTAGGATGAGTTTTGTAAGATTATGAGAATTAGGGTTTGAGTGAGAATTGATGATTATGTGATGAATTCTTGTTAAATTCATGTTCTTTTACGTTGCTATAACTATATGTTTAACTGTAGTTTATAATTTGTGATAAATCTTTGTGAAACTGTATTCTCTTATGTTGCTGTAAGTGTAACTCTGATCGATTTGTAGTCTAATTCATTACTGCCTATTTTCTTCGAAGTTTTGTTGAATTTGTTTTAACTACCTTTGACTAAACTCATATATAAAAAAAAAGAAATTGAAATATAGTATTGTGGGATAGATTCACGTGAATTCTTATGAATGAGAAAGTGTACTGTAATGATATTGATTACCTTTTATAATTAAACTAAACATGAGTGATCCACTAATCTTGGAAACTATTGTTATTCTTAATTAGTTTTTGATTTTATTTGTCTTGAAAATAGAGATATTGATAATATATTATTAGTAACTAGTATTGCACCAAATTATATCCAGGTGCGGCAACCTTATACTCTTAGATATAAGCAATCGAATTGTCTCAGTTTTATACTTTGAATTTGTTTTTGTTTTTGTTTTATATTCTGTGTATGCTTTACCTTATATTTATTTTGCTAGTTCTTTTTGGGACTTAAGAATGCATACATCCTTATCACTAACCTAGTAGCCTAGAATATAATTATATGTATATACACTACTCTGCTAGTGCTACACGGCTTATTCACTCCTTCTCACACTATAATGTTCTTTTATTATTATTGTTATCTATGGACATGATTCTTCTATTTATTATCAAGGTGTTAATTAATTCATTCTTGGGATTCATGTATTTAATTGATGAATCATTTGACTAACTGTAATTTGTGAATTATTTGACTACGTGAAATTGACATGTAATAAAATTGATGTGATAATTGAAGATGATTATATAGTGATGTTGTTATAAATATATTAAGTGAATATTTGTGATGTTTTAAGTTAATGTGATTCATTCATCGATGATAATATGTTGTGAACTGTTCATATGTTGTCTATGTTGCTGTTGGATCTTAGTGAAGTTGTATAAGTCGGTCTAAGTTGTAAAGATTTGAGAAGTTGTCCATAATAATGGAATTATAAGAGATGTTCATGAAGTTGTCTAAGTTGTACGAAAGTTATGTCGTTGCATTTAGAGTTGCGATGTTGCATAGTCAGCGATGAGGGCTTAATGCCTGACAGGTCCTTTATGACCTTAGCGATGGGGGCTTAATGCCTGACAGGTCCTTTATGACCTTAGCGATGGGGGTTTAATGCACGACAGGTCCAAATATGACCTTAGCGAAGGGGGCTTAATACCCTGGTGGTACCACATGCGTAATGAAGTTGTCTAAGTTGTTGTCGAAGTTGTCTAAGTTGTTGTTGAAGTTGTCTAAGTTGTTGTTAAAGTTGTCTAAGTTGTTGTTGAAGTTGTAGTTGCATTGTAGAGTCGTCATAACTTATATTTAATGATGATTTGATGATGATATTTGATGATGATGATGTATGTTTATGATTGATGATGATAATAATATGATACTAAATGATTATTAATGCTGATGTTTATGATGTCTTAAGTTGTTAGATATATAATGATACTTGATTATGATTTAATGATGATTTTTGCTTATGAATTAGAGATGATAATTGTTTACGAACTAATGATGATATTTGATGATTATAATTGATAAATGTTTAATCTATTTTATGTTGTTAAATGCATTTCAATGAATTATATGCTTAATTTATTGACTGTGAAATCTCACCCCTTCTGCTTGAAAATGTTGCCCTTCGTATGGGTAACTTGCAGGTAACCAGGACTAGCTGTGTTCGTGAGTAGACTCCTCACATTGTGTCTAAGTGCTCTGATACGTAATGGGATGGGAACCTGCTTTTACTTCTATTCCTTACGTGTCCTTGATGAACCTTTTTATGATTAAGTATTGAATTAAAATGATGAGATTTTCTAATAAGGCCTGCGTGCCAAGACTTTGATTTTAGATTATAGATTTTGACGTTGAATCATTATTATCTATTTTGTGGTTTTAAGAAGTATGTGACATTCCGTTTGTGATTTAAATACTCTGATTTATGATGAAATTTTCAAGTTGGGAAAACGGGGTGTTACAGCAGTAGTTAGAGTAGAAGCCTGTGTCAGAGAAATTAAACTTCTGCCATATGGGTTTCGAGAATTTGCACTCCCGAAAGCAGTGCATGAGAGATTCTTCCTCTTCCCCACATCTACCACAAATTGCAGACGCATCTATATTTCTATGATGAAGCACAGAAAGTGTTGGAACCGCATTGTAAATGGACAGCCAAAGCAAAAATTTGAACTTCTCCGGAACCTTTAATTTCCAAATCCAAGACCACAAATTACTCGGATTAATTATGTTCCCTGAATCCATGGAGGAGAGAAGCCAAGAATAGCCACTTTTTGTAGAGTAAACATCGTTCTTGTTATGACTCCAAATGTGGGCATCATCAACGGTTGAGTTAAAATTTGCTTGAAAAGTATTAACGGTATCGGTTACTGATTGAGGGAGTGTTGTGTAGAGGGATTGAGTGCGTTGTCCATTGAAGCTTATCACATCTCTAACCGTGGGGTGAATATCATGAATGTCAATAACAGGAACCAAAGAGCCAATGAGACCATGGTGACACCAAATGCTGAACCAAAAGGAGGAGGAACCCGAGCCAGGCCGCCAAGAATAGCCATGTTTGAAAATCTCTTTGGCACGAATGATAGCTGCCCAAGATGGTGAACTGTTGCTGGTAGCTTTCGCTTGAAGGACGTTAGGCCCTGTTGAATATTTTGCAGAAAGAAGCTTCACCCATAACTTGTTTGTGGACTGAACCATATCCCACACTAGCTTTCCGAGAAGAAAACTGTTAGCGTTTCGAGGGGTTCTAATACCCGATCCCTCATAGCGCTTTGGGATAGTTATTTTCTTCCAACTTACCAAATGAACACCCTTGTTACTAGAACCATGCAAAATAAAGTTGCGAGTTGTTTGATCAATGGAATCACAAATGTTTTGCGGCAACCAATTTATTTGCATGTAGTAGGAAGGGATGGAAGATAACACAGAAGTAGCTAGAGCCAGTCTACCTGTTTTGTTAAGAAGACGGTTCTTCCAAGAAGCCAGCCTAGTTTGCATTTTTTCGATGATGAAGTTGAAATCACTTCTTTTGGGGCGGCCTTTAAGCATGGGAAAGCCTAGGTACTTCCCAAGAGAAGTTGTGCTGCGGATGCCAGATATAGATGTGAGATTGTTGATCTTCGCTTGTGGAGTCCCTGATGAATAGTAAGCCTAGTCGAGCTTGAAAGCAACATAGCCCTTCTTCTTCTTTGATTTCCTCATGAAGTGAATAATTTCCTGCAAAACAATTGAATTATCAGAAGTTCCCCTACCAGGCAGAAAACTGCTTTGGTAGGGGCCAATAAGATTATTGAGAATAGGCCTGAGACGGTGCACAAGAACTTTTGTGATAATCTTGTAAATAATGTTGCAGAGGCTAATGGGTCTAAAATCTTTATAAGTGGTGAGGGAATCAATTTTAGGAATGAGTGCAATGAGAGTGCTTGAAATCTCCAGATCAAAGTAACTTGTGTGGAAGGAAGAGTGTACCATTTGGAAAATGTCATCTCCTACTATATGCCAATACTGTTTGAAGAAAATACAATGGAAGCCGTCTGGGCCTGGGGCTTTGTAAGGTTTCATCGAGTTAAGGGCATTAAACACTTCATTTTTGGTGATAGGTTTGGTGAGAGAGAGTTTGTCAATGTCATCAATGGTGGGAAGAGCGCCTTCATGGAAGACGTTGCTGGTGGGGGGTTGATGACCTTCAAAAAAAAATTTGAAGTATTTTTGAGCTTCTTCTTGGAGGATGGAGCTATCGGAGGTCCATATACCATTAGGGAGCTGAAGCCGATGAATTCTATTTCTCTTCCTTCTTATGATGGTTTGGGCATGAAAAATTGAGCTATTTTTGTCGCCAAATTTAACCCATTGCTCTTTAGATTTTTGATACCAAAGCATTTCTTCTTGGAAGAGAATATGGTTGTATTCTTGTTGCAATTCTTTTTCAAGGAGGGTGTGGCGATAAGAATCAACTCTTTCCAGATAGCTTTGAACGCCTTTAATTCTATTTTCAACATGTTTTTTCCTTTTGAAAATATTGCCAAAGACTTCATGATTGAAAATGATGGAATTCTCTTGAATTGTAGCTAAAGCCGCAGTAATGTTGTTGTTTTGAGGAATCCAGGAATTTTTAACCAAATCCGCATAATCATTGTGATCAATCCAAGCTGCTTCAAAACGGAAAGGCCTAGGCCCTCTGGCTAAAGGGAGGCCACCAAAGCGGAGGAGGAGAGGGTTATGATCGGAGTGGAGTCTGCAAAGAACCTCAACAAAGGCTTCAGGGAAGGCAACACGCCAATCAACACTTGCTATGCTTCTGTCGAGTTTTTTTGGAAAGAATGTGAATGTCGTTGTTGTTACGATGCCAAGTGAAGTGACCACCCGTAGTTGTAAGGTCAAGAAGGTTGCAATTGTTCATGAAGTTAGAGAAAAGAGCAGCTCTACTATGCTGAAAAATACCGCCTGTTTGGTCACTAGGGAGAAGGGTTTCATTAAAGTCACCTATGTTATTCTAGCACGTTAGACTTACGATGTTCCAAACGATGTTCCAACATAGGACACAGATAGACAGATGTTGTATATGATGTTTAGAACATTAAGCTAACAAATACAAACATAATAAAGCAAATAATGGACAAGAAATAAAAGAGACACGGAGAATTGTTAACCCAGTTCGGTGCAACGTCACCTACATCTGGGGGCTACCAAGCCAGGAAAGAAATCCACTAGTGCAGTCCGTATTCAAAAGCTCTCAGCAAACCACGTTTGCACTTAAGACCTAGGACCTACCCCAACTAGACTTCAACCTAGGAACTCCTAGATTTGAGATCCCATCTCACTCCCTTACAACAGATCACAATCCCCTGTGATTCCCAAATTACAGACTCAATTCAAATGAGGTTACCCTCGAAAAACAACAACTTGCAACCTTGCTTAAAAGCTTAGATGCAGTCCACAATCTACCTAGCTCCTTGCTTAAAAGCTTCGGAGTAGTGCACATTATTACAACTCAAAGCACAGTCCTAAACATGTATCAAGATGATACACGAAAGGCTCACAATATGTATGACTCAAAACCTAAACAAAAACTCTATTTGTTGCACAATGTCTTGAATGAATATCTTCAGGTCTTGCAGCCTTTTATATACTGAAGCAAGGCGTGTCATTCCTTCAATCATGCTTCAGATCGGATCAGTGACTTCTTTATTAAGCAATGGACGGATATAGAAACTCCTATAAAATAGGCTTTATTAAAAGTCACATAAAAAATACTTTCCTAAGTCATTTCATCAATTCCTTAAGAAATCACATATGTTCTGATCTCTTCATAATAGCACACAGTTCATACCAACACATGCTGGTGTGGATTCCTTCAATCAAGCAAGCGTGTGCGTAAACATAGGTCAGGCCCAGAACGTACAGAACAACTCTTGATGTTGGAACATTGTGTTCCACATCTGAAGTGAATATTTGTTTTAGGCAAAAGTGAAGCCAACATACAAATATCCAACAATCTCCCCCTTTGGCAAATTTTTGGCTAAAACAAATTCAGCCCACACCTGTTAAAAACAGAGAGATAGCACACGCAACCTTTCCTTCAATCTTCACAAATAAAATCTTCCTTGAAGAAAGGTTCACATTCTCAGACTTCTAAAAGATACCAAAATATAGTTCTTCAGTCTTCACACATGATCTTCAGGACTAGAAGAATTATATTACAGGTCTTAGATACTGCTTCCATACACAACAATTAACATATGGAAATGAGCAGACTAGAAGGTATCAGAGAGAATATCAGAGTTATGCAGCAAAGGACGTATAAGGAAAAATAAATTCCTGTACATCCTAACAGACAGTCAACTGTCACAACACACTACTTAGAGAAATAGGAATATAGTACTCAGTAGCTCAAATCATCAGGATGTTCCAACATCCACAGGAACATTCAGGGGCACAGAGGCTTACTCCCCCTCAAGGAGTACAAACAGATATTCTTTACTCCCCCTGAATATATGCACAATTTTTTTTTATATACAAACTAACAGAAATATCAAAAAAACCAAAATCACCAGAAAGCCGGAACCGGATGTCTCAACATCCTCAAGCACATAGTCAGGTAACATACAGCAAGGACATACCTACTCCCCCTTTTTAGCCATAAAATATGCCAAATTGAGATGAGATAAAAGCATAAATTACAGCTAAAAGTACCTGACATTTTGAACAGTGGTTGCTATTCCTCATGGATGCAAACACCCAGCTTGCTTCGTAGTTTCTCAAATTGCTTGATATCTAAGGCTTCAGCCAGTTGTTCTTCAGTTGTTACATGCTCCAGAGTTACAATTTTGTCTTCAACAAGATCCCTAATGAAGTGATGCCGGATGTCAATGTGCTTTGTTCTGCTATGTTGTATAGGATTTTTGGAAATGTTGATAGCACTTAGATTGTCACAGTACAATGTTAGAACATTTTGTTGAACATCATACTCTTCCAGCATTTGCTTCATCCAGACTAACTGAGAGCAGCTACTACCTGCAGCAATATATTCTGCCTCTGCGGTTGATAGAGACACTGAATTTTGTTTCTTGCTGAACCAAGACACCAAATTGTTTCCAAGGAAGAAACAGCCTCCTGAAGTACTTTTTCTGACATCTGCACTACCTGCCCAATCTGCATCATAATAGCCAATCAACCTGCAACTTCCACAGTGAGAATAGAGAATCCCATAGTTTGTGGTGCCGTTTATGTACTTCAGAATCCTTTTAACTTGAACAAGATGACTCATTTTAGGATCTGCTTGATATCTAGCACAAACCCCTACAGCAAAGGTTATGTCAGGTCTGCTTGCTGTAAGATATAGGAGACTTCCAATCATGCTTATGTACAGGCTTTGATCAACAGCTACACCATTTTCATCTTTAGATAGCTTTACATGAGTGGCTGCTGGTGTTCTTTTATGACTGGTTTTGTCCAGACCAACCCTTGTCACAAAATTCCTAGAATACTTGTTTTGACGGATACAGATGGTGTTCGTTATTTGCAAACCCAGAAAATAGATCACTATTCCTTCCAGCCTCTTCTTAGTCCCAGATTGTATTTGATAAATCAAATGTGGAAACATTTGATTCGACATTCCACCAAGCACAATATTATCAAGGTAGGTAAGGATAACCAGAAATCTTTCACGTTCTTTTGTTTTAGACCAGGTTTTGTCTGCATCACTTTTCTTGTACTCTTGAATGTTACAGGATTTTGAGAATCTTTTAAGCCAAGGTCTGGAAGCTTGCTCAAGGTACGGACAAGCTTTCTTGTACATAAGGACAGAAAGACATGAGTCATCATAAACTCTGTGTTCTTCTACACAGACATCTTTTTGAAGATACCCATCATTATCCTTTAGAATAAGAGTTACACATACCAGAAGACAGATGAATTTAAACTCAACTATAGAGTCAAGGATTTCAACAATTTTGAACTTTTCTTCTAAAGCAGGACCTTGTATTGCTAGTTTGGCCTTGTTCCCTGTCACATCATCAGAACTGATATTGGAAATAGATTTGGTTTCAATAGTATTTTTAGTATCTGGCATAGACACCAAATCTCCGCCCATACAACCTCCACCTTCAGTATCTTCAACTTGAGTAGTGGCAGATATCTTATGATGTTCAATCATTACTCGCAACATCTCAATTTGTTCCTCATACTCTGAGTCCCATTTGTAATAGTTGTCTCTAGATCTGACCCCTTTCATTATGGTTTCTCCTTCTTTGTTCACAACTCTGCATCCAGTCTTCCTGAAGGTAACTTCTAGATCCTGATCACACAACTGGCTTATGCTAATTAGGTTTGAGTGGAGTCCTTCGACCAGAAACACATTAGTCAACTTAGGTAACTTGCTCATCTTAAGGCTTCCTATTCCTATAACTCTGGCTTTAAAGTTATCAGCAAAGGTAACAGGGCCAACATCAACCTGTCTCAAGTTTTAAAAGTAATTGTATTCACCAGTCATATGTCTAGAACAACCACTATCAAAGAACCAACCCTTCTCATCAGATGTTGCTGGGGATGTATGAATCATCAGACCCACACATTTAGATTTCCTTTCTTTATATGTTTCACTCTCTACAGATCTGGATTGATACAGTTCAGGTGTCTTGCACAGATTGAAACACAACAGAGTTTTATGTCCTTGTAAGTTGCTAGGAGGACATTTCCAGGTGGAAAACTCTTTTTCAGGCTTAGTTAGGAGAGGTCTTGACGGATGTTCTAACATTTTGCCAGGGTTATCCACTGTGCTGGAAGAAGTTACAAAGTTTAACTTTTCAGCTGGGTTCACACTTTTATCTATCTCATGCTGATATAGAGACTGGACATAGTTACTAATCTTATGTTCATTTGTCAAGGGTTCATGAGTATGTTCTATGTCATTAGGTTCTTCTATTGTTTGACCATCTAACAACCTAGTAAAAACATCAGTTCCAACACTCATCATTGTAACTTGTTGTGAGGCATTGTTAGGATGAGATTTGACAGATATTACCTTATGATTAAGATCAGCAATTTTGCTAGAATGATTAGTTCTTTTATACTGGAGCTGGTTGATAATCTCATCATGCCATGCTAGGAGCTTAGACATGTCTGTATCATCATAGTCAGGTATCACAATTTCCTTACCAGAAAGGTCTTTATCAGAAGAATTATACAGGGGTATCACTCTTCCAGTCAAGGCAGTGACAATTTTGGCAGCATCTCCTTCACCATATCCATCTTCATCATCAGACCAAGAAACCAACATCCCTTTCTTTTGTTTCTTGAGCAAGGTTGCACATTCAGTTCTAATGTGACCATAACCTCCACATTCAAAGCATTGCACTCCTTTGTATTGAACATTTTTGTCATTATTTCTATCATACCTTGGATTGCTTTGTTGCTTGTCAATGTTGAATCGGATGTTTTGCCCACTGCCTCTGATTCTGCTATTGACTTGTTTCAAAATTCTGTTGAACTGTCTACCCAGCATAGCCATATCATCTGCGATTTTGTCATCTTCTGTATCTTCATACCACTCATCATCATCAGCTGCATTTGCTGTAAGAGCAATACCTTTACCTTTCTTCTCACCTTTGTTGTCAACAACAAGCTCATAGTTCTGTAAAGAGCTTATGAGTTCTTCCACTTGCATACTGGAGACATCCTGAGATTCTTCAATAGCTATCACCTTCATATTGAATTTCTTTGGAAGGGATCTGAGAATCTTTCTCACCAATTTTTCATCTGACAACTTTTCACCAAGAGAATCAAATGAATTTGCAATGTCTAAGACATTCATGTAGTAGTCTTGGATGGTCTCATCCTCCTGCATTTTCAGATTCTCAAATTTGGTTGTTAAGAGCTGAATTCTTGAGCTCTTTACTTTTGAGGTTCCTTCATGTGCTGTCTTGAGGATGTCCCAAGCATCTTTGGCAACATCACACTTTTTGATGAGTCTGAACATATTTTTGTCTACCCCATTGAAGAGAGCATTCAACGCCTTTGAATTTGCGAGTGACAGTTCATCTTCAGGAGCAGTCCACTCCTCTTCTGGTTTCAGGACAGTTGTTTTGTTTCCATCTTTATCAAGGACAACTGGATGTTCCCAACCTCTTAACACTGCTTTCCAGGTTTTGCTGTCTATGGACTTAAGATATGCACACATACGTGATTTCCAGTAGTCATAATTGGTTCCATCTAACAGAGGTGGTCTGTTAATGAATCCTCCTTCTTTCTCCATATTGCCAGAATAGATCTCCTCTGGATCTCACCCAAATACAGGCAGGGTGCCTGCTCTGATGCCAATTGTTATTCTGGCATGTTAGACTTACGATGTTCCAAACGATGTTCCAACACAGGACACAGATACACAGATGTTGTATATGATGTTTAGAACATTAAGCTAACAAATACAAACATAATAAAGCAAATAATGGACAAGAAAGAAAAGAGACACATAGAATTGTTAACCCAGTTCGGTGCAACGTCACCTACATCTGGGGGCTACCAAGCCAGGAAGGAAATCCACTAGTGCAGTCCGTATTCAAAAGCTCTCAGCAAACCATGTTTGCACTTAAGACCTAGGACCTACCCCAACTAGACTTCAAACTAGGAACTCCTAGATTTGAGATCCCATCTCACTCCCTTACAACAGATCACAATCCCCTGTGATTCCCAAATTACAGACTCAATTCAAATGAGGTTACCCTCGAAAAACAACAACTTGCAACCTTGCTTAAAAGCTTAGATGCAGTCCACAATCTACCTAGCTCCTTGCTTAAAAGCTTCGAAGTAGTGCACAGTATTACAACTCAAAGCACAGTCCTAAACATGTATCAAGATGATACACGAAAGGCTCACAATATGTATGACTCAAAACCTAAACAAAAACTCTATTTGTTGCACAATGTCTTGAATGAATATCTTCAGGTCTTGCAGCCTTTTATATACTGAAGCAAGGCGTGTCATTCCTTCAATCATGCTTCAGATCGGATCAGTGACTTCTTCATTAAGCAATGGATGGATATAGAAACTCCTATAAAATAGGCTTTATTAAAAGCCACATAAAAATACTTTCCTAAGTCATTTCATCAATTCCTTAAGAAATCACATATGTTCTGATCTCTTCATAATTGCACACGGTTCATACCAACACATGCTGGTGTGGATTCCTTCAATCAAGCAAGCGCGTGCGTAAACATAGGTCAGGCCCAGAACGTACAGAACAACTCTTGATGTTGGAACATTGTGTTCCACATCTGAAGTGAATATTTGTTTTAGGCAAAAGTGAAGCCAACATACAAATATCCAACAACCTATGAGCATCCAAGGGACATCAATTGTTTGGCCAATGTTCGTGAGGTAGTTCCAAAGGTTGGGACGTTAGGCATGGTTGGGGCTAGCATAAATGCAGGTGTAGGAAGTAGTAACATTACCACGACTAATTTTAATGGTTATGGAGAATTGGTTGAAGTCAAGGACGGTGGCTGTGGTGTTACTAGCAGAATGTTGAAAAAGCCAAATTCCTCCAGAATGACTGTTAGCTTCAATAATATGAACATGAGTGTATCCCATGTTGGACCAAAAAACAGATAGTTTAGAAAAAGGAACATGTGTTTCAAGAATAGCCATAAAAGTTGGTTGATGCTTTCTTATCAAATCTTTCAAATGTCTTCTTGCATTGTTACTGAGAGCTCCTCTGATGTTCCAAGAGAGGAATGAAGTATCGAAAAGAGCTTCCATAACAACGGAAAGATTGATAGGCCGAGACTGGGAGGTGCTAAGTTACCGTATCCTCCTCAAGGAGGTCATGTTTGTCTGCGTTATTCTTCATGTGATCATCACTAGGGTTTTGCATGGCTTGGGTGGTATCATAACTTGCAACAAGGTTACTGGTTGGTGATATGTTATGATTGGTACTGTTAGTTTCAGGCTGGTGATTGGTGATAATTTGCATGTTGGGAATCGGTTCAGATGTTTGGTTGGTTTCCATATGTTTCTCATGGCTATTGGGTGGGCTTATGGAATGTTTTGTGAAGTGAATTCCCATATGAGTATCTGCTATTTGTGGTTTCTTGCCAGGCTTGGTTATACGTAATGGGCCAGTGGGAGAAAGGTAAACGGTGGGGTCAAAGTGAAGGTCATGATGATTGTCATCACTGCGCCGTCTTTTGGTTTAATGGGTACTGGAGTAAGCTCGTGCAATAGTTGTTGTTTTGGGGCATGGGGGAATTTTGTTGCTTTGTGGACCATGCTTAGCTTTTTGTGAGGAATTTGATAACACACTAAATCGGTTGTTTTTGTTTGTACCGGTTTTTGCTGAAGTTAAGGCTGGATTTATTGGCATTTTCTTTTTCCTGGTAACCAATAACCATTCACCATGAAGATCCTTATTTCCCTCATTAGTGCTAATTACTTTTCCATTATCAAGTGACAAAATAATAGGAGGAGTAATTGTGTTGTTACCGTTTTGGGAGTCCAGCATTGAATGCATATGATTGTGCTGATCAGACCTATGAGAATCCTGTTGGTTGCTGGCGTGGTTGCAGGTTGGGGCAGCGATGGCTGACTGGCGGCGGCTGCTGTGGTGCAATTTCGTCCTATATGTCCATAACATCCACAATTGGTACAAATCAGATGCAGACCTTCATATTGGACCTTATACCAATGGCCATTGACCCATATTTTTCCTACAACTGGGACAGTGAGATCAATTTCGACGCAGACTCTTGCGAACTTTCCTCTTTCCACTTTCAGTGTGTTTGTGTCGACTTTTATTGGCCGACCGATCGCAGAGGCCATAGCTAATAGGAAGCTCTCGTCGTAGTAAACAAGATTCAAACCTGGAAATCGAACCCATACCACCGTACGATCAACTTTAGCATCCGGTGAAGCGAATTCTGGTGACCAATGCGAAACTGCAAGATAATGATAAAAAATGAGCCATGGTCCACCGGTTATAACCTTTTCCTTGTCGGCTGCCAAGTCAAACTTCACCATGTAGAAGCCATTGTCGTTGTCCATGATTTCGAACCCTCCTTGAAGCTTCCAGATCTTTTGTAGTCGTTCCCTCATGGTGTTGTAGCCGAGATTCTTTCCTAAAAGCTTCACAACTATTGCATCCTTCCATGGCGTACATAATTCTTGAAAGACTTTTGGTTCCAGGAAGACTTTGGGTAAAAGGCGATTACCATTCTCCAGTTCAATACGGACAAGTTTCTTCTCGATCATGTCTTCTTTTTCACGAACTTGAATTTCTTGGGAAGGTCCCAAGAGTTTGTCACGAAAGGAGAGCTTGGGGGTTGGGGGGTTATGGAGGTCGGGTGGCTTTTTGGTGGTTTGCAGGTTGAAGTCACTTTGAGCGGAGAAGACAAAGTCAGAGCTCATTGCACTCATGAAAAAGTTTAAATTGAAAGGACATAAATTGTATATTGAGTATACAAATTAAACTCGTAAAAAACCAGCGTGACACGTAACATTGTGGTAATTATATAGAAAACAATTAGATTGTTAATATTGACGAATCATTAAAGATATTAACTGAAATTTTTTAGTATTAATGTAGTGTTTCTATTAAATAATTGTTTATTATGTATAAAAAAATTCGTTAAATAGTTGAATCACGTTAGTTATGAATTTTATTTACTTAAAAATGCAAAAACAAATTTTAATGTAAATATATAAAAAAGTCGATACGATGAAATTTTGAAAACTTATCTTGATTTTCAAAATATCAAAATTAATATAGTGCTTTTATTAAATAACTTTTTATTTTATTTAGTAAACACCGTTTAATGTTTAGACTTCACTCGTGCATGCACACACTTATTTAATATATTATGTTTAACACGAACAACGTTGAGTCTTTACACATCTATATATTAAATGGATTATGATCCTCTTCATTTCTTCTAGGAAAATGATGTATCTAGCAAATTGATTGCGATGTGTATTCCATTCACTTCCACTTTTTTATTGACTTCCATTATTTCAACCCAACTCCCATGAATTCCGCTTGTCTTGGTTTTCTATTGGTCCATTTCAATTTCAATATGCCATCTGGACGTTTTCTTTCACTTAATATAACATTGTCGTTTCTTCTATGTGTAGATATAAAGACACGAAGAAGTTTGAAGTATAAAATAATTAATGGTGGTGAGACTTATTTAGTGATATGATTATTTCTTTCTTTCTTTTTTTGATAAGACTGATATGATTCATTTTCTATCTTTTATGTTTATCTCTCTATAAATAGAATCTTCCATTTATTTTGAGATTTAGATTTAGAGAAATTGAGAGTATACTGACTTCGCAAGCCTCTTCTTTAAAAAAAAAAAAAAAACTTTGCAAGCCTCTAACTACAATTCCTTACTCTTTGTTTTTTGTTTTTCTAAAAAAATTCATTATTTATGGTCTCATTAACTAAAATTCATTTTTTTTGGTAGGAGTAACTACAATTTCCTTATTCCTTGTTTTTGCATGTTAATAGTATTAGTATTAAATGCCCGGATACTTCCCATTTTTTTGGAATTCAGTTCTTCTAAAATATATATATATATATATATATATATATATATATATATATATACACACACACAGGGCCGGCCCATAGCCCGTCGAGGCTGGGCTATGCCACTGGGCCTCGATTTTTTTGGGGCCCGAAACATATATTTTTTTTATATGTTAGGCACTTAATTAGTATTTATATATAGTTAATGCTAATAAAATTTCAAATAAGACACGGAACTTCAATGGTTCAACTCCCACTAAGGTGATTTTTGTTAATAATTTTCTTTTTAGTGTCTTATTTAGGTTTTTTGGGGCCCAAAATTTAAATTTTTTGTGAATCCTTAAAAATTTAAACAGGGCCAACAAATTTGTTAAGACGGCCCTGTATATATATATATATAGGTTTAAATGTGTAATTGGTCCCTGCACTTTTAACAGATTTTGGCATTGGTCCCTGCACTTTTTTTTGTTTGGCATTGGTCCCTGCACTTTGTAAAAATATTGGCATTGGTCCCTGCACTTTTTTTTGTTTGGCATTGGTCCCTGCACTTTGTAAAAATATTGGTATTGGTGCCACGTGGCATGAAATGATTGGGACCAATACCAATATTTTTCCAAAGTGCAGGGACCAATATCAATATTTTTACAAAGTGCAAGGACCAATGCCAAACAAAAAAAAATGCAGGGACCAATGCCAAAATCTGTTGAAAGTGCAGGGACCAATTACACATTTAAACCATATATATATATATATATATATATATATATAAAATGTATTCCTATAGGTACAATATAGCCCCACACACTCATCCCTCGCAATCCACAACCTCAAACATCACAACAACAACAACAAAAAAAAATAAACAATATCAATGGAAGGTTCAACACAACACTGTATAAATTAAGCAAGAAAAGACATTGATGTCATGGGATGAAATAATAGAAAAAAGTTTATCAAATTTTGGTTGGATGGATTTCTTTAAGCTGTTCTTGTAGCATTTGCTATGTTCTTTGATGCACAACAGTCGTTCATAGGCATTTACACTGATAATTACCCAAAATGGCACTGCACATACACAAACACAAATTCATCATGTACACCGTCCCCTGATATTTGCAAACTCCCAAGATCTTGATGGACTTGGGACACACACCCTTCGAACACAATCATTTCTCATTGGAATCTTGAATGTGCTAGCACATTCATCACAGGTTTACCACAATTTTCTTTCTTCATAGGTTGTTATTTGGCTTTTCCTTTCTTGCAGCATTATCTAATTCATCTTTTGGTCGAAAAAACATCATATTCTTTTCTTGCGTTTTAATGATCATAATCTTTTCCACTAATGTTTGGATTTACTCTGCCTTGAAATTCTTCGGTTTCTGGTGTTCGTCCATTGCCACATGTGTTCTTGTTTTGCTTACTGAGAAAGTTAGTGCAGAATGGCGATTTAGGGTTGGAATTGTTGAGTATTTTACTTTCACAGTGACGTACATGTCTTTACCTGGTTTCGCTTATATTAACCGAAACTCTTCATGGAAATCTCTCTACATTTGGTCGTCAATCCCTGCTATATGTTACTCTGTCATTGCTTAAATATTTTTCTCCGAAATATATATTAACCCTTAAATATTTTTCTCTTTTATATACAAAAAATTGTTAAATAGTTGAATCGCGTCACTTATTAATCTTATTTACTTAAATATGCAGAAAAAATTATGTACATATATAAGAAAGTCGATATGATAAAATTTTGAAAACTCATGTCTATTTTCAAAATATCAAAATTAATTTAGTGCTTCTATTAAATAACCTTTTATTTTATATGTAAAACATCGTTCAATCTTTACACTTCACCCGCTGCGGATTTTATGTGTTTATATTTGCAAAAACAAATTTAGTATACATATATGAGAAATCGATATGATAAAATATTGAAAATCCGTGACTATTTTCAAATTATAAACATTAATGTAATGTTTCTATTAAATAACATTTTAGTTTATTTGAAAAACATCGTTCAATGTTTGCAGTTTGCACTACATACTTTGCAGATTTTATGTGTTTATGTTTGCATAAACAAATTTTTATATACATATATGAGAAAGTCAATATGATAAAATTTTAGAAACTCACGACTATTTTGTTGAGACGATGGTTTTATGTTGTTTTACTTTATGAATCTATTGCGACTGTTTTATGTTTATGAAAATGAATTACGCATGATTTTGAGTTATTGGTGAAGTAGCACCTGAATACATATGATTAATTGTTTTAATTGTAATAATTAATGTATTTGGGGTTCAAGGGTGTTACATAAAATATCATGAAAAAGTTTAAATTGAAAGGACACAAATTGTGTATTGAATATACAAATTAAAATCGTAAAAAACTTGTGTGACACGTAACATTGTGCTAATTATATAGAAAACAGTTAGATTGTTAATATTGACAAATCATTAAAAATATTAACTGAAAATTATCAGTATTAATGTAGTGTTTCTATTAAATAATTGTCTATTATGTATAAAAAAATTCGTTTTAATGTAGTGTTTCTATTAAATAATTGTCTATTATGTATAAAAAATTCGTTAAATAGTTGAATCACGTTAGTTATGAATTTTATTTACTTAAAAATGCAAAAACAAATTTTTATGTAAATATATAAAAAAATCTATACGATGAATGTAACATCAAAGAGTTTTTAAAACCAAAAGTTTATTCGATAAGAGTCTTTCACATCGGACATTATCTAATTTACAAGTTTTGAAACAAAGTGGGCTAATTTAGCTTTTTCGAAAAAAAGTTTTGAGACAAAGTAGTCCTTAAAGTATAACTGAGAACCCTAAACTCTAGACTCTTGTGATCCGGCTTCGATTCTCTCTAAATAGCTTATACCTGAAAAAGATTCAAAAGAGTGAGATGAGATACTACGATCTCAGTGAGCTCTTTCTAATACTTCAACCAATATAAATCAAACTCAGGTATTTAACTATCATAACAATTATAAAACATTCCAATTTCAGAAAAAGATTATATATATATATATATATATATATATATATATATATATTAAAAAGGACACTCAGTCCCAAAGCTATGGTGTCTTCAAAGGTCTTGTCGCATCCAATTAGGTTAGTAGCAAGTTGAAATATTCGGTTCGTTAGAAAACCCTTGCACTTTACTAAACAGGAGGAAATACCAATAGATTTACAATCAACCGAAACACGGAACGATGAATTTCTTCATTCTTTCAAACCAACATATCAACCTGAGGCAAAAAACAATAAAATCAGAGCAATAACAATAATCTACTGGGAATTGGCACGATATATTTTAAAAGTTTTTCTAGCATACGAAACACAGACGCTTTCACTTTTATATTTACTGAATTTTCAAAACATTGGTGAAATAATTGAACTACACCATTTATTTGAAAGCTTTCTGGGATATCAGCGAGATGAACAACTATATTCATCATTATGCAGACTGCTTTGATATTATAAATTATGGGTTCCGCATGTTGACTCATCCTTAAAACGTTCATGATGTTATTAATCACACCAGTACCACAAATCATCCGTTTATGTTGTTTTGACTGGAACCACATAAGAGCTTCACAACAAAGTTTACGCATTAGTGGAGATGGCCCATTGATGTGCTTTGCTAAAACATTTAGTAACCCTTGATCCACAA
This sequence comes from Medicago sativa, assembly GCF_051527215.1. NCBI lineage: Eukaryota > Viridiplantae > Streptophyta > Magnoliopsida > Fabales > Fabaceae > Medicago > Medicago sativa. The sequence goes on from NC_140752.1 coordinate 82,361,880, forward strand.
TCAAGTTTAGAGTTACACTAGCAAAAAGTAGTGGTTGAAGAAGAACCATAACTTCTTTGTATGTCTTCAACTTCTCCACGCATGCAGTGTTGTCGTTAAAATCAGCATTTTTCAGAGTTTCAAAGATCTCATCTATACTAGTTTTAACCTCGGCCTTTTTACGTTTCCCTACCTGAGATGATTCGCCATAGCCCCATTTCCGTTTTAAAACTAATGATATTTTCAAATTAGGGTTAATAAATTTTTACTCCCTGTAATATAGGTCATTTCCGGTTTCCCCCTGTAAAATTTTTGTTATGATTTACCCCCAGTAAAACAAAATTGTTTTGATTTACCCCCCTAATAGGCCAAACAAAAACCAATTTTATTTTATTTTTCAAGAAGTTTTCGTTTTTGTTTGGCCTATTAGGGGGTAAATCAAAACAATTTTTTTTTCTTTTTTTTAGAGGGGGTAAATAAAAATAAAATTTATAGGGGGAAAACCGGAAATGACCTATATTACAGATGGTAAAGACCTATTAACCCTTAAAAATATCAACGTTAACAAAGTATTTTTATTGATTTTATTTTATATACAAATTAGGGAAATTAAAAGATTAGAATAAACTATTTTCCTAGACATATGACATAAAATAGTATAATAAACTTTTTTTCTCCCTATAGTCATGCCATAATATATATTTTTCTCCTATATTTAAGAGAATTGAATAATAATAAGAAGAAAGAGGAAACTTATATTTTACAAAATGACCACTAGACAAATAAAATTAAGAAGATCATGAGTTATAAAAGGGACAATTATGAAATTTTGCTGGAGTACAATTTTTGTATATTGTTAGTATTAGATAATAGACTACATGACCATTTGGAACACATGATCCTTAAAAATCGATAACAAACTTCTTTAAAAAAATGATTATAGAAGAAATGTGAGCATTTTTTTCTCTCACAAAAAATGGAGCACACAATTCAATATTATTAAAAAAAATCGATAACATACTAATGATTGTTGATATATTGAAAATAGTTATGTGTTTTCAAAATTCTATGATATCAGCTTTCTCCTATTGGTACATATTTATTTCAACAAATATAAGCACATAAAATTTTGAGTGCGGCACATATATTTAATGATGTTTTGTTATACAATAAAAAACTTTTTAATAAAAACACTGCATTGATGTTGATATATTGAAATTAATAATGGATTTCCAAAATTTTACATATCAATTTTCTTACTTTGGTACATAATAATCTGCTTCTACAGATAAAAACTCATAAAATCTATAACAAGCATGGTTCAAATATATAACAGTGTTTTACTAATAAAATAAAAAAAATTATTTAATAAAAACACTACATTAGTGTTGATATTTGGAAAATAGTCACGAGTTTTCAAAATTTTATCATATCAATTTTTCATATCGACACATAAAAATGTGCTTTCGCTGATATAATTATATAAAATTCGCAAAGAGTGTCGTGCAAATATTTACGGTGTTTTGAATATAAAATAAAAAATATTATATTCAAAAAACTACATTAATGTTGATATTTTGAAAATAGTCATCAATTTTTAAAATTTTATCATATCGATTTTTTCATATCAATATATAAAAAGTTTACTTCTACATATATAAACACATAAAATGCACAAGGGACGTTGTGCAAATATTTATTGATTTTTTGCATATAAAAAATATTTAATAGAAATATTACATTAATATTAATAATTTTCATTTAAAATCTTTAAATATTTCACAATATTACCAATATAAACTAGTTTAGAGACCCGGCGTTGCCCGGGTTAGATATTAAATAATAAGTTTTATAAATTTGTGTGCACGAATACACATGTAAGTATATTAGATTGAATTTATTTAAATTTACAATTATAATAATATCTTAAAAATATATATAAATGATGAGATGAATGTCCAATGCAAGAATAAAAAATGTAACAAAATCAATAATGAATTAGTCCAAGTGGTAAGAGTGTTGGGTCCCTTTAAACATGTGGTCATGGGTTTGTTTCCTGGCCCATGCGTATGAGAGAAAAAAATCGATTGAAAGGGAATAACATTGGTGTTTGGCAAACATGAAAAGGGAAAAATGTTAGATGAAAGAAGGTTTGTAAATATGTGATTAACAAAAATTTATTTATTTATAATTAACATTTGCATTAGAATATGCTGCTAAAAGATAACATAATAACTAATCGAACCTTTTTTTATCAAAAATAAAAACTAATCGAACCCTTTTTTCTTCAAACATAAAAACTAATTGAATGATACAGTGCTAAAAGATTAGTAATAACTAATTGAAGTTTCTTTTCCTAAAAACAAATAAACAAATTGAAGTCTTTTAATCATAAAATAAGATCATACATGTAAACTTTGTTGAAAGTATTATGTGTAGTTTGTTGAGATATTTCTGCTACATAAAATATTAAAAAATTAGAAATTCAAAAAAAAATTTAAAGAAAATATTGAGTGGATAAGATCAAAATGTTGTTGAGATATTTATGTTAAATAAAATATTGGTTTTTAAAAATAGAAAAAATAATAGAAATATTGAGAATGAATGTGGAAGTGACACGTGGCATAAAAAACCTTACTTTATATATATACTATTGATTATTGATTGATATTAATTATTGATTGATTGATTGATGTGTAGTTTGTTAAGATATTTCTGCTACATAAAATATTAGAAATTCAATAAAAATAAAAATAAAAATATTGAGTGCATAAGATCAAAAGTTTGTTGAGATATTTATGTTAAATACAATATTGGTATTTAAAATTAGAGTAAATAATAAAAATACTGAGAATGAATGTGAAAGTGGCTCGTGGCATAAAAAATCTTACTTTATATATATACTATTGATTGATGTGTAGTTTGTTGAGATATTTCTCCTATATAAAATATTAGAAATTCAATAAAAATTTAAAGAAAATATTGAGTGCATAAGATCAAAAATTTATTTTTTTTTGGTTACAAAGCTAACAAAAGAAGAAAAAAAAAAACAAAAACAACAGAAAAAAGAAAAGCCTAAGCTCTGGAGAACAAGGTCCCCATAGCGTCATTCCGGATCAGAGGGAGGAGGTCAGTTGGAGGAGTAGCATGAGAAGTGAATTCTTCATTAGAGTTTGCTCCTAACTTTGCAAAGAAGTCGGCGCATTGGTTCCCTTCTCTGAGGCAATGATGGATGGAGAAGTTTCTTGAGGAAAGGAGGTCCTTAATTTCTTGGATAAGAACAGCATAGGCATGGAAGTGTGAGTCCTGCTCATTGACAACTTTAATGGAAATCATAGAGTCCGAGTAACAAACCAAATCCTCAAAATCTGATTCCACTGCCAGGAGAAGACCGCGATGAATGGCAGTAAGTTCAGCAAACAAAATGTCAGTAAAAGCTGCAATATAACCTGAGAATCCCGTGATGTAAAAACCTGCAGAATTCCTAATGATGCCTCCATATCCAGCTCGAGAAGGAGTACCCAAACAACTTCCATCCACATTAAGCACAAGACAATTGTAGTCGTTGTTATTCCAGCGAACCAGACGGTCGGAAGAAATGGCAGACGCAACATGAAAGGCTCTGTCTATTGAAGCAGCCGTATTATAGATGTGACAGAGAATTCTGGTTATGGACCAGGTATCATGACTGAGACACATTTGATTACGGTGTCTCCACGACCACCAGAGGCCTGCAAGGAAGATGGCAGAATTTGATTTCGTTGCATTATCACGCAGCCAGCTGTGAGCAGTTTCGGTGAAGAATTCCTGAGCTGTATACCCGAGCTTAGTCCAGATGGTTTTAGAGTAGCTGCAGTCTCTGAGGCAATGCAGAAGAGTTTCATCATCTTCACCACATCTCGGACAAGTAGCAGATGGCACCATGTGACGGTGCTGAAGCAAAGAAAGCGTGGGAATCGCGTTGTGACAGGCGAGCCATATGAGTAACTTGAATTTTTCAGGAATCTTCAACTTCCATATCCAATTCCAAGAACTCAGAGTAGTAGGAACGACAGTTGGGTTGGTGCTTTCGAGAAGCCAAGCGTAACCACTTTTGGCGGTGTAGGTACCATTAGTGTTATGCTCCCAAATGAAAGTATCTTTAACTCTATCATGAAACTTGAAGTGGGTGTTATTTATGAAATCAGCAATTGGTTGCGGGATATTGGTATAAAGCGCCTGCGAATGCTGCCCGGATTGAGTGAAGACATCGCGGACTGTAAGGTGAGTATCATGTATGTCTATGATGGGAACCTGCGCTCCAATGGGACTGAAAGAGCTCCAGATGCCGAACCAAAATGATGTGGAACCTGAACCAGCCCTCCAAACATATCCATTTTGGAGGACATTCTTGGCTTTGATAATGGAGGACCAAATGGGAGAACTACTGTTGTTGGCTGAAGCATGAAGAATATTCGGACCTGAAGCATATTTGTTAGCGAGAATGTGAACCCACAACTTATCTGTTGATTGAACCATATCCCATACCAGTTTCCCAAGTAAGCAAGTGTTCGCCTCTCTTGAAGTTCGGATACCCAGCCCACCATTTTGCTTTTGACTAGTGACTCTCTTCCAATTCACCAGATGGATTCCCGTGTTATTATTTCCTTTCCAAAGAAAATTCCTAGTTGTCTGATAGTTTATTGAGATATTTATGTAAAATAAAATATTGGTTTTTAATAATAGAAAAAATAATAAAAATATTGAGAATGAATGTGGAAGTGACACGTGGCATAAAAAACCTTAGTTTATATATATACTATTGATTGATTGAGTGCATAAGATCAAAAGTTTGTTGAGATATTTATGTTAAATAAAATATTGTTTTTTTTTGACAAAAAATAAAATATTGGTTTTTAAAAATAGAAAAAATAATAAAAATATCGAGAATGATTTATTGATTGATTGATGTGTAGTTTGTTGAGATATTAGAAATTCAATAAAAATAAAAATAAATACTGAGTGCATAAGATCAAAAGTTTGTTGAGATATTTATGTTAAATAAAATATTGTTTTTTTTGACAAAAAATAAAATATTGGATTTTAAAAATAGAAAAAATAATAAAAATATTGAGAATGAATGTGAAAGTGATACGCGGCATAACAAACCTTACTTTATATATATACTATTGATATTGATTGATTGATTGATTGATTTAGAAATAAGGACCTGAAATAATAGTATAGGTGTTATCATAAAATGATAGTATAGGTGATTAATAATATTAAAACCCTACCGGTGAAATAATAATATTTTAGGACCTGAAATATTATTATTATTAAAATCAAAATGCTACTGATTAATAATATTGGAACGAAAAGGACCTGAAAAAATAGTATAAGTGATAATAGTATAAGTGATTAATAATATTAAAACGCTACTGTTGAATCGAAAAGAGAAAAAAAAATAGTATAGGTGTTAGTTCAAGGACGTGAAACAGAAACAATAGTATAGGTGTTAGTTCAAGCACCTGAAACTCGTAGGTATTTGTAATGGATGCCAACAACAATAGTTCAAGGACCTGGAAAAAAAAACAATCAGTAAACTCACTCATAGGTGTTAGTTCCCTCTTATATTATATATAAAAATAAAAATCTAAGCATAAATAAAAGTAAAAGAAACAATAGTATAGGTGTTTGTCAAACCTGAAGAAAGAAAAAGCTTAGATCAAAAAAAGGTTCGAGTTTCAGTTTCTGCTCAAAATATGTGATTACGTGATTAAAAAATTCTCCTTTATTTATAGTTAAAAAAAAAACAAACCGAAACCTTTTATTCCTCAATGAAAAAAACTAATTGAATAATATGGTGCTAAAAGAGATAGTAACTAATTGAAACTTCTTTTCCTAAAAAAAAGAAATATTTAATGGATAATATTGAAAGTGTTATATATAGTTTGTTGAGATATTTTGGCTACATAAAACATTAGGAATTAAATATAAAATAAAATAAAATATTTAGTGGATAAGATCAAAAGTTTGCTGAGATTTTTATGTCAAATAAGATGTCAAATAAAACATAGAAAAAATATAAAAATATTGAGAATAAACGTGGAAGCGACACATAGCATAAAAAACCTTACTTTATATATATACTATTGATTGATATTAAAACGCTACTGGTGAAATAATAATATTTTAGGACCTGAAATATTATTATTATTAAAATCAAAACGCTACTGATTAATAATATTGAAACGTAAAGGACCTGAAAAAAATAGTATAAGTGATAATAGTATAAGTGATTAATAATATTAAAACGCTACTGTTGAATCGAAAAGAGAAAAAAAAATAGTATAGGTGTTAGTTCAAGGACGTAAAACAAAAACAATAGTATAGGTGTTAGTTCAAGCACCTGAAACTCGTAGGTATTTGTAATGGATGCCAACAACAATAGTTCAAGGACCTGGAAAAAAAACAATCAGTAAACTCACTCGTAGATGTTAGTTCCCTCTTATATTATATATAAAAATAAAAATCTAAGCATAAGTAAAAGTAAAAGAAACAATAGTATAGGTGTTTGTCAAACTTGAAGAAAGAAAAAGCTTAGATCAAAAGAAGGTTTGAGTTTCAGTTTCTGCTCAAAATATGTGATTACGTGATTAAAAAATTCTCCTTTATTTATAGTTTAAAAAAAACAAACCGAAGCATTTTTTTCCTCAACGAAAAAAACTAATTGAATAATATGGTGCTAAAAGAGATAGTAACTAATTGAAACTTCTTTTCCTAAAAAACAGAAATATTTAATGGATAGTATTGAAAGTATTATACATAGTTTGTTGAGATATTTTGGCTACACAAAACATTAGGAATTAAATATAAAATAAAATAAAATATTTAGTGGATAAGATCAAAAGTTTGCTGAGATTTTTATGTCAAATAAGATGTCAAATAAAACATAGAAAAAATATAAAAATATTGAAAATAAACGTGGAAGCGACACGTGGCATAAAAAACCTTACTTTATATATATACTATTGATGTTTTTTTTAAATAAATGTCGTAATGTTACCCAACCTGTGCAAATGCACCGGTCTTCCTCGAGTTTTATATATAATTTCACAATAACAATAAAATATTAATGTTTCTCATTCTTTTACGCTTTTATTATTTATTACTTTCTATATTTTTAATTGTTTTAGATTTTTTTCTATACAATTAATGAAAGATGATTTTGTTATACAATTTAAATTTTCTTTTCCCCACAAAATTGACTATATTATTTTTAATTTGTGTGAAATTGGAAACAAGACATATAATTCTAGACAAATTGAAAAGTATAAATTATATGCACTACCAATGGGAAGTTTGGTCTATCGAAAAGTTTAAACTCCATTAACATAGAGAAAAGTATAGATTATATGCACTACCCACGGGAGGTTTGGTCTATCGGAAAGTTTAAACCCCATTAAACTCCATTAACATAGAGATTTGAAATAAAGGATAATTTAGTAAATTACACTCAAGTTTGTTTGAATAGTAACAAGTGAATATTTTTGTTCAAAGTATAGATGCACACTTGCTAGTTTAAACTTTAGTTTTAATGTTTTAGGTTGGCTAAGTTAGTAATCCATATATATATATCAAACAGTTAAATTAAAACTTCAAGATATATTTTCAAATCACGTTAGGAGAAAAAAAACCATAAAAAACGAGGACAACAAATTAAACCGTTTGATCTCCATTATAATTAAATATCATGATACAATGAATATGTTGTACACAGAATGCGTCAACTTTGAATATTCATCACATAATGTAAAACTTTCACTTTCTTTGATGTTTTTTCTTCGTCCTTTCCTTTTTTGTTGATAAAAAATTTCAAAGTCCATTCCGGCTGCTAATATAAATAAAAATTAAAATAGCTGGTATCACGACTCAATTAAATTAAGAGCAAAGTCACGCATATAAATATGTCTAAGTACTAAAGTAGAGTGAACCATCTACATTTGCACGCTCACTAATTTTCATAGTCCAAAGATAAAGTAACACAAATAATTAGAGCACTATGAATGCTTCATCCTTAACCTCAAGCCTAAGCATTTCAAATTCAAAGCAATTTCATCACCTTCCACAACTCTCTAGTAAACAGCTAAGACCTACTCACGTGTACTTTGCAACAATTTCATGTAGAGCAACAAAGCTAGTGGAAGAAACCAAGAATGGATCAAATTTCTACAAAATGTTGTCGGTGAATCCGAAAAGCGCAACAATGGAAGAAATAAAGAGAGCTTATAGATCAATGGCACTTCAGTATCATCCTGATGTGTGTCATGATCCTTCCATGAAAGAGGAATCAACTAAAATTTTTGTTCGGTTAAATGCAGCTTATGAAACTTTGTCAAATCCTATGCTTCGTGAACAATATGATAGTGAATTAGGTTTGAGAAACAACATGATGAATAATAATAATATTGTAAATGATGAAATATGGAGAAGTAGGTGGCAAGAACAAGTGGTTGAGTTGAAGAAAAGGTCTAGTAGACGTATGGGACAAAAAGGAAGGTCTTGGGGTAGCAGAATGAGGACACAAAGCATGAAAGATCGGAACTAATAAAGCAATTAGTGATCAGTTTCTTGCTCTGATTTGTGATTAACTTGTTGCTATTATCTTTGAACTATAGTTTAATTCTAGGCATCAATTCTTTCATGTATAATGACTTAGCTATATTTATTTTTATTGGATTGGATATATATAATTATCTCTTAATTTGGGGAAGAAATTTGGCCAGCTCTCACAATTTGCAGTATTTCAAATGATATCAAGTCTTTTACACTAGCCAATGATGGATTGTAAAATATGAATCCTCTCTCTTGCTTCATTTTGTGAATTCGTTAACTCGAAATCTCATGTCAATGAAATTTAGATTTGTGAGGCAAGTATCAATGACAATCAATAACCAAAATAACCACAAGCAACAATATATCTAGAACTAATCTAGCAACCAAATGTAAAACAAAACCACAATTGAATCAAAAAACAACAAGATAAAGAGAGTAGAAAAAAGAGAACAGCATCAAAGAATTATTTACCCAGTTCGGTCCAATAATGACCTACACCGGGGGAGAGATTTGATCTCTCCAATCCAATATCAATGAGTTCTTTACAAAGAGATATAAAATGGTTACAAGAAATTATTTTCAAGCTCTCCAAGAACAAACATAATTTCTACACATTTCCCAATCTCTTTCCATGAACAAAGGACTCAATCATTTCACTCACTCAAGGTGTTTCTCAATTGTTTCCCAACTCTAGAATTTAACCGCCAAAAGAGAGGGCTACCCTTAGCCTTTGATTTCACTAAGGATATTATCTTTTGGTCTCCTAGGATTCACTCAAGTTGCTCACAAAGACTCTCCTTTGATGTGTTTCCCAACCCATAAATCTCTCCCCAAAGGCACAAACCCACTCCTGAGAGCCTCCTCTTTTGGTTTTCCAAGATTCACACCTTGATGATTTGAACCTCACCGAAAGAAATACCCTAAAAGTTCTCTTCTTTGGTTTCCATGAGATTCACCAAGCTTACTCAACAAATTGGTCAAAGAGTGCTTAAATAGTGCTTCAGATCTTGTCAAAATCGTGCCCCAATTTTTCAGTTCGTACACAGTACAATTGAACGTTATCCAAATCGTGTCCCGATTTCTACAAATCGTGGCCCGATTTCTACAAATCGTGGCCCGATTTTTGTCGAACCAAACTCCAAAATTCTGAACCAAAATTGTGCCCTGATTTTGTTGAAACACAAACATCAAATTTTGAGTCAAACTCAACATCGCAACTCTTTCCAACTTCTAATGTTGGCCATTGAATTCTCTCTATCATAGTTTTAAATTGTAGTCGCGTAACCGGGATGCCTTTGCAGAGGTTTCAATATCATTTATATTGCGACTACAATTAATCCAACAAATGACATTTGACTCGATGAAAAAACTATGTTACAATTATATGTATTCACCTTGAGTCCGTACAACCTTATAGACACATATAGGGTGCGTTTGTTTCAGCTTTAAAAAAAATAGATTTTGATTCAAAAGAATCTAGAGATATTTTTTAGAGATTTTAAAAAAATCTGAAGTTATTTGTGTTTGCCTACTATCTATAAAAATCCATTTTTCAAAAAAATGAGTTCTAACATGCACATGTGTTATCTCCTTGTTGTTGAAAAAAATAGATTTTGAGAAAAGCTAATCCTAGAGCCCGTTTGTTTCAGATTTTTTCCAAAAAAAAATCTATTTTTTCCCTTAAAAAAATCACTTTTTTCATTTTTAAGTGTTTGTTTAGGATTTTTAGAAAAATCATTTTATCAAAAAAAAATCTATTTTGACCCTAAAATGAAAAACTATTAGGATTAGCTTTTTTTTAAAATGAAAAAATCTATTTTGACCCTAAAATGAAAAACAAACGCACCCCTAATAGCTTTTTTTTAAAGTTGAAACAAACGCACTCATAGTTTGTTTGATTTCAAAGAATAGAGATGGACGAACGTGATAAAGAAAGAAACGGTAGTGAAAAATGAAATGATTCTATAATTGTTTGATAAGAAATAAAATGAAAAGTGCTAAATTTGTGTTTCTCTTATTTAATTTCTCTTTGAGGGCGTTGGTTTCATATTCTTGCTATGATCTATCTAAATTAGCTTATGATTAGAGTCCTAGGAAGTTTTAAATGATAATTAAAATGTCTAAGGAATTTTTCTCTCAAACCTCCTGTATTAAAAGTTGTAACCAGAATTAAAAATGCTACAAAATGTCATTGAAAATTACAACAAAAAACCAAGTCAACAGAGTAGGTATCTACCCACCAACAAGCAACAACTATTCAGGACCACAGGGTAGCAAAATGGAAAAGGAAACATTCAAACTTTATTGACTCTGGCTCTGCATCTCCTATGATTCCATATATGGTTACTCAAGTGATCAAGTGGTTTAACAAGATGTTGCAGTACTACTCCAGAACTCAGCCTTTTTCACCTTTGAAATGCTCTCAAGAACTTCCACAGGAGAAACGTGCCCCATCACTGTCACCCTCTTAGACTCTACATCTATACTGAATGATGTTACTCCTGTTTCATTTGTCATGTTTTAAAATCAACTTTGTTAGACTTGGAAATACAACTCTAGTTTTACTCTTAGATCATATATTCATATACATGAGAATTTATTTTAGATTTTGAAACTGTTAAATGTATTATTTAACTGATTTTTCTTCTATTTATATCATATAAACTTTTAATCTATCCGTGAATGTTGCAATACATGTATCTAGTAAAAATTATTGAGGTGGTGTGTAACAATACCAAATATTACAACCCCTTAAAAAAAATTATAAGTGTATAATTTGATAATGATATATACATTTTTTTTTTTAAGGATAATGATATATACATAAATAGTAACAATGAATTGTGAATATATATTTTACCTTCCATCTTAGAGATATGTTTTTTCACTTTGCCAGCACATCCTTGACAATGAATAGCAACCCGCATCACAACCACCTGCAGTGCATTTAACACACTTCAAAATCCCTACTAATAAATTTAGAATATGACTGATCATAACATTCTCCTTTGAATTTTGTTTGGCAATTTTTGTATCACATGCAACCCTAAATAAATTTTAATACAAGATTCCATTATTCCTTGACAATTAACATATACTTTAATCACTTTTATGGCATTTTATGTGTAAGTGACAAAAACCAAATGGCGTGACCTAAATTAATCACTCATTTGCATAAAAAAGGACATAGCCACTCTGTTTCTCTACAGAATATGTATGAGACATGGTCAAGTAATATGCACGTGAAATCTTGGAACCTTTACAAATGACAAATATAAGGAGCACAAATAATGGAGATAATTTGTTTCCTTGCAGATCCACATGACACTAATTGATGCGGCACAGTCCTAGCTAAACTTGTGCCACTTACACAGAAAATTGAATATGAAACACACAAAAATAGAAAATGGAATAGTCTAGTGAATTTGTGTTAACCACATAACAAATGTAGCAAAAAAGTAAACAATACCAAGAATTTATGAAGAGCAATGCTATATCTCTAGAAAAATAATATGCCATTAATTTTGACACATATCCTTTTGATTGGTTTTTTGTTCTCAGATAAATCAAGCAGAATGACTAAAAGAAGGTATTGTTTCAATAAATTAAATTGAAAATTTTGAACTAGACTAGATATAGAGTAATCACTCTATTTCCATTATATTTGAAAAAAATATATATAAAGAGAAGACACTAATTCAACCTACATATATTATATCATAGTTTCAAATTGCAGTCGGCAACATAAAGGGTTTTGAAGTCTCTGCAACTACATCAAAATCGTGATTTTGACCGCATTAGCCGCATTTTATATTACTAAAAAGGTTTGCAGCGCAACTGAACCTCAATTTAAAGCCATGCTACATATATAAAGTAGATGAAAAAAAAAAAAAATGAAATTTGCTCTATATTTGACCTAGTGTAGTAGAAAATGTGAATTTAACAAACCTGAAAAACATTATGTGTTGATGTTTTCTGAAGTTCCCTTGGTTCAATAGCTTGATAACTTTGATTCTTCTCTCTAACAATGATCTTTTGGACAGGATTGGACATAGGAGACTCAACAAGTTTGGAGTACTTGGAAAAATTGATGAGCCTTGTATCATCAAGAAAAACAGTCTTTTCAATCCTCTTAGGTACAACAACAGAGTGATTAGAATCACGTATACTCATACACACTGCTGTTGATGATTGAGAGTGGCACATGAAACCTCTTATCATTTTCTTGTTACTTGTTTTCAAACTCATCATAGTTTACTAATTCACAAATGAAGATTTTCTAAGAAGAAAAGTGTCAAATGGTGAATAAAAAGTGCAAAGAAGAACAAAAGGGTATTGTGAGAGAATGAGAGAAAGTGACAATATAGAAGAGAAGAGATCAATGCTGAAATTTGCTAACAATAGGGTACTGAATTTTGTAAAAACGCTTTTGTCATTTTGTCTATTATTATTTATGCATATACTGTGAAGTAAAAGTGTCAAAAATCTTGTCCTTTTCAGTGGTAAATGCTTTGAAATTGACCTATGCTTCATTATGCTGTGAATAAAAAAGACATGTGATAGAGATGCAGAGTGATGCATAGGTTGAAATTTGGGTATTTATATCTATGTTCAAACCAAAAATATATTTTTCTTAAATAAAACAATATATCACATTGATTTTAGAAGAATATACAGGATACTAAATTGGTCATCTAAAGATTTTATTTATTAATTTTGCCAAGAATAGCTGATCAATGAAATTATTTCTTTTTTATTTCTTATTTTATGTTTAGTTAACTGAGAAAGTATAATATAATTTTTCCTTTTCACATTTCAACTTATATGGAGACAAAAATTACTTTGTTTTTTGAAGTTTCCACGTTTTTAAAAAGAATACCAGTTATTTTGTCAAAAAAACAAAATTACTTCTCCAAAAAAGGAAAATCCTACAATTGGATTCTGAAAAGATGCATATGACATTAAATTGTTTAATTCTTCAAATATTTTAGAAATATTTTGATCCTCAACATATAGATGGAAATCAATTTAGTCCCTAAATTTGCTTATTTTATTTATGAACAACCAAATTGATGTCTAAAATCTTCTAAGGATACACACATGACATGGACTTAATTTTGGGACAAGGTATAATCAGATCAGATAATATCAAGCATTAAAATTTCATCTCATTTGCCAAACAATTTCTCTAGCTTTAGTGCATAGTTTAGAATCACCGGTTTGACGAAATTAAGATGACACCGTGATTTTGGTGAACCTCCATAATATAACTTCTTGCAAAATTACAGTGTCAAATTTACGGTGAATACAAAAATGCACTTAGTAATGTCATCTTCTAGCCAGCTCACATTATGTTCCCTAGCTAGGGGATATCAATCTCTAAAGAAAGACAAATACAAACAAGAACCTGATTTGTATCCAGCATGCAAACAGGGTAACTTCAAGAACTAAGGCACAATATTACCATGTTTGTTGATATGATACTTTTACTTGCCTTGAACAAAAAAGGTTAAATCATTAACCAAGACCAAAGGTTTTGTTGTATACAGTGACAAAAACTGAAAATGTTGTTGGATGACAATGAATGATCAAAGGATGAGTTCATTGAGTTGGAACATGTTCAAGGGGTTAACTTCAACAATAAGCTGACACATACATATGTCAAATTACAAAGGTTGAGTCCCCTCCTTTGATAGTGCTGGTAACAGCCAATGCTCTTCTTCACATGTTTGAAGTACAATATGAATTGACCTGCTTTGTTAGTTGTTGGAATTTTGTGAAATAGTACATTTATATATGCATAACAAAACAATACCTACCTATGATAGTAGTAGTACCTACATGATGAATTTTGTGATATTGATAGTAACATGCTCTTCTTCACATGATTATTTATGCATAATGAAATAGTGCTTACCTATGAGTTAAAAAAATGAAATATTACATATGAAATTAAACATAAAGATCAGAAACAGTACATTAGCTTAAAAAATAAAAAGGAACATTACATTAGTGAGGCAGGTATCAAAACTGTAACGTTAGGAGTGTTGTTACAAAGCAGCTGCCAATTCCTTTAATTCTCTTTCCATATTGCATCTACCATCAGAAAAATTAAATACAAGGACCAGTGGAATCAGTCAATCTTTCAAAAAGTTCTTCCAAAACCTTAACAGTAACTTGTAAACTTTCCAGCACTTCAGAGGAAGTACACTACAAAGACTAAATGTAGGACCACAAATAGATAATCCGGCAATAAATATGGTTTGATCAATATTCAAGAGCCTCTTCAACTAGTAACTTCTCTTTGTTGGAGAAAAATAAAATAGCGGAACTTGATCGTCAAGGTGAAAATATACCACGCCACTTGTAAGAGCATCTCCAATGTTGGTTCAATAATGCAACCCTTAAGAACTTATTATGGGTTCGATAATTTGCCTAACAAATTCATAAAGGACGAGTTGCTCGGGGTTTATATGTTAGACACATCTACATGAATGAAGTAGAATCATAGATATTTTCCAAGATTGTCGAATTAAAAAAACACTATTGGAAACACTAATAATATTTCATTTTATTATACGCACAAAAAATTGAGTGCTTAGCAACATAATACAACTTGGTGCAAGTCACAACATGCACTATATGGACCCACTAGTGTTGCTGATATCCTTGGACTCACTTATGTCCCTCAAATTGTCTGCCCGTTTTTTCCACTTAACCGAGTTAAAAACAAGGGGAATTAGTCACTTTAGTCCCTGAATGGGAGATGATTCGTCACTTTAGTCCCTGAATGAAGAGAAATTGCAAAACAGTCCCTGCATGGTCAATTTCAGGGACTAAAGTGACTAACGGAGTCTACATTCAGGGACTAAATTGACTAACGAAGTTTGCATTCAAGGACTAAATTGACTAACAAAGTCTACATTCAGGGACTATTTTGCAATTTATCTGCATTCAGGGACTAAAATGACGAATCCCTTCCGATTCAGGGACTAAAGTGACTAATTCCCCTAAAAACAACGAAGGGGTGTCACAACCACTACTTGCAGTCCAAGTAACGGAGTTAGCCGACAGCATCTTCATTGGCTGCATAATCAACCATGTGGTTGTTGATGGTAAGTCATTTTGGCATTACATCATCAATTCATGGGCCAAAATCTTGAATGGCGTCTTCCAATATCCAAACCTTCAATATTCCAATGTTGGTTTCCAAAAGGTATTGAATGTCCCATTTGATTTCTTTTCGCAATAGAACCACAAAATAATAATCACTCTAATAATGATAATGATGAAGAAGAAAAACTTAACACACCAAAGAGATTATTTCATTTTACAAAAGAGAATATTGCAAAACTAAAATTCAAAGCCAACATAGAGGCTGTTACAAATAACATATCTTCTTTTCAAGCACTTTTCACTCAAATTTGGCGCTCTTTTCTACGTTCCAAAAAATAATTCCTCCATTCAAAGATGATTATTTTGGGAACGCTGTGATAGATTGTGTGGTTACCAAGAAAGCTGGCGACTTGTTGGAAAATGGTGGGCTTGGTAAAAAAATGATTGAGAACAAGATGTATCGAAAGGTTCGGTACAATTTAATGTATTGGAATCTTATTCAAGTGAGCACGAAAAGATACTTATATTGTCATGGGATGAAACTATAGAAAAAAGTTTATCGAATTTTGGTTGGATGGATTTCTTTCAAGTTGTTCTTGTAGGGATTGCTATATTCTTTGATGCACAGCAACCATTCATAAGCATTTACACTAATAATTACCCAAAATATTCATCATGCACTCCATCCTCTTATATTTGCAAACTCTCAAGATCTTCTTGGTCTTGGGAGTTGGGACACACACCCTTCAAACACAATCATTTCTCATCAAAATTTTCAATGTGCTAGCACATTTATCGCTGGTTTACCACAATCTTCTTTCTTCATAGTTTTTCTTTTTTAGCTATTCTTTTCTTGCAGCAATAGCTGATTCATCTTCAAATCGAAAAAACATGCTGATCTTTTGTTGCGTTTTAATGTCAATAACTTGCATGCTCGTAATCTTTTCCACCAATGTATGTATTTAACCGGCCTTGAAATTCTTGATTGGTTTTTGGCATTCCTCCATTGTCACGTGTGTTATTGTTTTGCTTACTGAGAAAGTTAGCGTTGAACGGCGATTCCAGGTTGAAATTTTTGATTATTTTATTTTCATAATGGGGTACATGTCTTTACCTGGTTTCACTTATAATAACTGATCAACTCTTCTTGAAAATCTATTTACCTTTGGTCGTCAATCCCTGCTATGTTACTGTCTCATTGCGTATTTCTTCGTTACACAGTCACCAAGGTGGCTTGTTATACAAGGTTAAGAAAAAGAAATTTTAAAAATACTTCAAAGGGGTTTCATCAGAAGAAAATGCTGATGATGATAGCGTCAATGTAGCTTTGAGTTTACCAAAATCACCCACTAGAGAAAAACTTATTATTTTTCACCTTTACTCTTCAATAGGTATTGTTTAATAAAAGGTGGGCTCTTATAAGAACTATAGTAGTTACGATTCTTGGAATTGGAATGGTTTATCTTGTTATGCCACTAGCAGTTAGAAATTTGGGACTCAAGATTTATTGGGCTATAGTTTTTTTGTGCTTCAATGGAAATACCTTCATGTGTAGCAACCATTACTAAAACCACTTTAGCCGCTGGTACTTTATTCTCAACAACAGCACATATCACACAAGAAATTCCACCTAAGATTGAGAAAACAAGAATTGAAGGTTTTCTTCTATAGTTTTCTAAGAAATATGTTGCTACAACTTGACGGTTTTCTTCTATACCGTATGTAATGTTACAAATAAGTATTTCCATTGAGGCACTAAAAACTACACCCAAACAAATGGTAAATCCCAAATTTTCGACTGCTAGTGGCATACCAAGATAATTCATTCCAAGAATCATAACAGCTATCATTCTTATAAGAGCCCATCTTTTATGAAACAATTCACCTATTGAAGAGTAAAGTTGAATAACTGAAACCTTTTTTTTGTGGGTAATTTTGGTAAACTCGAAGCTATCAATACTTTCTTCTAATGAAACCCTTTTGAGCATTTTTAAAATTTCTTTCTCGTCTTGACCTTACATAACAAACCACCTTGGCGACTCCATAACAAAGAAATAAGAAATGACCCAGTAACATATATCATGAGCTGACGACGAAAGGTAAAGAGATATCCAAGAAGAGTTTTGGTTATTATAAGTGAAACAAGGTAAGTACATCTACCCCATTATGAAAGTAAAGTAATCAACAATTCCATTTTGAATCGCCATTCAGTGCTAACTTTCTCAGTAAGCAAAACAAGAATACATGTGGCAATGAAGGAACGCCAAAAACCAATCAAGAATTTCAAGACAGAGTAAATCCAAACATTGGTGGAAAAGGTTACGAGTATGTAAATTATTGACATTAAAACACAAGGAAAGATCAACATATTTTTTCGACCGAAAGGTGAATCAGCTAATGCTGCAAGAAAAGAAAAGCAAAAAAAAAAAAAACCTATGAAGAAAGAAGATTGTGGTAAACTTGTGATAAATGTGCTAGCACATTGATTGTGTTTGAAGGGTGTGTGTCCAAACTCACAAGACCAAGAAGATCTTGAGAGTTTGCAAATATCAGAGGATGGAGTACATGATGAATATTTTGGGTAATTATTAGTGTAAAGGCTTATGAACGATTGTTGTGCATCAAAGAATATAACAATCACTACAAGAATAACTTGAAAGAAATTCATCCAACCGAAATTCGATAAACTTTTTTCTATAATTTCATCCTATGACAATATTGGTGTCTTTTCGTGCTCACTTGAATGAGATTCTAATACATTAAATTGTACTGAACCTTTCGATACATCTTGTTCTCAATCATTTATTTACCAAGCCCACCATTTTCCAACAAGTCACCAACTTTCATGGTAACCACGCAATCTATCACAGCTAGCGTTCCAAAAATAATCATCTTCCAACGGAAGAATTGTTTTTTGAAAAGTAGAATAGAGTGGCAAATGTGAGTGAAGTGCTTGAAAAGAAGATATATTATTTGTACCTGCCTCTAAGTTGGCTTTGGATTTTAGTTTTGCAATATTCTCTTTTGTAAAATGAAATAATCTCTTTGGTGTGTTGAGTTTTTCCTCTTTATCATTATCATTATTAGAATGATTATTACTGTGTTCTTTTGTGAAAGGAAATCGAATGGGACATTCAATACGTTTGGAAACCAACATAGGAATACTGGAGGTTTGGATATTGGAAGACAACCATTCGAGATTTCGGCCCATGAATTGATGAAATGCCAAAACAACTTACCATCAACAAATTGTGCAGCCAATGAAAATGCCATCAACTAACTCCGTCACTTGGACTGCAAGTAGTGGTTGTGACCCTCCTTCGTAGTTTTTAACATGGAAAAAACAGGCAGACAATTTGAGGGACACTAGCGGATCCAAGGATGTCGGTAACACTAGTGTTTTTTGCTGCCACGTGGACAAAGAGTGCACCTTCATTGTTGCGCGAGATGAAACAAGAGATAATATTATCTTTGTGTACCGTGATCTTGAGATGACTTGTAAAAGGTGGAAAAAATTCAAGGGTAGAAGAAAGAGTGTTTGAGGTGTTGGATTTGATTTGAGGTGTCTAATTCAATAGGGTGTTGATAAAGAAGCCCGTTTTGGTTGACATTATATGGGAGGAATTGTAGATCATATATGACCAATTGAGTCATTTGGTCATGGTCATGGATTACAGTGGTGGAGATGACTTCGAAGGAACTCAACATATTTCAGGTAAATACTCTGTTAAGGATTTAGATAGAATTGTGATGTTGGACTTGGGTGGGTGAGAGGATGAACTAGAGCCTATTTATAAAACAGTACTACCTTGTAGTGTGTGTCAAAATTAATCTGTCTTGACGAGTTGGAAAAAATTGATATAGCTAGTTTAATGAATTAAGTACCAGCAGAAAAATAATGTCTTATGTTTCCAATGGCTAGTTGGTTGTCCCCCAACGGTTGAGGTAATGGTTAGTATAAGAGTGAGATGAAGAAAACATTTGCAGTATCAATTTATTTATACAATTGCAATGGAGATTGGTAGCAAGAAATCATATATCTTTGGAGAAGGATCTATATGTGGGTTCACACGGAGCAACTGAAATAAGAAAGGAATTAATGGACTCGACACACACATTCACTTGTTAAACTACTTGTGAAAGCAAAAGGGTGTGTTCTCTTTGTTTCTTGGGACGTTAAGCTGTTTCCGAACCGATTTTACTACAAGAAAATTAAGATATATTAGTCACAAACTTTAGAAGAGGGAAGAAGCTAATAATGTATGAAAACAACATAATGAAATACTTCACCTGTCTTATTTTAATTGTTGTTTTTTAGTTGTACGCGGTTCTTAATCTGCCTCATTTTAATTGTTGTTTTTGAGTTGTGTACGGTTCTTAAGGAAGTGATTAGTTTGATTGAATTTAGTGGTACATTGTCTATGTTTTTGAGTTGGGCACGGTTCTTTAGAGAAGAATAGAACATCTATGTACGATAATTCCGTAAAAAAGTTATACTAACTAACCAATGAGTAGTATTGCATCGATCATGATCTAAAGCTGAAAAGTTGTGAGGGAAACTCTACTTTGCAATTGAAGGTGATGCTAGTTGACGGTCATAATTCAAGCTACATGCAAGAATGATAATATATCTGATTTAGATTAAAGTTAAATAGTAGGTAAAATTTTAAAAAGAAAAAAGAAAGTGCATATCATAATGCCAAAATTGAAGAAAGAGTGACGGTAGATGGAAGAGAACAAATATGTGAAGGTGTGTGTCATGAGAGAAAGAAAGTGGAGAGAAATAGTTATTATTAGTATATTTTTTAGAGTAGATGAAAGAGAAGAAATATGTGACGTGTGTTATGTTCGACTTCACCTAAGAATCTCTCGTGTTATAGGAGAAAGAAAATGGAAAATGGAATGAGATTGTTGTTGTTGTTTTTTTTTTTTTTTGAAGGAAGGTTGTTGTTGTTGTTGTTGTTATGAGGTAGTTATTTTTTAGAAAATTATTAAAAAACAAATGTGGGAAGCTTTTTTCATCCACTATACAATTTAATTCTGATTTTTTATTTTATTTAATTAAAATAAATAGAGTTTTGGAGGGAAAAATTTATTTGGGGAATTTGTAGGATTAAAATTATAAATGATGATTAAAATTTTGAAAAAACTGAGTTACACAGAATAAATTTACAATAATTGATAGTTGCATTTTTTTTCCTCTTATAGTAAGGATGAGACTTGAGAGACAGTGCTATTCTAAATATATCGAAGCAGCTTCCTTAAAAAAAAGGCTTAATAGCAGTTTTAGCCGCCTAACTTTTTCAAAGTTGCGATTTTGTCCTCCTAAGAAAAAAACTACAAAACCGCCCCCTAAGTTTTGCACCTGTAACAGTTTTGGCCCCCAAGACCAATTTTGACTCGATCGACGCTGACGTGGCACCCTAAGTGAGGTGCCAAGTGTTATTTTTTTATTATTTTTTACTAAAAATTGGCCTTGGGGGCCAAAACTGCTGCAGTTGCAAAACTTAGGGGGCAATTTTGTAGTTTTTTCTTAGGAGGCCAAAATCGCAACTTCATGAAAGTTAGGGGGCGAAAACTGTTATTAAACAAAAAAAAATATATCGAAGCTGGTTGAAGTTTTTATTAATTGCTAAAGGTGAACATCACCTACAGGTGTGTAGATCAAGTTTAGATTTGCCAAATGAATCTAGTATTATATCATAGCTTTGACTCAATGAAAATTGAAATAGACGAATTTTTCTAAGAATATTTTAACGACCAAACAGAAACAGTAAATATTCAAATGCAGCTTTGTTCTTTAATAAAAGAAATTTAACTTTAATTTATTCCCTTTGTTATAGGGCTGACTTAAAGATAAGATCGTTAATAAAATCATTTTAAGTCCTTAAAAATATATTTAAAATACTTTTTTTTTGTTACAATATATTTAAAATACTTAATATTGTTATGATATTAAGTATTTTTTTTAAACAAAGAAGGAGAGTGGAACACCACGAAGAAAAATCAATAACATTAATAAGATTATGTTTCTTCATCAAGAGTAAAGTTTGATGCAGTCAAAAAGTTCCTCCAATAAAAATTCTTTATTGCAAAAAATTCTTGAGTTCTATTCTTTCTAAATCATCCAAACCTAAGACATCCACCTGGAAACAAGAACACATTGCATTTTTAAAGAGAAAGGCACCACAAAATTGCATAGCATGCTCTCTAGTATCTTTATAATAATTATGTTAACTATTCACAATTATGAGTCTTGATTGATTAGTGATCAAATTAAGTATATAACTATTTAAATTTTTAATTGGATAATTAATTTATATGAACTCAACATGATGGGATATCAAGGTGACCCCTTTTGAAATAATGGGAATCATAATTGGCCATCACACTATATAAAAGATATGGCCCGAATATATCAAACATATTGCATATTGTCTCTTCTCCCCATCTGAAGAGTATCTAAGGTATAAAAAGTTTAGGTTGAAGAAGAACCACAAGTCAACGGGTGCCTGTCATTCTCATATCTTTTTTATGTTTCTGATCATTATCATGAGAGACCATTAGCAAGGATTCTAGGTATTCCTAATATCCTTGACACACGTAGATCCTAGTTTATATACATGCTCATATATTTATTAAGCATAATGATAATTATAGTTTTAATCTTTATAGAGTATGTTTGTTCAAAAAAAAATTTATAGAGTATGTCTTATATTGATGCATTAATAAATTAATCGCAACAAATACTATATTCATCCCTAAATATATGATCAATTTAAGTAAATTACAAGAATTAAAAAAATTAGTTCTGGTATTCTATCCACACATCTCTCTCTTGATCATGCCTAGTAGATCTAGTTGTGTTGCTTATCTTGAGCTATAAAATAGATAACAAGTTTTTGAGGTCGTACTATGCATTCCACACATGGCCCAAAGTGAAAAAGAGTTGACTATTTCATTCTCAGTTATCATCGGTTCGATTGATTATTCATTCGGCTATTCAAGCTTCGGCTCACCTTTAATTCAGTTGCAGGTCATTTTTGTTTGTTTCAAATGTAAGTAAAAGTCCCATATTAAATGAAAAAGTAGATATTGAGTGCTATCAAATTTTTTGCTAACAACTTAAACTATTTTTAGGTGTAATCATATACTATCAAATGTTAATGGATATCAATTATCAAATTATTTGTAAACCAAAATTTTGTAAGCAATTCTTTTAAACCTTTATCACATTCTACAAAACAAATGGAAAAAGATCCACCTCTCTTCTCTCCCGTCCTTTTATCCTCTCATTAGAAGATTTGAAACTACAACCAAATAAAGTTAGAAAAGGAAATTGCTCCTAAAATCCATTGATACTTTGAGCACCCTTATGATTCATGAATAGAACATTACATCTTTGATGTTTACTCTTTTAACTGTCCACATTTCTCAAAAATACAAAATCATTCTAAATTGTATACAATCATAATATATTTAACGTTTTGCTTTCCTTTGGTGTGCAAGTGGCTATGTCTTTGTCCAAACAATGACAAGTTGACACAACCCAACAACGTTAAACATTTGTTTTGTAACAGTCTAAAAAACTCACGTGTTCAAGTTGGGATTTGGAATTCCTCAGCAAAACCTCAGAAGATCACAAGATGCTGTTTACCCCTACACTGTTATGTCACATATAGTCTATAGATAACCCTTTCCCGTGCAATATTTGTGAGCAATTTCTTCAACATTACTCTTTTCTGTAACTTGTCCTATTTTTTTCCTTCTTTGCTTATAGGCCTTTTCTCTGTTTTCACTCTACAGTCTATACAAAACTAAAACTAGCCACCATATCTTCCTTACGTGATTTACCATCTTGGGCAATTGATGAACTGTATTCCAATTTACTAGAAAAAAAATTATACAGCATTACTCCACATTACTAGGTTAGGCTATACTTAGTGACCTACTTTAAAAATGTTAAGTTTGATCTATTATTTGTTATAGATTCATTTTTAAAGATTTGGTAGATCTTTTTTGAATGTGTGACAAGGTGAGGAAATTTGTTTAAAAGTCTATTTCAATATTTTTTTTTATTAAAATCTTTAGCTTAGTGGGTAGTGCAGACTTTCATAAATAAACTAACAAACTAATAGTAATAAATAAGATTAAGTTATATTGTGCAGACTTTCATAAATAAACTAACAAACTAATAGTAATAAATAAGATTAAGTTATATTTTAATATTTAACGCGGTCTTTGGAGAACTTAACTATATACAATATTCTATTTAAATGATAATTTATAAATTATATTTTAAATATGTCAAAATTTGATGTTGATCAATATGGTTAAATTAGAGAAAATGATAGTAAAACTATGAGTTAATACAAAGTACCAAACCTATGTCCTAAACCTCGGCCATCACAAAAAAAAAGTACCAAACCTATGATAATTGATAATAAAAGTAATAAATATTTTTCTAAAAAAAGTAATAAATATTATTTAACCTACCTTAGTTTTGAGGTAAATAAATATGCTTTTAAAACGGTTTGGCCTTACCTATTATTTTTAAAAAAAAAAAATTGTTGGACTAGGTCTATACAGGCTGCGTCATTGCCATTCTTTGGTCGATCTGACCTACTCTCACCCCAACCTACAGAGAAAAGTGAAATGATAATAAAAGTAATAAATATTTATCTAAAAAAAGTAATAAATATTATTTAACCTACCTTAGTTTTGAGGTAAATAAATATGCTTTTAAAACGGTTTGGCCTTACCTATTATTTTTTTAAAAAAAAAAATTGTTGGACTAGGTCTATACAGTCTGCGTCATTGCCATTCTTTGGTCGATCTGACCTACTCTCACCCCAACCTACAAAGAAAAGTGAAAGCAATGTAAATAATGTAGAAATAAGAAGAAAAATATTATAAATAATTTGATAAAAAAGAGATAAAGGGTATGAAAATAACAACAATGATAGTAGACAACCAATATTTTCCAATACTAATTGAAAATCTCATTGTATCTCTATCTTTTTCCTCCTATCACATCACCAAGATATCAATTCATGAAATTACTCATTTCAACTCTTTCTCTTTCAAGATGTATACATTATTTTCAAGATGTCCACCAATTATTTTCCTAAAAATAATGCTAAATAAAGAAAGTGAGAAAACAAACCCATATCTTATTTTTGTTGTTATAAATATTAGACAATATGATGCAATAATATGATGTAATAATGTTATCTTATCTTATACTATTAATATGATGCAAGTTGAGCTTCCAAACAAACAAGACTCTTTATGATACATAGAATTTTCTCTCTTTTATTTCAGCTTTTCACGGACTACACAACCACAGAGATTCCTTCCCATGTTGTTCACTATCTTCCAAAAGCAACTACATATAATAGAGTCCTCTTTCTTTCACTCCTAACACCCATCACGGGCTACTGAAAAATGTGTTATTAGCATTTTTCTACATCCTCTAATATGACATATATAATTTAGTAGCAGACTCAATACAAGCATAACCTTTTACTTATTTTTGTGTTTTCAAATTCTCAAGGTCATAATGGCCTCTGTTGAAAACAGAACACCTAACGTCTCTGTTTTCCTCTGTTTCTTTGTTCTGTTTGCCACACTTTTGCTGAGTGGTGGTCGAGTTTCGAGCCAAACATCTGCAGTTTTCGCCTGCGATGTTGCCAAGAATCCAGCATTGGCGAATTACGGGTTCTGCAACAAGAAATTGAGTGTGGATGCAAGGGTGAAAGACCTTGTGAGAAGGTTGACATTGCAAGAGAAGGTTGGTAACCTTGTGAATTCTGCTGTTGATGTAAGCAGACTTGGGATTCCAAAATATGAATGGTGGTCTGAAGCACTTCATGGAGTCTCTTACATTGGTCCAGGGACTCGTTTTTCCAATGTTATACCTGGAGCAACCAGTTTTCCTATGCCTATTCTCATTGCAGCTTCTTTCAATGCTTCCTTGTTTCAAACCATAGGAAAGGTAAGGTTTCTCTTATCATATCATGCATGTTAATGGTGTAAATAACAAATATTGTTTTATGGCTATTTTGTGTAGGTGGTTTCGACGGAAGCAAGAGCAATGCACAACGTCGGGTTGGCTGGTTTAACATATTGGTCACCAAACATTAACATATTTAGGGATCCAAGATGGGGAAGAGGTCAAGAAACACCAGGAGAAGACCCTTTACTTGTTAGCAAATATGCAGCAGGGTACGTGAAAGGTCTACAACAAACTGATGATGGAGACTCCAACAAGCTTAAGGTTGCTGCTTGTTGCAAACACTACACTGCATATGATGTTGATGACTGGAAAGGTGTTCAGCGTTACACCTTCAATGCTGTGGTAATGTATCAATATCATTGTTTGAAATGAAAGCTAGTTAATGTGTTTTTGAGGATTGTTTTAATTGTTGTTGATTTTGTTAGGTGACACAACAAGATTTAGATGACACATACCAACCACCTTTTAAGAGCTGTGTGATTGATGGAAATGTTGCTAGTGTTATGTGTTCCTACAATCAAGTAAATGGAAAACCGACTTGTGCTGACCCTGATCTTCTTAAAGGTGTTATCCGTGGCAAATGGAAACTAAATGGGTATCTTTTCATTTTTCAAACCTCTTAATTCTTGTATCTCACTCCATTCAAATATAAACAAAATATATTATCTCATACTTTTTTGAAGACAAGCTATAGAATGCGGCAACTTTAAAACTCTTGAGTGAGAACTTTGTTGTTCACTGTAATTCTATCCGGGTTGAGGAATTAGTTTTTGTAGTTGCGAACAAAGAATACCCAATTTACATCCAAAACAATTATCTTTTATATGAGAATAAAAAGATTGTTAGAAAATAAATATATATTAATTAAATGACATTTAGAAATAATATTATTAGATAGAGTGAAATCAAATAAGATTTATTTATATTTTAGACCAGCAAACATGAGTTTATTTTGCTTATATTGAAGATTTGAGAAAAATAATGATGTTTACCATTCTTTCCTGTTTTCAATTTTTTTATAATAAATATGAATATGTTGTTTATCTATGTGCTATGCAGATATATAGTCTCTGATTGTGACTCAGTAGATGTGCTTTTCAAAAACCAACATTACACCAAGACCCCTGAGGAAGCTGCAGCCAAGTCCATTCTAGCAGGTAAACTACATTCGAAAAGATTACACAATCACATATTCATAGGCATCAACAGTTGAATTGTAATTTTATTTAGATGATTCATTTGAAATTTAATTAGTGTAGCTTCTTTAGAATTATACAAGGCAACTATTTATTTATCATTTTTGTGTACAAATTTTGATTTTACAGGATTGGATTTGAACTGTGGAAGTTTTCTTGGCCGATATACAGAAGGTGCTGTCAAGCAAGGGCTTATAGGTGAAGCATCCATTAACAATGCCGTCTACAATAATTTTGCGACATTAATGCGTCTAGGTTTCTTTGATGGCGATCCTAGCAAGCAACCTTATGGAAACCTTGGTCCAAAAGATGTCTGCACTTCAGCAAACCAGGAGCTAGCTCGTGAAGCTGCAAGGCAAGGGATTGTGTTGCTTAAAAACTGTGCAGGATCATTGCCTCTTAATGCCAAAGCTATTAAATCATTGGCAGTTATTGGTCCCAATGCCAATGCTACTAGGGCCATGATTGGAAACTACGAAGGTATCAAATTTTCCCTCTCCTATAATTTTTATAGGTTAAATGTATAATATAGTTTGTTTTTGAAGTTGCATTGACATAATATTTAAGAAATACTAACAAGTTCTAAAACTTTGCAGGCATTCCATGCAAATATACATCACCTTTGCAAGGCCTAACAGCCTTAGTTCCCACAAGCTTTGCTGCTGGCTGTCCTGATGTTCAATGCACCAATGCTGCACTAGATGATGCCAAAAAGATTGCAGCCTCAGCAGATGCAACCGTGATTGTAGTCGGTGCAAATCTTGCAATAGAGGCAGAGAGTCATGACAGGGTTAACATTCTTCTTCCGGGACAGCAGCAACAGTTAGTTACTGAAGTTGCAAATGCAGCCAAGGGGCCTGTGATTCTTGCCATAATGTCTGGAGGAGGCATGGATGTTTCCTTTGCTAAAACTAATGATAAAATCACAAGCATTTTGTGGGTTGGTTATCCTGGAGAAGCTGGTGGAGCTGCCATAGCTGATGTCATCTTTGGGTATCATAATCCAAGTAAGTCAATCTCACTGACATGCTTTCCTCATATCACAGAATTCTCATTCCAATAATTTGGATTTCCTTTTGTCACAATTTTCAAGCACTCACGCATGCAGTAAGACGAAATTGTTGGATCAAACAACTTTGATTTTAAACTCGGTACATCAGCTTCAAAAACAAACTTGAAATTGTAGTCGTTCAATCTTGATTTAATGGCTCCAAGTTGCTACAAACTTGAAATTGTAGTCGTTCGATCTTGATCTAATGGCTCCAAGTTGCTAAATGCATGAATGCGTGGAAATTGTGACGGCTTACAACCTAAATAGTGGTTTCATTCATGAAAATTGCCCCCCACTAGGTTCCAATAATTCTCAATAATATGTTTATATATTAGCTGCATTAGCATATACACTTTTATATATTGTATACTTGATGACCTCACTAGGATCTAATTATATGAGTATGGTCTGCACAACATAATTTTTTAATTCAGGTGGAAGGCTACCCATGACATGGTATCCACAATCATATGTAGACAAAGTACCAATGACCAATATGAACATGAGGCCTGATCCTGCTACAGGCTACCCTGGTAGAACATACAGATTTTATAAAGGGGAAACTGTCTTCTCATTTGGAGATGGAATAAGCTACTCAACTTTCGAGCATAAATTGGTTAAAGCACCACAATTGGTGTCTGTTCCTTTAGCTGATGATCATGTTTGCCGTTCTTCAAAATGTAAGTCACTCGATGTTGTTGGCGAACATTGTCAAAACTTAGCCTTTGATATTCACCTCAGGATCAAGAACAAAGGGAAAATGAGCAGTAGCCAAACAGTGTTTTTGTTCTCTACTCCTCCTGCAGTGCACAATGCACCTCAGAAACACTTGTTGGCTTTCGAAAAAGTACTCTTAACAGGAAAATCAGAAGCACTGGTCAGTTTCAAAGTAGATGTTTGTAAAGATTTGAGTGTGGTTGATGAACTTGGCAACAGAAAAGTTGCCCTAGGAAAACATGTGCTTCATGTAGGAGACTTGAAGCATCCTTTAAGCGTGATGATTTAAAGCAATCATCTGCACTGAGTCTTTTTTTTAACCTTATTGATTTCCTTAAAAATTTAAGGGAACCATAACTTGCATTAAAAAAGTGAGACCAGAAATAAGTTTTAGAAGTGATTCTGTAACTGTAACAAATTGCTATGCTTCTATTCTTATTCTAATAAAAAAAATCAATATTGACTGGACCAGTTTTCTACTCATCACTCATGATTTATAACTCGACCTATCACAACCTAAGTGCACTCTGGTACACTTCATCAAGTTCAGAAATAAAAATAATTTATCCTCATACCTAGCCAGTTTTCAAGCATAAACATGCTTTATTGCAATTTCTTCGTAATTCCTATGGGCCTAAACAACTAGATTAAACTAATTCTAACCAAGATTGCATCAACAAGAACATTTTTTTTTTTTTGAATAAAGCATCAACAAGAACATGTTCTACTAATAATAATAGTAATAATCAATTCATACTAGTCACTAGATTTAGATGAGAATTCTAAATAAATAGTTCTGCTCAACAAATTATTTAAACAAACAAACCAATAAGCATTAACAGAAAATCCACATAAAACTCAAAATATGTTGATTCTTAAGTTACTTTTGAGCAATTCACAACAGCATAAAAACATTGACTAAAATAAAATACGAGGAACATGCACTATTATTTGGATTTTAATTGCTTCATAGATTAATTGTCACTTAAGTAACCAAAACAATTAACAGCACAAAAAAACACATGAATTAAATTAAACAACACAGTTCCATTCCATGCATTAATTCACAGAAGAAATAGGATAAATGGATAATATTTCAAAATGCTGTATCTGCAACAAAATATAATTCAACAGACAACAGCAATATATAAAAACAACATTTGAGTTACACATACAGCAGCGTCATTGTTGATGACACGTCCCGTAAAGCATCAGCAGGACGAGGAGTATCGATCACGGAGTCCACCTTTACGCCCCATAGCTAGCGTCGGCGGTGGAGGAAGTAACCCTGCTCGAAACAGAAGACGCCCAACGGGATTTGAAGGTTGAGCTCCAACAGAAAGCCAATACTTCAAGACGTTCAAGGTGTTTTCCGTCGCTCGGAGATCTGCTATCGGCTGTCATTACACGGTAGAATGGTTTGTTTTTGCATCCTAGACGTGATAGTCGTATCTTGACCACCATTTTCGTCCCTAAATTCAACAACACACTTTTATTTCTCACGGTCACGGTAAAGTATGTACTGCACAAAACATTTCAACTTTTATTGCATTGATAATAATAATAATATACACTCTCGATTACTATCATAAGAATGGGAAATACTTGATTCGGCACAAGTGTTTGGTCACAACACATACATAATTGAGAAAAAAATAGAGAGAGAAAATAATTAAATAATACTTATTTTTTAAATAATTAAATAAAATATATTTTGTGTGTGAATACCTAAATGATGTGTTCAAAAGGTTGTGTCTAAGCTAAACTTTCTCCATAAGAATATTTAAATTTTAAATTCATTATAAACGATGCATGTGGTTTATAAGTAGACCACACACATAATTTAAAAATAATTATATTATATTATTTAATTTTTCTGAAACAAAAAGGCAAATTAAAATATTTTGAAAAATGCGAGGGTAGGGCGAGTATGTGTGGGGGTATAGAAGTTTTCACCAATTGGGTTGGTCGATTCTATGATTAATGAAACTGGGCTTTTTAAAACATCGGCTCATTTATTAAAGGTTATTACTTTTCTCACCCTATCCATTTCTCACGCGCCTAATTTTTTACGAAAATGCTCATGTGATTTTCGGATTTTAGAATTTAAATTGAGTTTATCTAAATTGAGTTTTTCCTTTGTTATGGGGTGGAAAAATTATTTTTTCACCAATTCGGATTCTATATTTTTTTCATTTGCATTAGTTTTATTTGATTTTTAGATTTTTTGGTGGTGTTTTTATATTTTAATGATTTTATTTGACAGGTTTTATCATTTTTTACTTTGTTTTTTTTTTTGTTGTTTTTAAAAGAGAAATTCATAACTGCTGAAATGGGAGAGATTCTGATTGCTGATTATGTTCAGCATATTTCAAATTATATAACCCGAACATATCCAAACTGTGTTCGGATTTTATAATCCGAAATCCCATGGACATTTTTGTAAAATTTATAGGGCATGTGAGAAGTAGATAGGGTGGAAAAAGTAAATCCCGTTATTAAAATTGAGAATTCATAAATTGGGTTTTTAATATTAAAAAACTAGAAAATTGGTCTTCGAGCTTTCTTATTTGCTCTCAAGCACCATAAACTGTTGATAATACCACCAACGTCACTTAACTACCATAGTCACCTATGGTAGTTAACTATCAATTCCAAAAAGAAAACGCATTTTCAAGCAAGAACACAACCAAATAGGTATTCAAAGACCACTTAATGCATCTGTAAATTACCCAAACAAATGAGTATTCAAAGATGAAACAATGCTTCTGATCATAATTGGACAAAACCAATCAATATTCATGCAAGACAACACCAAGAACATACATTAAACATAATTTAACAACATAATCCATCAATGCAAAACAACATAATAAAATACAGATCAGCCAAACTAACTTTTTCATCTTGTTCCTCCATGCAAGCCCTGGTTTCTTCGTAGGTCATGGGCCGAATCAAAATTTTTCGAATATCTTCGAACGATCTGACCAAAAACTGTCCAACTCAATCAGTCTTTTAATATTGTACTTACCAAATACTGAGAACATGGTTCTCATGTTGTCGTTGTTCCTAAGTTTCATCTTGGTGAATTACACGCTTCCCTCTAAGTCAATCGATGAGCGACAATAATCAACATTTTCCACCGTCTCTGTGTCTTTGTGGTTGAGTCGATGGTTGATTTGGTCCAATTAATCCTTCTAGCCAGACAACATAACAGCAACCCGGACCTTGAACATATCAATTAAGTCCTTCAAAATTTAAATGTTGGTCACATTAGTTCTTCCAAGATAATTTTTAGGAATAGTTTAGATTTAATAAGAAATTATGACTGATATTGTTTAAAAAATGGGAAATGTTAACCAGTGCCCCGGGGGCACTAGTTAACACCTTTAAAAGGTAACTTATCATGAAAATACGTGTAATCAGTGCATCGATAATCAAAATGTTTGACTTTTTAATCAAATAATTTCTTCTTTTGGAATCCTTAAAGAGTGTCCGGGGGCACTCGTTAACAAGACCCTTAAAAAATTTATGATCCAATTGATTTATTTTTTAAGATCCGAATAGGTTATGTGTTTAAGGATTGACTCACAGAAGCTTGGCTAATATATTGTCTTGTTGACATCGCTACTGCCTACTTCAATGTTTTGTTTTGTCATGAAGCAAAGCAGCTACTACCAACAGGGCGTTAAACCCAACTAATAAGACTTTCTTTATTCAAAGATGGTGACAATTACGCGTAGTTATGGAGAAAATGCAATTAAACAGCTGATTAATGAATGAATTCCCGTTTATGATCAATCAAATTCAAGGTGTTAGTTAGAAAAACATATTGACATGCACAAAGCCACAAACCTCGACAAGGTGTGGACTTTCCCATAATACTATTAAAATGACATGATTAAATTAAAGCACCCCATCTTCCCTTAAATACTCCTCATAATCTTAAAACTGTTAAAAAAATATATATTTTGAGTAGTTTCTTTTAAGAAAAATTGATTTTCGGTTTGGTTAACAATTTGTTGTTGATTTTTTTATTATTGGAATAGGAATCTTGATCTATCACCAATTATAAATTATTAGAATGTGTAATATTGAGAATACAAATAATGAACAATTTTGATGCAGAAAAGTTAATGATTTGAGCATAAAACGTGCCTGCAAATGAACTATCTTGAAATTTCAAATGCAAGAATGTAAAAATATATTGAAAATGTACAGTGTATAAAGTAAAATAAATGAAGTGCAAGAAATGTAAATGAGTTTAAAAAGTAAAATTGCTACTAGTTAAAAGTGCACAAATGTCTATTAATTGCAGAAACTTAAAAGTGCACGAATATAGATGAAAAGCATGTAAATCGAACTAAAAGTAAACTGCGTTAAATTAAATTTGACAATAAAATAGGGTCTTGTTAACGAGTGTTCGGGACACTCTTTAAGCATCCCAAATATAATAATTACTCCGGTCCTATTTACAAGAGACAATTAATTTTTTAGATACATTAAATAATTTATGTATTTGGTTTAGATTCTTGACTAGATACATAAATTATTCAATGTATCTAAAAAGTCAACTTTTCAATGTATTTTAAAAAGTCAACTATTACAATTTTCAATGCATTCAATACACGACTTTTCATTAAAAACTTACCATTTAAAGTGCTTAAAGAGTATCCTGGAGTTACTCGTTAACATTTCGCTAAAATAAATAACATATTTAATCAAATGTGAAGACCAAACAATCATTTAGAGTTGTATGTGATTTTTAAAAGGCTTAATTGCACTTTTTGCCCCTTATCTTTTCAAAACTTGCGATTACTGCCCCTTAACTAATTTAAATACAAAACAACCCCCTAAGTTTGGATTTTATGGCAGTTTTGGCCCCCTGGTGCTTTTTTGACTTGGTCAGTGATGACGTGGCACCCAAACCCCTTATGTTTGGTGCCACGTGGATATTTGTTTTTTTTTTTAATATTGCAGGTTTTTTTTGCTTTTTTAAATTGGAGGAAATTTAAAAAAAAAAAAGGAAAAAGAAAATAGAAAGCTATTGTTGCACCATCGCCATTAGAAGCTGCACCAGCGCAAGCACCAGAATTATCATACTGATCCGCAGAATATTGGTAATTCTCATAACTATCATACTGATCAGTGGCATATTGGTAATTCTCATGATCCCCAGCAGTTTGCTCAACAGGAACATTGTTCTCCAAGGCAGTAGAGGCAGAACCGCCGGAACTTGTCTCCGGTGCCGGTGTACTAATTTCAAGGATGGATCTTCTCCAGAACCAGAGCTTTCGGAACACTATGAACACAAAGCATTTTCCAGCAACAATTTCATAGCACAAACCAACGACAACTCTCATTTTTCACTGGTGACAGAACAACACCATCATCATCATCTGAACCCAAACTCCTCAACATTCAACATGTGATTTTCGAGTTCTTCACAAACCATTTCAGATCCAGATCCAACACCATGCCATTCCAACAATAACATCAAAACACCAAAGCTCAGATTCGGCCAAAATCCATACAGAAGCGAACAAAACCGAATCGCATCGTCACCATCATCAACGAACACATTTCGTTCAAATTTCACACAAGCACAGCAGCCAAATCGGAATTCTTCAACAACTCTCATCACAACAATTTTTCGGTTCGGATCTGCCTCAAGCATCAACAACATCCGTCGTTCACCTTCATAGAACTGAACCACAACAACAACACTGATTCACTGAAATGAAATGGCGAAAGAGGAAGTGAAAACTGTTGTGTCTGAATCGGTTTTGAAGAAATAGAAGAAGATCAGAACCGGATTGAGCAGGACAAGCAATAATCGAACAGTTCCAAATTGAAGAAGAAGCAAGCCGAATCTAACAGGTAAGGTAGAGATTTCGGCGAAATTTGATGGAATAGCAGAGGGTGTGTCGATTGGAGTATCGGAGGAGGGTTGTTGTTTGGGAGGGGGAGGGAATTGAAGAGGGAATAGGAGGAAGAAGATGATGATTTAGGTTGAGGGAGGATAGAAAAGAGAGAGGAGGAAGAAGAAGAAGACGGCGTCGTTTTGGATGGGATCAACCCCTATTTTCTTTTTCCTTTTTTTTTAAATTTCCTCCAATTTTAAAAAGCAAAAAAAAGCCTGCAATATTAAAAAAAAAAATTAAACAAATATCCACGTGGCACCAAACATAAGGGGTTTGGGTGCCACGTCATCACTGACCAAGTCAAAAAAGCACCAGGGGGCCAAAACTGCCATAGAATCCAAACTTAGGGGGCTGTTTTGTATTTAAATTAGTTAAGGGGCAGTAACCGCAAGTTTTGAAAAGATAGGGGGCAAAAAGTGCAATCCGGTTCCGATCCAAAATCGGTTTTTAAAATGCATTAACCAGTCTTCTTTACAAAGTCTTCAACCCCATATAAAGAACCATATAAAGAAGTATCCTAATAGTTAATAGCTTGCATGTTTGCTATGTATTCTAAACCTAAATTTAGTCTTCAACACGTGTTTTATATGTTATGCATGTTGTATCTCGACATTGATCTCTTTGTTGTAATGTCGAGTAAAGACATGTTTGCGGTTGTTTATTTTTCTAAATCTACAAAGTCTTCACTAATATCATCAATTCACTTGATCAGTTCTTGCATTTTTATCTATTACTCCCTCCGTTTCAAAATGAGTGTCGTTTTAGGTGTTTGCACACATATTAAGAAATGCAATGATTAAAAGAAAGAGAATGTTTATTTTACCAAATTATCCTTATTAACTATTGGTTAGTTTTAAAAGTAATACTTTGGAAGTAGTGTGCAGAGTATTAATTGGAGGGTACAATTGAAAAGAAAAAGTTATTATTGCATTGGAAACTGAAAGTGGCATTCATTTTGAAACAAATTTTTTTTGGCTAAAGCGACACTCATTTTGAAACGGAGGGAGTAATAGAAACACAAACGTCTTAGTCCCTTCAACAAAATCACAAACATGCCATACACTTCTTTGTTTTTGGACCGTCAATATCTTCCTAAAAGACCTAAGGGCCCAGATGCTCTATAGAAGGACCAAAAACGGCCTTAGGCGTACCCTCTTAAGAGTGACGCCTCAAAAGGTTTCCAGAAACATCTAGAACGTTCTAAAGCATCATGTGAGATCGACCTTACAGATTCATCACTTCGCTTTGTTCCAAGACTCGTGCTTGGGGGGCTGTGGACCTTCAATATATTCCTAAGGGCCTTAAAGCCCTCTAGAAAGGATTCAACACTTCGTCTTGTTCCAAGACTCGTGTTTGAGGGGTTGTGGACCGTCATAATATTCCTAAATGTTTAAAAGCCCTTTAGAAAGGCTCAGACGACCTCCAGAAGGGCTCATGAGGCCTAGGCGCGCCCTCCCCAGGGCGCCGCCTTTCTTAACTTCTAGAAACCTCTAGAAACCGCCTAAAAGACCAAACGCCCAGCATCCTTGGTGCTGAAGTCACGCTAAAACAAGCCCACAAGGAGGCTATAAATACCACCATTGGGAGCATTCTCAAGGCATCCAATAATCAGTCTAAACCCTAGAATACAATACTTAACCCTAGTATCTCTTATTACTAGACCAATGACCCGTGCTACCGCACGGGTCCAACCACGTAAAAGTTAATCGAAAAAATGAAAATAATGTAACCATACATTGGCGATAGAAGTTTTATATCATATGATGACACTAGGTCATATATCACTTTTGCTTTAATTATTATGTACTTTTAGTCGAGTTTAGGTGGTTTTGCATGTGTTATGAGCTACAACAAAGTGATATTCAAATGCATGAGTACAGGAAGCATCGTAGTACGATTTCTAGCATCGTACTACGATTTGAAGACGTTTTTAGGAGTTTTGGCCACTGGAAAAATCGTAGTACAATCTACAAGCATCGTACTACGATGAAGAGGAGCGTCTGGATTTGATCTGGAATTTATGAAGCATCGTACTACGATTTTATGCATCGTAGTACGATTTTTGCGTGACTTGGAAATTTTCTATAAAAGCCAAACTGTTTTCTAAGCAGGGGTTGGAAATTTTGGAGAGAAAAACGTACTTTTGGAGCTGGAGATATGGAGAGAAGGTTGGAGACCATCAAAACTCATATCCGGTTACCAATTTTCATGTAATGAATCCTTCTTTCATATTAGTTATTTATGCTTTAGCCATGAGTAATTAGATCCTTTGTGATTAGGTCAAGAGATGATTCTGTTCTAGCTCATGTTTATGTAACCTGTAACTCTTAATCTTTATGAATGCATTTCTAGTTTATTTAGTATAAATCGTTCTTAATGCTTTTATGATTCTGACCCAATATAATTGATTCAAGAGTTTATATGACTACTGACACTAGCGTGTAACTCTGACATATTTATACTGTTCAATCTAACGGACAATCTAGGGATGGAGCGTTGTTAGGTTGTGATAATTGAATTAACGGACTTAAAACCTTTGATGATTATAGGTTCACCTAAGGGATTAGGGAATTATAATCAGAAAAGAGGGCTTAGGATCAAGGGATTGACCTAAGCTATTTTGTTAATTTGTCGTTAACTTTATAAGCGTTCATAGACTTAAGAAACAGGTTGCTAATATGAGCGATGGGCAGATGAATCGAATGACCTAGTCATCTCTCCATACTATTTTTCAATCCAATTTTTCCTTAACCATTTTATTTTAACTTGCAAATCAAACCAATTGCCTCAGTGCACCCCCCATTTTACAAACATCCTTAATAATAACGTTACTACCGAGTAGAAGTTGAAACAGTCCCCGTGGATACGAATCTTATAAATTTTATTACTTCGATATAAGTTAGTACACTTGCTAATTTTCTATCATCATACATAACAAAATGAAATGGTAGCATACATAACAAAAAGGTTTGAACATTAACCATCAAGATAAATTACGAAAGACTTCGTGACAAACAACATTTGAGGTCGTATCGGTGCTCTCTCCATCTCCATCAAAGATTAGTATTTTTCTAAGAAATTTCTTTGTTAATATGATCATTGCAGTCATGAATGCATTCAATACGCACTAATTGGCAGAGCAATTAGTGCATTCTGCATAAAAGCTATTAAAAGCAATTCTTATTCGAAGAAAGTTTTTCTATTAAAAGTAACTCTTATTAAATACAATTACTACCTATTTATTGTCTCCATAAAAGCAATTAGTGCAAATTAATTGTATTTTTCCAAGAAAGTTTTTTCGTAAGGGAGGTATAGATAGGTATATTCACTGGTGTGTTTTTAATGTGAATGACTATAGTATTATATTGGTAGTAATTCTTATCTATTGCAGACATAAAAGCAATTAGTGCTCATTAAATGTATTTTTCTAATAAAGTTTTTTTGTTAATATGATCATTGCAGTCATGAATGCATTCAATACACACTAATTGGCAGAGCAATTAGTGCATACTGCATAAAAGCTATTAAAAGCAATTCTTATTCGAAAATATGCAAGTTAAAAAGTTTTCAATTGCAATCAACAACGATTTCATTAATTTTTTGCGTGATACAATATATTTTTTGCCACTAAACAGAAATTAAAAGCAACTGCTACGGCACGAAAAAAGAGAGCAAATTAAACTGAAAAGACAATAACATAAACCACATTACGTACTTTTTTTGCCTTCTTTTACCTATGCAAAGAAAAACTTAAACTATTACTAACAAAAAACACATACTAAATTATTCTTTCTTTCAAAGAAAAACTTAAACTATTACTAATAAAAAAACTCGAGTCATGTGTTTATTAACGCTTGGATAAGATAACATATTTTTTGTCCATGACGCACTTGCACTTGAAAATCAACACGTCTCTGCCCTCAATACCATTGGCAGCACAAAAACTCGTCCACCATTTTCCGAACATCACATTTGGTATGGGGTCGTCTGTATATTTGAGTCTCACAGGAATGATATTGTCATAAGGTCCGCACAACATTAGGTAATCGTGATGTTTCACTCTAAGGAATTTGCCAAAAGTATGAGGTAGTCCCTTAAAAAAAAGAAAAAAAACTGTTAATGACAGACAAAAATACTTTATTACAACATATATCTAATTGAATAGCAACAAAAAAACAATAAACAACCTTTGGTGATATCGTCGATCCATATCCAACGATAGGAACTTCAAAGGTACAATAACACGATGTTGCCGCACTCATGGAATGATAGGGTGGATAATCAGTAGAGTAATGTTATGCGCAAAAACAAAGATTTGAAATCTACTTCCACCAAGGTACTGGAAAGCAATAATCTTACTTCCACTAAACTCGTAGAACAATCGCAGTGCATTCCAACCATCTGTCAACAACTGCCGACTAACTGATTTGTTGAACACGACATTATGAGTATTCCCATCACCATCTAGCAAGTGTCATTGCTCCAGTAGCTCGTAGAAATATTTAGCAACGAAGAATGGCTGCAGTTCTCCAACATCCTATAAGTTAGGCATAAAAAGTTTACGGAATAAGTTTACGGAATCCGTTCATCTTATTTAAATAGAAAAAGATTAAATCATCAAATGAAACAAACCTGATTTTGTACATGCACTGTGAAGAACAAACATTTAACCTTAGTGGTAAAATTTGGGGGAAACTTCACCTAAAAACGCATATCTTCCTATCACTCTATTTCGGATAGCATTAAGAGTTAGGAGACGATAAAATTTGATAAATGCATATCTTCTTGTAGGAGATTCTAATGGTGGGAGATGATAATGGTGGAAGATGGTAAACATTAAGAGTTATGGTGATTTGATCAGCGGGAGATGACAAAGGTAGGAGATGGTAATCGTTGGGAGTTATGATGATTTGATTAGCATTAACTACAATTTTAATGGACATTATGACGCATCTGTATGAGATAGGAAATGAGTAGTTTGAAACATAGCCTTTGAATTAACGACTGAGATTAGATTAGCAATGAATTCACATCAACGGCTGAGATCATATACATGCTTAGGAGGGAAAAATAGCTAGTGATTAGGGCAAACATGATAGCTTGACAACTCTAGCTTTTATAATAACTAGACCAATGACCCGTGCTACCGCACGGGTCCTACCACGTAGAAGTTAATCAAATCAATGAAAATAATATAACCATACATTGCCGATAGAAGTTTTATATCATACATAACAAAATGAAATGGTAGCATACATAACAAAAAGGTTTGAACATTAACCATCAAGATACATTACGAAAGACTTCGTGATAAACAACATTTGAGGTCGTATCAGTGCTCTCTCCATCTCCATCAACGATTAGTATTTTCAAACCTTGTTTTGAAGTGACTTTGGAAATTGCAACGTACAACTGACTATGTAAGAATACAGGACTCGGCAAATAAATACCAACATTTTTAAGTGATTGCCCTTGACTCCTGTTGATTGTCATGGCAAATGAAACAGATACTGGAAATTGTCTTCTCTTAAATTTGAATGGAATTTTAATATCAGACGGTTGAAGAGATAACCTGGGTATGAAAACTTTTTTGCCGATGTTACTTCCAGATATAACCTTTGCTTCAAGTACAAATTTTCCCATTCTGGTTATGGTTAACCTTGTTCCATTGCATAATTCTAACTTTAGATCAATATTTCTCAAAAGCATAATTGGAACTCCAATCTTCAATCTTATCTTGTGATGTGGGAGTCCTGAAGCATTTATTGTGTTGAGAAACTCTGGAGTGTGGACATCATCAACAACATCACAATTTCCATTACGTGTCAATGGAGTATCATAGCTCAAATATGTTTTCGCTTCACCAGGAATCAAATCTAACATGTAATCGTTGATCTGATCCACTATTGCGTTTGTTGGAGCAAGTATTGCTTTGACCTGAAAATATGATATATCAGTCATACCATCCAATAGGTTTGGATAAGAGCTATCAACAATGGATTGAACATGATTTCCTGAACTATGTATAAGTAATTCCGGAGGAATCTGAAGCGATATATCCACGTCATTTATGAGCCCAACTCTCCCATCACCAATTGCCAAAACCCAATTAGAGAACAATCTTCTTTCTTCAATATCAGCGTCTGATGCTTCACTTATCAGTCTCATATTTTTTGTAAGGGTGAGAATTTCACAATAATTCCATATATTTGAAGAATTGATTGTGGCATTTGTTATTTCTTGTCTGGTGGCTCTCGGCAATTAAAGATACTGCAGCCATAAAATCAGTAATTCGATTTGTGCGATAACCACGTCATAATTGGTTTTAATAGGGCGTAATTGGTAGAGGAATTAGCTCATAATGCATAAAAG
The DNA here is from genome assembly GCF_051527215.1 of Medicago sativa. Classification (NCBI taxonomy): domain Eukaryota; kingdom Viridiplantae; phylum Streptophyta; class Magnoliopsida; order Fabales; family Fabaceae; genus Medicago; species Medicago sativa. The sequence continues at coordinate 82,402,851 of NC_140752.1, forward strand.
CAATTAAAAGCAAATCCTATAAGTACGTCATATTGCAAAACAATGACTTTGCACGACTTTTCCATTTAGTGTGACAAATGTGTTTAATATATTATATATGGTTATTTTTTGTTATTGGAGCATATTTGATATATAGAATATATAGGATAGTCGATTAACTTCTCCGGGTATCAAGTTTTTCGTGACCAATTGATATAAGTTTGTTTTAATGGATGTTTATGATTTTTTTGATTAGCAATTAGTGTAGGGGATTGTTGAACGAATTGATTAGCATTTAATACATTTTTATTTTTCGTGACCAATTGATATAAGTTTGTTTCAATGGATGTTTATGATTTTCTTGATTAGCAATTAGTGTAGGGGATTGTTGAACGAATTGATTAGCATTTAATACGTCTTTAATTGCATTAACGAAGTTATATGAGGGAACATTTTTAGAGTTTGAATCAACGGGTGTGATCAAGTGTGAAAATAGAGTTTGAACGGATGAGAATAGAGTAGCAATTAGTACTTGTTTAGGAGGGAAAAGTGATAGGCATTAGGGCAAAATAGGGTGAATTAGGGTTAGGAGGGAAAAATCCTAGGCTTTAGGGCAAAATAGGGTGAATTAGGACAAACATGGTAGCCAAGCAAGTCTATCTTTTATTTTTCGTGACCAATTGATATAAGTTCGTTTTAATGGATGTTTATGATTTTTTTGATTAGCAATTAGTGTAGGGGATTGTTGAATGAATTGATTGGCATTTAATACGTTTTTATTTTTTGTGACCAATTGATATAAGTTCGTTTTAATGGATGTTTATGATTTTTTTGATTAGCAATTAGTGTAGGGGATTGTTGAACGAATTGATTAGTATTTAATACGTCTTTAATTGCATTAACGAAGATATATGAGGAAACATTTTTAGAGTTTGAATCAACGGGTGTGATCAAATGTGAAAATAGAGTTTGAACGGGTGAGATTAGAGTAGCAATTAGTACTTATTTAGGAGGGAAAAATGCTAGGCATTAGGGCAAAATAGGGTGAATTAGGGCAAACATTGTAGCCAAACAACTTTAGCTTTTATAATAAAGGAAGGATACTTTTTGCAAGTACAGTTTTGCTTATGTTTAAGTCTTGAGTAAATATGAGTAATTTCTTCAAAACCAATCATGACTTTTTTGGGTAAACACAATAGTTATGAAATATTCATTATTGTTTAACGAAGTATGATAATTCAGTTTGTGAGTTTTATCTTATACTTATTTCAATGAACGGAGATCAAATGTATATAATTAATTCATTTCCCCCTTACGTGAGTAAACAAAATAAATAAATTATCCCATTCTCTTCAAATCAACTTTAAGTAATCCTTGTTTTGAACATTTGATTATTTGAAAATATTTGATCTAATGATAAAAAAAAAAATACAGACATTATTAGACCTAGAGATCCTACGTTTAAGCCCTGCTAATATTCTAGTTGCAATGGGAGATAGGTGATAGATACCAATTGATAGCATTCTCTTACTTTCATAAAAGATTAGATAAGTTGAAGCAAAAAATCGTTAAAAAAAACATTTTTGTAAAAAAATTATGACCAACATTTTACAATTCAATTTTTACTTTCATAAAAGATTAGATAAGTTGAAGCAACTAATTGTTTACAAAAAACATTTCGTCAAAAAATTATGACCAACATTTTACTTAATAGCCTTTCACGATTCAATTTTAACAAAAGTGATAATAAAGTTAATACGTTTAATTGAAAATTCTAAAAAAAAATGTTTATTGTGAAATTTGGTTGTCTAAATGATAAATATTTCTCATATAAAAAAAAAAGGCTAAAATATGGTTTTAGTCCCTGCAAATATGTCTCGTTTTGGTTTTAGTCCCTGTAAAAAAAAGTTTTGTTTTTGGTCCCTGCAAAATTTTTTGTTTTTTAAAATAGTCCCTGACCCCATTTTTGTGATGATTTGCATACGTCGAATTTTTTTTTTGTCTGCCCTATATTGAAAAGCAAATTCCAAATCTGTCCTACATGAAAAAGAAAGTCCAAAACTGCCCTACTTTCTCTCTCTCTCTCTCTCTCTCTCTCTCTTTATTCCCCGCAAAATGAAATTGCTGGGAAGGACACCCCCCAAACCTGTTTTGCGGGGAATAACATAATAAGACAAAAAAACAGGGTCTTCCCCCCAAAATGAAATTGCTGGGAAGGATACCCCCCAAACCTGTTTTGCGGGGAATAACATAATTAGACAAAAAAACAGGGCCTTCCCCCCCAAACGAAATTGCTGGGAAAGACACCCCCAAACCTGTTTTGTAGGGAATAAAGAGAAAAAGAAAAAGTAGGGCAGTTTTGGACTTTTTTTCTTCATGTAGGGCAGATTTGGAATTTGCTTTTCAATATAGGGCAGACAAAAAAAAAATTCGGCACATGATGACTGAACCCATTTTGTAGTTTTTGGTCCCTGCAAAATATTTTGTTTTTTAAAAAGGTCCCTGCAAAATTTTTTGTTTTTGAAAATAGTCCCTCCTATAGTCCCTGGAGGGACTATTTTCAAAAACAAAAAATTTTGCAGGGACCAAAAACAAAACTTTTTTTTACAGGGACTAAAACCAAAACGAGGCATATTTGCAGGGACTAAAACCATATTTTAGCCAAAAAAAAATGATAAATTTCCATTAATGGAAATGTCGGTAGATTAGTATGTTAGCTAAACAAAGTATTTTGACGTAATCCCTCGGAAAAAAAAAAGTATTTTGGCGTAAGTGATTAATAAATTCTCATTAGAACGAATCGTTTGAGAGAATTCAAATTCAATTATATATGAAAACAATTATTGAATATGTTTTATCCGTTTTTAAACTTCATATTACTAAAACTCATCCTCTAAAAACACATGAGGGCTAACAAAAAATAAGAGTATTGTCATGTAAAATGACTTATATGAATGCCAAAGGATAATTTTAGTCTTGTTTTGTCACCATGTACTATTTTTCTGTAAATAAAATCCAAAATGGTTCTGCTGTCATGTTTAGTATGTAGTCTTATATAGGCTTGCTTTTGAGTAACACCAAGGGGCAAGCCACCAAATTGACAATTTAAGTGTTTAACCTAATATAATTTCTTAGTCATCAGTAACATGACTATCTATACTTATTAATTGAATTCATTATATATTTGTTTTTCTCTTTCCTTTTCAAAAACAAAAAAGAATTAGAACAACCAAATCACTAGTTGTATTTAAATAACTAATGAATTTCAATTAAAAATAAATAGATCGAGATAATTCAAGTTTAAATTTGTTGAAACAATTTTGGATCAATTACTTACTTTTGAGTGAAACTTCAAATTACTAGAGTTCATTTGCTTCGAAAATTGAAGTATTAAGACAAAAAAAAAACAGTTAGATAATCATAGTTAGCTATGCTACGGACCAAAAAATAGACCCGTTCTATTAAATAATAAATCAAAATGACATGGATGTATTTTTTGATGACTAAAAGTACTTAAATATTATATTCTTTTAGAACTAAAAATACTAACATGGAAAATGAATTACAGAAGAAAAAAAATAGAGACCAAAGAATAAAATTAGCTTTAAATTTCGACACTTGATAAAATACATATTTATAAGTGATATTTAACTACCTAAAAAAAAAGAGTGATATTTAATATATGCTGAAATATTTTGAAGAAATTAAAACGTATATGAATTTAATAATAATGGAAGAAATCTAGTAATGTAGCCAAAACAAGCCAAGGTTCATACATTTGAAATAACTTTTTTAAAGAAAAAATACATTTGAAATAAATAAGGAAAATGCTAATGTGTGTCATTAGAAAACATGTTAGTATTTCCTTTATTAGGGCCGTAAGGGCACATGTTAGCATTTCCATTATTAATGTACCAAAAGTAGAAACTATTTATTGAAAATTATGCCAATTTATTTTTCAAAAAGTAAAATATTAATTTTTTCAATAAATATTTGTTATTTGCGGAAACTTTAACACGACTCAATAGTTCAACGACCCTTAAGACACGTGGTATCATGACCCAGTCAATAATTACTATCATAATACTCATACACACTCATCTCTAAATTTTAGACGATTGACTTTAACACTAAAAAATCTCGTACCATAAAAAATATTTCATGAAACCTATTAAATATCTTCACAATGTTTGTAAACGATGTCATTTTTGTCTTAGATGAATCAATGAGATCAGGTGAAGTATTAAACATGTGATTTCTTCATTAAGTGCTACACACGCTTCATATCAGATGGTGAAACCATTATGTGTTTCACATGTGTTAGTATACGTTGAGCACTATATGACATGAGTTTCGCACTATCAGACACATTTTGTACGTTACATTGGTTAACAAATCGTAAGCACTAGACTAATTGTCTTATATTTGATTGAACAAATGTATGATCAACATTGCGTTGATCAAAAGACCATAACCATAAGATATGGGTTTCTCCTTGAGTTTTCTTTGGATGGTACTATTTGGATACTCAAGCAAATTTCATTGGATAAATTGTTCTTTTTGGGTGTAAACCAGGTATCCTTCACGCACAACGGCAGAGACTAATCCCTTAAATATTGTGGGATCCAAATAAGCGGCAATTAGATAAATTGTTCTCATATAATTTGTTAAACATTTCAGGTCATTATTTTTTGAACATTTTGGTTCAAACATTTTAAGCATATTAGATTACATTAACTTTTGACATATTTATTTCATTGCCACTGTTGGTTTTGGTCTTCCACCAACTAAACAAAGCCAATTATCATTATATTTCACCTGCGTAAAGACGGACACTCACGTGCCCGTTTTTCTGTTTTGTTTTATTGCGCTAACGCGTGTAGATTATCAACGATATTTTATATAATTTTTTTGATATATATTAAAATTATAAGTATAGATATTTGTGAATTTCAAATGTAACAAACACAACAAACTATATTTATATTTTTCAATGACAACAATAATATAACAAATATAACAAAAATTCTATTTTTTTATAACACCAACAATATAGCTTTATTATTAATTTTTTTGTTAAAGAGTATAATTGAAATAACAAAAAAGTTAGCCCAAAATCTACTGAAAACCCTCTATTTTCTTTATACTATATAGTATAGATAATTCTATTTTAACATGTGTCCTAAAATCCCTCTACACACTTTTTATTGGAACACGAGACACACGATATTCCTATATACACGTGGCAATCATGCCCCAAACCCTCCTTTTGCTCTCTATTTGTACGATTGACCAAAATCCCCCTTCTCTCCGGTGCATCTACCTCTCCATCTCTCTCTCTCTCTCTCTCTCTCTCTCTCACACACACACACACACACTGACGACGATTCAGTTGTGGTGAAGACAATGTGATGGTGGTTGTGAGGACGACATGGTGACATAGTGAGGACAACGTGATGGTGGTGTTTTAGGACTAGGTGACGACTAACGACGACGATGATGGAAGAGAGGAGAGAATATGAGAGAAGATGGAGAATATTGATTTGAAGCCATCCTTTTACCCCTGTTATTGTATTGAAATAACAAAAGTATCCCTGGTGTCGTAAAAAATGTGTTCAAATATAATTTTTTTTATCCAAATCCATGAAACATCAAACACACTTTTGAATATTAAAAAAAAGTTAATACTAACAAGTGTCATTGAGATACTTGTTAAATAACCTAAATAAATTGTGTTGAAAATAATATTTTTTAAACTTTAAAAAAATTAAACCTGCAATTTATGGAATATTATCCCTTAAAAACCTATAAAATATTATTATAGTATTTAATTTTTGGCCAAATACCTCCCTGGGTCCTTTAAGTTTCATGTTTGTTTTAGATATGTCCTTTAAGTTTCTAAGGTTTCAGATAGGTCCTTTAAGTTTCGAGTTTGTTTCGGATAGGTCCTTTCTGTCAACCTCCGTTAAGCCAAAGTTGATCTGTCCGTTAAGCCAAAGCTAATATGTCCGTTAAGTGGGTGAGGTGGTTCTCTCTGACACTTGGCATCAATTTTTTTCCCCAACCAGATCAACTTTGGCTTAACGGACAAATCAACTTTGGCTTAACGGAGTTTGATAGAAAGGAACAAACTCGAAACTTAAAGGACTTATCTGAAACCTTAGAAACTTGAAGGACCTATGCGAAACAAACTTGAAACTTAAAGGACTTATCTGAAACCTTAGAAACTTAAAGATCTATCTAAAACAAACATGAAACTTAAAGGACCAGGGGAGATATTTGACCTTAATTTTTTTCACAGGTGTCCTTCTAAAGATAATTGTTCGTATTTTCCTTGAAAAAACACATTTTTGAAACAAGTACCTATGCAAATTCTCCGGTCCATGCAAATTCATCACTTGTAAATGTTTGGAGGACAAAATCGAGAAACCCCAGTGTGAATGAGCAAACCTAAGATGCCCAACCCGAAACCGAAACTGATTCTTGCGTCATTATTCTGCTTCTACCCAACACAATTATGCTCTCAGATTTTCTCCTCTTACGTCATACACCAAATTCATAGATTCGTCTCGTTCATCAAAGCGTTGACTTCAAGCACATTCAACGGTCATGATTAATCATTACCATGAATCTACCCTAACCGCAGGTGATTGTTCTTAGAGAGCCACGACAACTTCCTCTTCCCCCAACGAAAAAACAAAACACAAAATCCCAAAACAGACGAAAATTAAAAAGACGAAACACCCTTTATTCTAACCGTACATAATGCCGACCATAGGGGTAGTCAAGGAACTCCACCCCAAATTTCCTTTTCGAGCAAAAAGGTGCATGCCCCGCAAACTAGCATGTGACGCTTGTAATGCCAAAAGGGTCAGTTTTGTCATTTTCACATTCCATTGCACCTTGATATTTTTCCTAAGCTTCTCCTCACCATGGAAATTTACAACCTTTTTATGAAAGGAATACATACATTTTTTTGGTTTGATAGACAATATGACACCATTCATACATAATTTTGAGGGATCTTCAACTTATATCAATATCAATATTGTCAATTTTTTATTTTTGAACTTCAAATAAAAGCGTGTTTGGTTATGCGGTGATAAAAAATAATTTTAATAAAATTGATTATGTAGAATTGTTTTTGGTTAAAATAATTCAAACTAAAAGTGAGTTGTGTTTGAAATTTAGATACATTCATTTAAAAGTGAATGAAACTATAAATTTATATGTGAAAATCAATTATAAAACTTGAATCAATTATTGAAATCAATTTTTTTTGTGTTAATCGAATATGCTTAGCTCACAACTAATATCAAATAGGTACGATCACAATGAATGACTAAATTCGCGGTGATCATGTCCAACTTAACAATATTGCGCATAATTTATTAATTTTTTTAAGACAATTTGTCAAAAATAATAAGAAAAAAAAAAAAAAACAAACAGAGCCGCCCCTACTTTATTTATTGACAAGGCTTTATGACGTAATGAATTTCCATTTGTATTTCTCTTTCAAGAATTTTTGTGTGTTTCTCTTTCCTTTGTTTTTTCCTTCACACTTTGCGTTTTTGCTTCGTCTTCTTCGAAGTGTCAATGGTACAGAGTGATTCTCAGATCTGAATACTATTTCCATTTTCACTTTCCATCTTCATTTTTCACAATCACGGTATACTTCTAATCTGATTCTGCTTTATTTCCTATACCGTGTTTCTCTAATTTTATTTATTGCTCCATGGTTAATTTGTATTTTTTTATTGCTATGACTAGCTCTTATTGTTCTTTGTGTAACTTTTTTGTTTGAGCTGTAACTAGCTGGTTTTTGAACTGTGTTTGCTTTTTTGTTATGTTTTTGGTTGGTTTTGCTACTATAGGTATCTGGCTTGTTGAGTTTTCAAGAATTCAGTGTATGAGGGAATTTTATTGTAATATCATATGAGAATATAATTTGAATCTCTCTTACTATTTTTTGTTATTTGTTGGGGAATTTACTAGATTTACTACTGAGAATGAATTTTTACTCTCTATGTTTATGTTCTACTCTCATGGTAGAATTTCATGAAACAATTATAATCTTTGATCTACTTGTAATTGTATTACTTATTATTTATTTATTTGTTTATTTCTTTATTTATTTACTTATTTTTGTTTTTTGATGTGAGTGTGATGCAGGCTAATTGATTTTCTTTCTCTGCATAAACCTTGGTGTTTTTTTTTTTTTTTTTTTTTCATTTTTTCCAATATGTTTTTTAATAAATATCCTAAATCTCAGATTTGAGTGTGAATTTGGTGTTATTTTTCCTACTTGGATCTACTACTTTGTTGTATAGAAGTTGCAAATTTAATTTCAACAGTATTGATTATCTTTTAGCCATTATTACCTGTACATTTTCAATGTTGTATTTTTATGTGCTTGATGTGCTACAAGTATAATTACTAGCTGTATATAAATCTCATAATGAAGTTATCTTATTCAATAGTTAACGTCTTCTTGAAGGAAGTGTAGCATAGTTTGCGTGCACGTTGGTAATTTTGCTCCCGACAAGAGTTGTTATCTTATTTATACTTCCTTGCTCAAGGCTTGAAGTGGTTGTTATGTTCAAATTTCGTGCAGGTACATCTTTAACATTCTTTTCCATATTTGGAAACTCTGCAAATAAATTACATACTGAAAGGACTTTCTGACCACGGAACTCTATTCAAAGAAAATGGGAATGGATCATACTCTTTCAGATTGGCAAAGGTTAGAGAACTCCTCACGGTTTTTTTTAGTTTCCTTTTAATCAATGTCTTTGTTGAAGCTTGAATTTTGCGCCCGCTTGGTTGTGTTTTAAGTCAAAGCTATATCATTCTTCTAAAACGACTTGAGGTTATTTCGTAACGAAGCAAATAAACTGCTTCATGTTCTGACCTTTTGATGAGTTTTTTCCCTATTAATAATTCATTTCTCATGTACATAAGGTATGGTGTTTTCATATCTACTTGTTTATTTGTTATTTTATTATAATTTTTAAATTTTTGGGCTGAGAGTACTGATTACAACTTGAAATTCCAAAGTCATGTTTCTTAATGAATGCCGCATTGTGGCTAATAATGAAATTCAAGATTTCTTCCATAATAATACTACCTATTTTGAAATATGATTTTTCTTCTCTTCATGAGTTATAACTTTCCGAACACTCTTTGACGACCTTACAAGATTCTTGTACGCTAAAGAGTAATGCATCTAATAGATCGAAATTTACTTCAACGTTGATATGATGTCACAAATTTGATTTATGTGCCATATGTCACAAATTTGATTTATGTGCCATATGTCACTATCTAATTGACTGGCACGATACCTTCTGGAGGTTGCAAGATTTTCTCCCATCACAGTTTTCATTTTTAATTTGTTAAGTAAAACCTTTCACAATCAATCAAAGTTTTGGTGCTTGGATACCTTTTAACGCGTTAATGTACTTGTGACACATGGAAAACTTTATGAACAACCTTTGGATCATGTCTGTAATGCGTATGTCATTCGCATATTTTATTCAGCTTGCTGAAATGATAGCTACATCTTAGTATTCTGCTACTTGATATATGACAGATCATCTGTTATGTTATTTTTGGTTTTGATTTTTCATTTGAAAAGCTTTTTTCTTTCATGATGAAACTATTATATAAAACATAGCGTATTGTAATATAGTATAAGGTTTTTAATAGATCTGGACTGGAATATGAAACAAGAGAGTAATATTCATTGCAAATAATTATAATGAATCTCTGCACTAGTATAAATGTGATACAGATCAGAGATCAATAACAGAGCTAGTATACAGAAGGTATTTCAGAGACTTGTCCCTCCCTTTCTCTATCTCTTCAAAAGTACAAACAATCAATAACCACTCTCTAACTAAAGCCCAACCTCCTTTTATTTCTAAATACATTGTTGACACTAGAATTGGGTAACCGTTTTTTTGGATGATTGAAACACTTTTACTAATTTTTAACATGAATATAGATCCAAAGGTGATTACTTTTAAGTTAATTGATTAAAACAATCAAATTGCCTAAGCTATGAATAGGCTTCATTTTGTTGATAGGTCATAGGAGAAAAACACCTTCTTCTGCACCTAATATACATATATATATATATGCCTGTTAAGGAAAATATTTAGCATCACTAGTGTATGTATGCCTTTATTTATGACAAGTATGAAAATTGTTTTTTAAGGAAATCACCAACAGTTATTTGAAACCATCTCCTCCCATTTCCTCATGTTTATACATGGGAAGTCTTTGTGCTGTCATACTTTATGAACCAATCTTTCTTAAACATCCGGGGAAGAGCTTTACTGTCCAGAGACAGCACAAAAATAGGCTGCACTCTTGTTTTCAATGTTGCAACTCCAAGGTTTAGGCTGTAGGCTACCATAGTCAATCTGCATGTGCAAATATCATCAAAATCTTGGATTGTTTAGACAAATTGCTGCTTCATTATGAAACTTGTCATTGTAATTCCATGCCAGTATGTTTAGAACTTTCTCTATGCCTTTCCTCTTGCGAATATATCTGCACCTTTGTAACCCTTTCTAATGTGTCAATATATTTTTACTTGTACCTTTGAGTCTCTTTGAATGTGTATGCATAATTTTATTTTATTTAGAAGGTTTTCTGCTCATGTTTGAGGTAAGATTTAAAACTTGACATATCCTAATCCAATTACATGAACTGACCTCTCAATCTAGGTAGCGTAGAGTTTTATATGGATGTGTTGTGGTGTTTGTTATGAAAAGATAATTTTCTTCCCAATGAGTATTAACTCAAAAAAAATTATTTCCTTTTTTTCTTTGTCAGGGTTAATGAAGCTTAATGATTTAATCACAAGGAGCACGAGAAGCTCCAGAGAACTCTTCACATCAATATTAACCACCCTTATAAAAGGTTTCTTCCCAAGAGACGTTATAAGATATATTTGGTATCATAAGATTTTTTGAAGCTTTTGGGATATAGTGAAAATGGACAGAGCAGACACATCAGGCTTTGTAAGCGGTGGATGCTTTATGCTCAAGTTTCGTTTTCTAGTCTGGTAGGTATGTGGATCTTGTAGTAGTATGTGTGAATTGTTCTGCTACTTCAATCTTCTGTAGCTGTAGTGCAAACCATCTGGATAATGGATTTGAATAAGAAAGCTGTACTGTTTCCTCATGATGCTGAGCTTAGGATTGGTAATACTGCATTAAGCTTGAATGGTATTGGCTTTGGAGAAACCAATAGTACTGATTATGGATGTCCTGAGAGCAATCATGGGATGAAGTTTTCCAATGCTTCGGATGATGGCTGCAGATTGGTTCTCGGATTGGGTCCAACCCCGAAGGCATATGGAGATGACTACAATGACATGGTGTTTAATAAGAAGAAAAAATCAACCAGTCTTTTTTCTCAGAGCATGCCATCTGAATGTGAATCAATTCTTCAACTTGGCCTTTCAGGTGCAGGAAATGAGACATCAAGTGTAATGGAGTACTCGGGTTCAACAGAGACTGATGTGAATCTTTCATGTTTCTCCAGCCAGACATCAGGAGAATATAATTATGCAATGATACCTGTCGTTGATGAGGGTTCTACCTCAGCAAAGAAATCAGGTGGTTATATGCCATCACTTCTTTTAGCTCCAAGAATGGATAATGCTGAAATTTCGGCGCAGACACAAGAACTAATTCTTGGGACTAAATCTCAGATGTGCCCCGAACCATCCAGTGCAACAAATCAATCACTTGGCACCGCATCTGGCCCCCAGGAAACCGCGATAAGTTCGCAGAACCGAACAAGCAATCCTAAGAGATGCAGATTTTTTGGCTGTTCAAAGGGAGCTCGAGGTGCTTCAGGGCTTTGTATTGGACATGGGGGTGGACAGAGATGTCAGAAACCAGGATGCAACAAGGGTGCTGAGAGTCGTACTGCTTATTGTAAGGCCCATGGTGGAGGCAAGAGGTGCCAACACTTAGGGTGTACCAAAAGTGCCGAGGGGAAGACAGATTATTGCATAGCACATGGTGGTGGTAGGCGATGTGGGTATCCAGGTGGGTGCGCAAAAGCTGCACGAGGTAAGTCAGGACTTTGTATTAGACATGGAGGAGGCAAGAGATGCACGATAGAAGGCTGCACCAGAAGTGCTGAAGGGCAAGCTGGGCTGTGCATCTCCCACGGGGGTGGACGCCGTTGTCAGTATCGCGAATGTTCAAAGGGTGCACAAGGGAGCACCATGTTTTGCAAGGCACATGGTGGTGGGAAACGTTGCTCATTTGCAGGGTGCACCAAAGGTGCTGAAGGAAGCACCCCACTATGCAAGGCGCACGGTGGAGGCAAGCGTTGCCTTTTCAATGGCGGTGGTATTTGTCCAAAAAGCGTACACGGAGGGACAAACTTTTGTGTTGCTCATGGTGGTGGAAAGAGGTGTGCTGTTTCCGGTTGCACCAAGAGTGCACGTGGCCGTACCGACTGTTGTGTTAGGCATGGTGGGGGTAAACGCTGCAAGTTTGAAAGCTGTGGGAAGAGTGCTCAAGGGAGCACAGATTTCTGCAAGGCCCATGGTGGAGGAAAACGATGCAATTGGGGAGATGGAAAGTGCGAGAAATTTGCAAGGGGAAAAAGCGGGCTCTGTGCTGCCCACTGTAGCTTGTTGCAAGAAAGCGAAATGAGCAAGGGAAGTCTAATTGCACCGGGACTTTTCCGTGGTCTTGTGCCTTCTGCTTCCACTGCCTGTAGCAGTTATGAGAACAACAACTCTTCCTCAGGCGTCAGCGTTGTGTCTGATTCCTACGATTCTACGGAAACACCTACAAGAAGACATCACCACCTTATACCCAAGGAGGTGTTAGTTCCACTCTCAATGAAATCACCATCTTACTCAAACTTCTTGGCAGCCAATAAGCCAACCCAAGACAGAAACCTCCAAAACATTGCTGCCGGCTGCAGTGGTACTAAAAAAGGCTTCGACTTTGATTTGCCGGAGGGCAGGGTTCACGGTGGCGACCTCATGTTGTTTTTTGGAGGGAATCTCAAAAATGCACTTGATGGTATCTGAAGTCAGAGGGAGTTTCAAGTTTGTGACTCTCAAGTTGTATGTGTAGATTTCACTTTAGGAAATAGTAGGGACCATTCCTGTGCATAAGTGTTCGTGCAACATGTTCAGTTACTCCGTTATTATTGTTGTGTGTTGATAAGTTGATTATTAGCCATTAAGCTCTTATTGTTTGTAGTGTTTCTTCATTCTTCAATGTTGTAAGGTGCCAACGTGGCAATCCCAAACAATAAGCACATAAATCCACTGCCACAAACAGTCTCATAATTCTGTGTTTTCTGTAATTAAATCATTGTATTCTTAAAACCTGTAGTAGTAGTAGTTTCTATTTTGCTTCAATGAAATACTAATGCGGTGAACCTAAACCGCCTTTAAACCGTGTTCCGCAAACTATAAATATGAGATTTCTTCGTAACAACTCTCACACTTCAAAAACGGAAACTTTCTCTTCTTCCTCTTTTCTCTCATTCTCCATTTTCTCTCTCTGCACTAACCCTACCACACGATGAAACCGCCATGAATCTCCATTTTCGAGCTTGTAATTTCTCTTTCCTCTATCAATTTTCAACCTCTATTTTGATTTCAATTTCGTTATGATTTTCTTTTCCTGGAAAATTTTCGTTCTCTGCAATCAATTGAAATTAGGTTAAATCGATTGAAATTCTGAACTGGAATCAATAGTTTAGATTGATGAAAAACTTAACAAGAGTTCAAATTTCGTTCCAAGAAATGAAAATCACGTAATGAAAATTTATCCGAATCGTGATTCGAGCTTCGTTTTTGACATGCAGGAATTGGTTTCGATGAACAACAGCAAGATGAAGAAGGTTTCCAAGTTAAGGACTTCGAACGAGAACGTTTCGCCATTGATGATCGAGTTGGATGATAACAGAGGTCTACGTTATCTCCAATCAACAACGATGAGTCCAGGTTTTCAACCCTACGCCGCCGAGAACTTCGACGTTACCGGCTCGCCGTCGCAGCTTGCTAAATACTTCTACGCTGTATCTCCGATTTCTGCTAAATCCAGTGACTCATTCAATTCTCCGATTTATGGCTCCAGTAAGTACAGGTTAGCAAAAACGCCACCGTACTCCGGCAACAGTTCAGGGGGGAATAATAGCTTCAGTTCTCGCGGTAGATTGTCTCTCTCGCCGCTTTCTTCAATTGAGAATTTGGAGAAGAAGCAGCTCTCGTCGCCGCGGATGTATCAAACGCCGGTGAAGGGTGGTGAGGAAGTTATTGTGATGGATGATATTCAGGTGAGGCCAATGTCAGGAGGAAAGAACAGAAGATCTTCATCTTCTTCTTCTTCTTCTTCTTCTTCCGGTAGAGGCTCTTCATCTTCCTCTTCTTCGTCCTCGAAGAGTGTGTTGTTTAAGAAGGAGGTTTGCAGAGCATGGGAGGAATCTGGAAACTGCCGCTATGACTCCAAATGCCAGGTTTGTTCCCGCCATAACTATTATGAATTCAATGATTCCTGTTTTTGGCTTTTGATGCAATAATAATATCATACTTTAGAATTAGATTAGTAAATTCAATTCTCTTAAAGAATTGTATTCATCTTAATTGGAAAAACTTTTGATTTTATTTAGGGTCTTGTTAACTTGTGCCCTAAGGGCACATGTTAAGCAATCCTAAAATAGAAATATTCCATTAATATTTGTGCATTCAACTAATTAAAAGTTAACAAATTAAGTACAATATACGAATTCCAACAAAAAGTTTCTACATTGACTCATTAACTTGTGCCTTGAGGGCACAAGTTAACATTTCCCTTAAAGTAAAAGTGCTCCTGTATTAACTATTAAGTGCATGTTTGGTGTCTATAGCTTTTGCCAAATCCCGGCGTCTCACCGTGATTTCAGCAAATTTACTAGGATATCAAACATGCACTAAATAAATATTCCATTTCCATTAGGCTGTAGTTGTTTAAAGGAGGATTGTCCCAAAGGACTAAAACACAATTTGCAAACAAGGGTTTGATTTGCAAATTTTTAGACTATTTAGAGACCTTTTCTTGGGTTGTATTTGTGATTTTGTGACGTCACGACTCCAATAAGGGTGTATGTGTCTGGCAGGTTGCGACTAATAGTAGTTCATTTTGTCCTGATGGGACATTATTTATGCCTCTAATGCGCGATTGTTTTAGATTTAGCATTTGTTTGGAATTACGGCGGGATATTCACCTAATGCGCGATTGACTAGAAACAAGTATTTGTTGTTTCACTAAAATTGCGTTTAGAAAGCATTGGGCCGCGAGAAATTTTGTCGCAACGTGAATCCAAACAAGTCAGTAAAGCATCCTTATCTGTGTCCAAACACCTATAAAGTGCGATATATGATCTAATCGATAATTTTTTTATGTCATCTTTATGTCTGCATCCAAACACCTTAGAACACGCATTACGATATACCGGAGAGAACTTTACTCTTACATCCAGATGTCCATAAGCGTGTAACGTGGATGAATTAAACTTAAAGACAAACAAACTGACTATAAATTGGACCATCCTGGATTTGAACCGGAGATCTTGTCCGTGAAGTAAATCATCGCACCTACGGTCTATCCAATTGGGAGTGAGGCGAGCAAAAATGCTGCAGTGTAGTAAGAAAGAATATATTAAGATGGTTGTTTTAAAAATTACGAGGTTCCCTCACCGCTCTTGCGGCAGTCAGGTATGTGAACTTCACAAGTTTCTTGTTTAATTGGGCCAGATAGGAAATTTGCCTGCTGGTAGTGATTCCATGTATAGGTTATTCTGATTTTGGGATGGGTTAATATCAATCAATGAAACTTTCCCAAACCAAATTACTTTCCCAAAAACAAGGTTGTTGTTTCATTATAAACCTAGGTTGTTGTTTCATCCTATCCTAGAATGAATGCTATGAACGACTGCAACCCGGTTAATTTCATGGAGCAATAATTTTGGTATGATCCGCCTGATATTGGCATCTCAGTGATAAATCAGATTTGAGCATCACAAGCAAATTGATACTCAAAATAAAACAGAGAAAATTTTCTCCCAAATTTTAATTACAATCATCAATCTGATTATTAAAAAATAAGATATTAATATATGGGTACCCCAATGGACTCAAAAGATCTAAAGATACAATCAAATATATAAAATTGTAATCAATTTTGAACTAAATCCTATATCAAATTTAATAAGATAATTTTAATTTCAAATCAATTAAATCTGAAATAGTTATAGAACAAATTTAAATCATTGGAAGATATTATTGTTTTTTACAACCTAATTCTAATTTAAATAGACAAACAAAAACGAAAATAGATTGTATTTTGGTTTTGCAAGCAAGCGTCCTTGTAGGTTTCCTTCCACCAATTCAAGGAGACAGTTTTCACACAAGGTTTGGTTCTCTGCATTAAAAAGTACCTTTACTTCTTAATTTTCTTTACCTTGACATCTATAGTTCTATACGCAGTTGGGCTTTTGAATTCTGCAATCTCTGTTGGTTTCTTTTCGTTTTTTGGTTCCTTTTAGTGCATAAGGAATGTCGTGCAGTTGCAGATTCAGTCACAAAAGAGTGTCTGAGTCTTTGTTGTCATTGCTGGACACGTATTGGTTAACCAGACTATGATACTAGGGATCCAAAGTGTGGCCAGATAGTTTGATTAAGAATCTTGGAGCTATTAGACACAAACATTTGACTGCTGCAATGTTCTGTCATTCTGGCACCGACTCTCTCTCTGTAGAATTGTATATTGAGGGTCTATTTGGATTGACTTATTTGAGTTTATCTACTAACATAAGCACCTGTAAAACTGTTTGGGAGAGCTTATAGAAACAGCATATGTAGTTATGCAGAATTCTATGGATATGTCATAAGTTGTTTTCAACTTATTTCCATTTGCGCTCAATGGTAGTTTACAAAAACAGTTTTACAACTTATTAAAATTATTTGGCTTCATTTTATCTTTTGTTATAAAAATGGTTTATACATAAGCACTTGTACCATAAGAACTTATGCTATAAGTGCTTAATTTAACCATTTATCCAAATAGGACCTAAATGTTGAATTGCTGGATACTGCTTGTTGATTTCTGAATGGGGAATGTGGTACATTTGGATGCTAGAGTTTGGCATGAATAAATTAAGTAAATAAAAAAGTGGCATAGAATGATAGGGGACTAGGATCTCCTATTAGGAAGGTATACAGTTGGAGGGATAGGAGGGAAACAGAAGATAATGACACTGTAACTAATTGATGGCAGTGAAACTAACATTACAGTTAGTGAGTTATGGAAGTTAGTTGTTTGTTGTGTTAGGCTTTCTATATAAGGGAGTCATAAGGTTAGTAGTAGAAGGTATGATTAAGATAATTTTTGTGGAGTCCAGGTCTCTGACATTCTGTTACATGTAATTGCAATAAAGATTCAATTAAGATTAATATTCTCTGTTTATTCTTGAGTTAGATCTTATCACAGAACATCTATGGAACTGCATTTTGTTGAAAACCTGTATAAGATATTATTGACTTCTATGGAACTGCATTTTGTTTAAACTGTCTGTCTTTGCTATTCGAATGCTTGACACTATCATCCTTTTACAGTTTGCCCACGGAAGAGAAGAGCTTCATCCAAGTCGTCTCTCCATGAAGAGTAAATCTGAGGTAACAGTCAAATTATATATACATCACCTTGTCCTTAAGCATAATAAACACCTAATTAGCGGTTAAGTATTTCAATTCTTTTTTTTTTTTGAGCAATAGCATTTTTTCTTTATTGTGTAGGCACAGATGGGCAGATTTTCTATGAGAGCAGGACTGTGCTTGTATGACCCGGATAGCCGCATTGTTCCTGAATCCGCTGAAGTAGCTGAATCTGGACCTTTAGTCACAAGACTTGCAAGATCCCAACCAGCTTCCCCTGAACCTCATCGCACTCATGCCAGCCCGGATAGCCGCATTGTTCCTGAAACCGCTGAAGTAACTGAATCAGCTGGACCTGTAGTCACAAAACTTGCAAGATCCCAACCAACTTCGCCTGAATCTCATCGTACCCCTGTCAATCCCAACACCATCAGCGACTGGTCACCCCTGGATGATGGCATTGAGGCTGTCCTCCCAAATGGTTCAGACAGAGTTCCCTCTAGGGAGGAAGTTGATGCATACATTTTTGGCATTCTCAATCAGCCGACCACTAAAAGAAGACTACCAGTGTTTGCGGCACTTTGCGAGGGGCAGTAGTCTCCATGACGACTAGCAAAAAGACTCCTCTCTGTTGGATATTACTTTCAAACCCATTTTTTTTCTACCTTTTGAATAATTTCCCCCCATTTGTTAAATAAATAAATAAGTACAATCATTGTTGGGTGTGCTGCTAATGATGTTCTGGGAGTTTGATGACTAGATTACCAGTACTGTGTATATATTTCAGAATAATTACACATTTTTACAAGAAAGGCAGAACCCAGCAATGGTTTGATTGAACAACTACTTTCTGAATCATTGACTGATTCTTTAATAAGTTCTGAATTTCGTGTTTGGCATATGATTTGCATTGTAATTTTACTAGATTGCACTAACTCCCTCCAGTTCTCAAATTAGGCAATAATTGAGGAATGTTACAACTTACAACTGCAATTATTAGTAGTATCTTGGATGGCTAGCTTCTGGCTTCATTACATTAAGTTGTTAAGAGTACATTAGACTAATGGACGTGGTTGTTTTTGTCTAATCTATTTCCCTCATGGTAAGTACAACCAGCTTTCATTTCTAGATAGCAATTTATTAGAAATTCTGGTTTCATATTTTTACGCTTCCCCTTTCTATTCCCGTCTCGTGTCAAGGACAGGGAAGATGTAGCTAGGGATGTGTATCAGTTGCTTTATAATTTAAGCCAAAATCACGACAACTATCCGTGTTTTCAGTGAAGCTAGAAATACCAGCTTCTTAAAATCACATTGAATTTTGCATAGGGCACTAAAATATACACCTAACACCAATCCAAACAAACCATAAGTAGTCTTCTTGTGTTTTGCTCGATGTTGTTTATGCATTAGCCACCGATCATAAATATCTTTGGTTAGTTTACACATTTTTTTTTGTCGCAAGTATAAAATTTGAAATTCTCTATCATGATGCTTTAAGCACGTTGTTTACAAAATTCATAAAAAGAAATTCTATCTTACAAATAAAAATTAAAGTCAAAGTTGATTTTGAATCTTTAAACAATATTCTAATCCATTAGTTAGCATTTTCTATTTTTTAATATAAAAGTAGAAATTGCAAAATAATACTCCCTCCAATCTTTATTACTCCATCCGTTTTAAAATGAGTGTCGTTTTAGGTGTTTACACACATATTAAGAAATGCAATGATTAAAAGAAAGAGAATAGTTATTTTACCAAATTGTCCTTATTAACTATTGGTTAGTTTTAAAAGTAATACTTTGGAAGTAGTGTGCAGAGTATTAATTGGAGGTACAATTGAAAAGAAAATGTTATTATTGCATTGAAAACTGAGACATTCATTTTGAAACAAATTTTTTTGGCTAAAGCGACACTCATTTTAAAACGGAGGGAGTATAAAAAAAAATTTAATTAGAGACATAAAAGGTAGCAATTGCATAAGATACATATACATTAGATAGTCATATGGTCACCAATCAAAGGCTTTGAACATTTTCCAAACCAAAAATAACTCAAAACCTTATCCAACTCTCTAATGACTATCATCACACTTTCCCTCCCTTCCACAAACCCCTCCATCTTCTTCCCTTCTTCTCCAAAACCATTCAAATTCAATCCCAAATGCTCCTCCCAACTTGCCCCCACCCCCTCCTCACTCCCCAAAACCGGCGTCATTATAATCGGCGCTGGCCTCGCCGGCTTAGCTGCTGCAACCCATCTCAACTCCCAAAACATCCCTTTCCTCCTCCTCGAATCAACCAACGCCGTCGGTGGTCGCGTCCGCACCGACATTGTCGACGGCTTCCTCCTTGACCGTGGCTTCCAAATCTTCATCACCGCTTATCCAGAAGCTCAAAAACTCCTCAATTACCAATCCTTAAACCTCCAAAAATTCTACTCAGGTGCTAAAATCTTCTACAACGGCCAATTCCACACCGTCGCTGATCCACTTCGCCATTTCTTCGACTCCGCAAAATCCCTAACTAACCCTATCGGTTCCATCTTCGATAAATTACTCATCGGAACCACCAGAATCGGTGTCCTCACAAAATCCGACGAACAAATTCTTACCGCAGAAGAAGTTCCCACAATTGACTTACTAAAGAAGCTAGGATTTTCAGATTCGATCGTTAGAAGATTCTTCCGACCATTTTTCGGCGGTATCTTCTTCGATCCAGAGCTCGAAACAACTTCAAGACTATTCGATTTCATCTTCAAGTGTCTTGCTCTCGGCGAAAATACTCTTCCGGCGAAAGGTATATCAGCGATTCCAGAACAGTTAGCGGCGAGGTTACCGTCAGATTCAATCTTGCTGAACACGAAAGCAGTTTCCGTTGATTTTAACGGCTCCGATTCGCCAAGCGTGAGGTTGCAAAACGGTGACGTTTTGAGTAGCGAGCTAGGAGTGATCGTTGCCGTTGAAGAACCGGCTCTGGTTAAATTATTACCGGGAAAGAAAAACCCGGTTTACAAAAAACCGGTTCGGAGTACGGTTTGCTTATATTTTACCGCGAACCCTGATCAAATCCCGGTCCGTGATCCAGTTCTGTTTTTAAACGGTTCGGGTAAAGGAATAGTGAATAACATGTTTTTTGTGACAAATGTAGCACCATCATATGCACCACCAAACAAGGCGTTGGTTTCAGTATCATTGATTGGGTTATTTGAGGATGTGTCTGAAGATGAGTTGGTGGGTAAGGTGATTCAAGAACTTTCAGAGTGGTTTGGGGATAAAATGGTAAAAGAATGGAAGCATTTGAGGACTTATAGGATTGAGTATGCACAACCTAATCAGTGTCCACCTACGAATTTGAAGAAAAACCCAAAAATTGAACCGGGTTTGTATTTGTGTGGTGATTATTTGACCTCAGCTACATTTGATGGTGCTTTGGTTTCTGGAAGAAGAGCAGCTGAATCACTGTTAAATGATAGAGCCTTCATTGGCTAATTGCTTCATTCAATCAGTGGAGAATTCATTCATATTCTTAGTTTACATTGTATGTACATGTAACATTTTTGTAATAAATATGAAAAATAATACTTATTATATAAAGCTTACAGCTGAAGGAAGCTTTTCTCTTCCTAAAATAAATAATTTTGTTTAGAAATCAAGTTCATTTCTGTTGGAAGTAGATTATCAATAACATTTAAATTCATTGTTTAGAATACTTCATTTCAATACTGAAGATCACTACAAGGAATAATACAAGTCTTCAACTATCTTATGGAATAATACCGAATATCACTACTTTTTATTGCTAACAAATGGTCTTCTATTTTTGAAATCACAAAAATTATTTTCTTCTAGTAGGTGAGGGGGTTGGGAGAGAGGGTGAAAAGGAGGAGGATGAGGGGCTTAGTTGGAAAGGGGTAAAAGTAGTTGTTTTAGTGATACCAAAAACAAACGTGAAGGAGGTGAATGAAAAATATTATACTAGGTGGTGGAGAGGTGATGAGGTGAGGTGGCTAAGTGTGTCGTTGGTTGGTAGGAGTAGTGGAATATTGTTATTGTGGGATAAAAAGAAGGGGAGTTTGGTGCATAGTTTTAGGGGAGTAGGGGATTTAGACTTGTGTCTTGAATCGGGAAAAATGTGTGTAATTGTAAGTGTTTACTCACCTCGTGACTTGGTGGCCAAGAAACGAATATGGGTGTATATATCAGTCAAAAAGCATGGAATGGTAGAAGATTTATGTTGTTGTTTGAGAGATTTTAACTAGGCGCTAAATAGAGAAGAAAGGAAGTTGGTGGAGCAATTATATTCCTACAAAGGGATTTTGTGAAAGAATGACACACATTTATTTAATCTCTTTATTCAAATGTTAGGCTTAGTCGATTTACCTTTAATGGGAAGGAAGTTCACCTAGATCCAACCAAATGACCAATCTATGAGCCGTTTGGATAGGGTTATGGTGATGTTAATCTATGAGCACTTTCAAGAGATATTTTTGTGGATCATTGTCCTCTAATATTGAGGTATCCATCTTATGATTGGGGTCAAAATTTGTTTTGATTCAATAATCATTGGGTAGCAAATAAGACTTTCACAATGTGGTGTTAAGGGTTTGGGAGGGGGGTGACGTTCAAGATTGAATGAGACATTTCCTAAAGGAAAAATTCAAAAAGTTAAAGAGTGTGCTCAAAGGTGGGAACCAGGAGGTATATGGGGAGATAGAGACAAAAATAAATTTATTAGTGCAAATAATAAAGGCTTTGGAGGTTAAGAGTGAGAGTGGTGTGTTGCCGGTGAAGAAGGAGAGGAGTATAAATGGAAAGTGGTAGAACTTTGGTTTCTTCTTAATGTCAATAGAGTATGGTGTTTAAAAGAGCAAGATAAAAAGGGCTAAAGGAGGGAGATGCAAACACAAACTATTTCTATTCTTGTTTGAATAGTAGAAAAAGATCAAATGTGGTGATGACGCTAGAGAGTGGAAAAGGATGGGTGGAGAAGCCTGGTGATGTGTGAGAGGAGGTAGTGAGATATTTTAGGAGTCACTTTAAGGAGGTGGAGTGGGAAAGACCAACTATTAACTAGGTGGAGGTACCTCGTCTTTCAGGAGAACAAAGCAAAACCTCTCATGAGAATTTTATTTGGAAGAAATCTTGGCGGTGATGTCATTGTCGGATGAAAACAAGAGTCTGAGGCTGGATGAATTTTATTTAGCCTTCATCAAGGAGTTTTGGGATGTTATGAAATGGAGGTTAATTCGATGTTTGATGAATCTTTCTTAAAGAATTGTGGAGTGCATGGTGAAAGAAACACCATGAGCGCAGTAAAAGGCTATGTTGGTTTAGCTAATAATTGTGTCACTATGATAGAATATTAGAAAGCATTAAAATCATAAAACTAATTTAACCTAATGTGGCTTATCCATGAACTTTGGTGCATTAGAGTTTGATACATGGTCTTTTATTCTTTAGAGTTAAAAATAAATATGAATCAAAACCTATATTACATTACATTGACCTTATCAATGATCATGATGTTCATTCTATGTGATGACAGTGCATCAACACTAGTTATTTAGTCATATTTAGGTCTTTATTA
Organism: Medicago sativa; assembly: GCF_051527215.1. NCBI lineage: Eukaryota > Viridiplantae > Streptophyta > Magnoliopsida > Fabales > Fabaceae > Medicago > Medicago sativa. The sequence goes on from NC_140752.1 coordinate 82,426,103, forward strand.
TAGCATTTAGAGAGTCAACTGCAATGATTTCATGGTGTAATCAAGCTAAAACAGGAACAAGTGCTCAAGAGAAGAAACTTCAAGAAACCAAGGAAAATTGCCCAAGAATGAAGCATCGTGCCACGTTGGTGACGTTCGTGGCACGTTGAAGGAAGCGTGGGACAAAGGATTCAACACTGGAATTTTCGTGGCACGAAGAAACATGCAACGTGCCACGATGGTTGATTTTGTCTACTGCCACGTAGGATTAATGAAGCATCGTGCCACGACCAGCCCGTAACGTGGCACAATGATGGACTTTTCTGAAACCCTAATTTTCTTTCTATAAATATCCAGCTGCTAGCAAGGGTTTTGGGTACTGATTATTATTACGATTTTGAGCATCGAGGACGACAGGAGACCAAGGAACGAGCCCTGAATCTCATACCAACACTCCGTTGGTTAGATTTATGTATGTTTTCTCTTGTTATTTCTTATGATTGTTTAGCTATGAGTAGCTAAACCTTTAGTTTGGTTAAGCCATGATGAAACTTTTGTAATATATGATTTTGTAGTTGAACTCTCTCTATAATCAATGCTATTCAGTTTTTATTCAGAATTACTTGTGTTTATTGCTTTTCATGATTATTGTTTTGTATGACTACTAGCCCTAGCTTCTTGCAATCACATGAATTGATCTTAGGAATTGAATGACTACTAGCCCTAGCTTTTAATCCTGAAATAGTAATTTTGTCTCAACACTAGGAACCTAGAGATAGGAAATTGAGGGTTATGATACATGAATTAACGTTCCAATATTGCTACCGCGGTTATTCAATCACGTTAAGAGATTAATAGGGTTATAACTTAGAAAAGGGCTTTGATGCGAGAGATTGATCAAAGTCACTTAGTTAATTTATCGTAAAAACTGAGTAGTAATTGAGAGTAGAGAGAGGTAGACTTTTTCATATAAAGCAATAGTGGATTCACCGGCTTAACCATTCATCTCGACATAATTTTCTTTCAAACTCTTTCAACTTTAATCAACTCTGATTAAAACAAACTTTTTCTACCTAGCTAGGGCAACCAAATATAATTTTTACACATCCTAACGTATAACATACTTGTTATAATTGAAACTAACACAGTCCTTGTGGATCGATATTTATTACTACTTCGATAGTTTTTGGTACACTTGCCAGATATCTATCACTATGTAGTTCACTTACCACAAATTTATTAATGCCTTTTTAGTTATTCAAATTTCAAATCACAAAAATCGATTTTGATCAAAATCGGTCTTTGTGGCTTGAACCTTGGATAACATGAAAATTATTAATGAGTTCACAATAATTAAACTGCAGAGACTGACATACTCTACCTAATCATTGACTGCTTAATGATTGAGAAAGTCAGTCCAATAAAGACATTGATTCATAATTTGAAAGGAATCAAAATAATAAGCGTCACGAATCCAAGGTTGTCAAACACTAGGTTAAAAAACGTGTATCAAACTATACTGCAACAAAGTTTGCGGGTAAACCAGTATTGGATCTGGATTGTATGACTTTTGGGCGGAAAAGTCACAAGACTTTGGGGCAATAATGACCGTTGGATTAATCCCATGCTTCAGATCTTATACACACTAGTACTTTTTCGTAGGGAACCGTTTATTACTTTTTTCTTATATATGAAATCTTCTTATATATTTCACTCATTCCTTTGATATTCTTTCTTTGGTTACATTTCCTTTGATATTCTTTCTAAGACAAAATTAAAATTGTAAGCTACTGTGATATTAATTTTTATAAATCGCAATTTTCATAAAGATAGCCACCTTTTTTTTTTTTTGGAATTTATATAGGTAAAATCAATTTTATTTTATTCTCGAGTTTTATTTCTATCACTTTTTTTCAATAATTATGCAATTTATTTACTCATAAATTACTTTGATGTCAATTTTTTTTTTGTTGACAAGTTTACTTTATGAAATCACTTTTTTTTTATAGAGACAACTAATTGTTTTCGAAATTTATATAGGTAAAATCAATCTCATTTAACTCTCAAGTTTGGAGATTTAATTTAATTTATCATTTAACAAAAAGATAACACAACTCAATCAATTTTTATATATAATAATAATAATTTAAAATTATTTCATTATTTTTTGAGGAATTTAGAATTATTTTTTATATGATTTTCTCCTCTCCTCTAATTTGTTCGTCATCAAGGTCAAATGTATCACATAAATTTTGGGTTTATTTTCTCGTAAAAACCAAACCAAATCCACTTGTTTCATACCCCTACATTCAAAGGACTTCTTTTACTCAAAATTTAAGTGACTAATGATGGGAACTTCACAGTTTCAGTATCAAAAAATGCTCATTTAATCCAAAACAAAATGTATAAAATAAGATAAGATAAGGAGAGAAAAACTCAACTGCTCTGATAATCAAATGCAAGTGCCATAGCGTTGCAAGAAAGGAGAAAATGTGGCCGTTTAATGGAGATAAAGCCGTTGTTTGTCTGGCATTACGGTTGTTATGTGTCTTAATGTGTTGGTCCTATGGGGGAACGGTGGCTAAGGCTGGTGAAGTTTATGGTGATTCTAGGCTAGTAGAGGTTGAATATGGTGGCTACTACTAGAGGTTGGTTTCCATTGGTGGTGAGTTGAAAGAAATTAAAATGAGTATATTTGTTTCCAACTCTACAACACTTTTAACATTGGAAGCCTGGGTGAAGCAACATGAAAAAAAATTGCAATGGTTTATTTCTTTTTCAAATTTTTAAACTAGTCCGTCAAAATTAAGGCATGACATTAATTATGTGATAGAGTTTTTGGGTTATGTTTTGGTAATAAGAGCTTAAGTTTTAAGTGAAGTGTTCTCTATGCTTTCAATTGTTGTCTTTGAAATTTGGGAATCATATCCAAGATGAGGAACACTTGCTTGGTCACAATCACAAATAATTTTATTTGGACACACTCACACAAACAAGAAATAGGTAAAATAAGAAACACTTATCTAATATGTTATTTTAAATGATAAGTGCTTTTATGTGTGTGCGCACAAATGTATTTTATTTGTGGCTGTGCATGCAAGTATTTTCAACCACAAACTTGACGTGAGTTTTGAGTTCAAGCTAGCTACTTTTTTTATATGAAAATAACAAAAAAAAGAAAAAAAAAATCAATTCTTACCCTAGCTCAAATTTTCTAACGGAAATGTTTATCGAGTACAAAATTTGACATCAACATCATATGTATATACAGTTTTTGGTTTTTGTATTATTTTTTCTATTCTCGATTTCGACACCATGCACATTTAAATTGTTTTTTTTAAATAACATTTAAATTGTATTTTATACTGTGTCAGATACAATATTCGATGAGAAATGTTTTTGACACAAATTGGATACGTACATCGTATATTTATAATGGCACAGTTAGTCACCTCTTTTCCATGTATTTCTTCACCTCACCTCGGCGTTGTTATTTGTTTTTTACGATAACAAAACAAATAACAATCTTTTAATTTTTCCACTCTTTTCATTCTTTATTTGATTATGATCTAATGAGAAAGAAAGAAATTCAAATTTATTCGTTGTTAGAATTTCATATTCTTCATGCCATTTATTTTTCAATAAATAATCATTGACCGTTGGTAACATTCTCAATAAATAAAACTTGAATTTAGGGTTAAACTTGAATTTTACAACAAAGGTGGCTGTTTCATTATAAATCAAGGTTGTTTTTTTCGTTTTTTGTTGAAGGAATTATAAATCACAAGGTTGTTGAATCCTAGAATGAATTATGAACGATCGCAACCAGTTATTTTCGTGGAGCTATAACCTTGACTTGAGCATTGCAAACAAATTGATACTTTAAAAAACAAAGAAAATCTTCTCTCAAATTTTATTTACAAGATTTAAAAAAAAAAATATTAATATGTGGGATCTTAGCCCATGGACACAAGAGATCTTAAGATGCAATATATATATATATATATATATATATATATATATATATATATATATATATATATATATATATATTATTTGAAGAAGAATCAAATATATACAATTGTAACAAATTTTTATGTAAATCCTAATCAAATTTAATAAGATAATTCTAATTTCAAATCAGTTATATTAATTTGTAACAAATATAAAACAAATCTAAATAATTGAAAGATATTATTATTTTTTATAACCTAGCTAATCCTAATATAAATAGACAGAAAAACGAAAATAGATTGTATTTTGGCTTTGCAAGCAAGCAAGCATCCTTCTAGGTTTCCTTCCACCAACTCAAGGAGACAATTTTCATACGAGGTTTGATTATTTGCAGAAAAAGGTACTCTAACTTCTTAATTTTGTTTACCTTAACATTATATATGTAGTTTGGTTTTTAATTCTGCAATCCTTGTTGGTTTCTTTTCAGTTTTGGTTCCTTTTAGTGTATAAGGAATGTCGTGCAGTTGAAAGTGTGATACTAGGGATTGAAAGTGTTCTGAGAGAGTTTGATTAAGAATCTTGATGCTAGAGTTTGGCATAAAAAAAATTGAAGTAAATAAGAAAGTGGCGTAGAATGATAGGGAAACAGGAGATCTAATGAACCCGTGTAACTAACAGATTGCATTCTAACCAACTTTACTAATAACGGATGACAGTTAGGGAGTTTGGCAGTTAGTTGTTTGTTGTGTTACGTTTTCTATATAAGGGAGTCATAAGGTTAGTAGAAGGTATTAATTAAAAATTAAAATCATATTCTCTAACATTCTGCTACATTCAATAAAGAACATCTTTGGTACTGTATTTTGTTGAAAACCTGAATATGATATTATTGTATTTGTGGCTATATTAAAAGAAACAAGCACGTAACATGCTTTCTATTTGAATGCTTGACATTATCATCCTTTTGCAGTTTGCCAATCAAATTAATTATATACACTGTACACATCACCTTATCGTTTAGCATAATAAACACCTAATCAATTGTTCATTATTTCTACTTGATTTTTTTTTTTTTGAGTAATAGTATTTTTACATGATTGTGTAGGCACAGATGGACAAATTATCTTTGAGACCAGAACTGTGCATGTGTGGCTCAGATGGCTGCTATTTTCCTGAATCCGCTCGAGCTGTAATCACAAGACTTGCAAGATCCCAACCAACTTCGCCTGAACCTCATCGTACCACTGTCAATCCCAACTCCATCAACGACTGGTCACCTCTGGATGATGGCATTGAGGTTGTCCTCCCAAATGGTTTAGACAGAGTTCCCTCTAGGGAGGAAGTTGATGCATACATTTTCGGCATTCTTAATAAGCCGACCACTAAAAAAAGACTACCAGTTTTTACCGAATTTTGCAAGGAGCATTAATCTCCATGATGACTTGCAAAGAGACTCCTCTCTGTTGGATATTACTTTCAAACCATTTATTTTGTTAAATAGAAAGTACAACCATTGTTAGGTTAGGTGTGCTACTAACAAAGTTCTGGGACAGTTGATTACTAGATTACTATTGCTGTGTAGTATATATTTCAGATTAATGATTCTTTAATAAGTTCTGAATTTCATGTTTGGCATATGATTTGCATTATAGTTTATATTGCACCAACTCCTTTCAGTCCTCAAAATTAGGTAATTTTAGAGAATCTTAACTTCTTTTTATGAATCCTAACCTTTCAGTTGATTACTAGATTACTATATGTTAGAATATTATATAATATCTTTTATATTATACTTGAGAATCTTAACTTCTTTTATGAATTATTTATCATTTTAGAGTATATTAGATTGTTTCTTAAAAAAATCAGTTATTTTTAAAAAAAATATTAGATTTTATATATAACTTTTTTTGAAGGAAGATTTTATATAACTTATTATTATTATTATTATTATTATTATTATTATTATTATTATTATTATTATTATTATTATTATTTATTCTTGATTTCTTTTGGTACTATTTATTCTTGATTTTCTATTTGTTTAAGATTGAGTCTATATATTCCTGTAAATAAAGATTAGTATATAGTCTTTTTTAGATGAAAAAATAACATATATACTACTAAAAATGACAGTAGTTCTTGTTTGTATATTCCGTTTTTAAATTATTTTTTCTAATGAGAAATGTTTTTTCTTATACAAATTGGACACATACCATGTACTATATTTATATGGTTTCAAAATTTTAAACTGTTTCTCTCTCATTGTGTGTTTGTTCTCATTTCTTGGAATCGATGTTCACACTCAATGACATATGATGTCGGATATCGTATCCAAAAAATACAATTGTTTTTATAAGTGACCAAAATAGTGATCTTTCAACGTATTTTTTCAACCTCCACATTGTTATTTGTTTTTGGAAATCGAAATTCCACTCTCAACTTCTAAGAAAGAAAGAAATGCAAAACAAACTCACTGTGATATTCAAATTGAAAAGAAAGAGGAAATGGAAATTTATGGATTTTTTTACTACTGTACTGTTTAGAGTCAATCAAACGCAAAACAATGATATCTGCACTCTCATGTGCTTAGGGTCCAAGTCCAACTTATTGATGTTTCCTCGTATTGTTTCTGTTTCTGTTTCTGGGTTTATAACCCATATCTTCTTTGATTTCTTTTTTCTTTTTATTTCATTTGTCTGCTTGTGGTTGTTATTTGTCACGTACATGATCATTGGAATGCAATGCAAGAGTGTACTTCCACACTTGTTGGAAATATTACTTTTTTTACTTTTAAATAACAAAAGTCGTATATTTTTGTTATTTCTCTCTTTATTATTTTGTTCTAAATAGTTCTAACTTCTAAATAGTTTATGTGTAGCACTATCTAAGTGGGATCAGGTTTGTATGCAATAAAGAACATAGAGTAACTGCATTTGCAATGACATCTAAAATCTAAATCGCAAGAATAAAGGCTTGGTGCATTAGGTTTTAAGCTCAAATTTTAAATTTAAACATAATTAAAATTTGAGTTTGAAATCTAAATCATCTAGATCGATCTTCGATTATGAAATGTTATTGCAGTGCAATCAACTGCACTCAATCCAAATATCTCTAAGTATCATCTCTTTTCAGAACGGGTTTATGAAAATTTATACAAAAATATAAAAATAATATCAGTAAACAAAAGAAAATATTGATTTGAATTTATATTTTCATCAGAAAAAATAAAGAAAAAGGAAGATATGGATGATGGATCCCGACTTGCGACTTGGATGTCTCCTGGAATTGACGAACAACCTATAATAGTACTCCCTCCGTTTTAAAATGAGTGTCGTTTTAGGTGTTTACACACATATTAAGAAATGGAATGATTAAAAGAAAGAGAATGGTTATTTTACCAAATTATCCTTAGTAACTATTGGTTAGTTTTAAAAGTAATACTTTGAAAGTAGTGTGCAGAGTATTAATTGGAGAGTACAATTGAAAAGAAAATGTTATTATTGCATTGGAAACTGAAAGTGACATTCATTTTGAAACAAATATTTTTGGCTAAAGCAACACTCATTTTGAAACGGAGAGAGTATTTATTAGTGTCGAATCCAAAATGGGGCGTGGCCAAGCGGTAAGGCAACGGGTTTTGGTCCCGATTTTGGAGGTTCGAATCCTTCTGTCCTATCTAGGTGTGGTTGTATCTTTCCATGGAATGGGACGGGACAGTCTCATTTGGTCTCTTTATCAGCACACCTGTCTGTTGATGACATGTCAGAATCAGGTGATAGGCAGTTTTGCAATTTAAGGTGATCGCTGCTGCACCTAGATTGCTAACCATTGATTTTTCATTAAAGACAAGCATGTCAATGGCCACACAAATCACAATATACACAAGGAATAAAATTAGTAAATCAGTGTATAATTAAAGACTAAAAACATTGAAATCCACAAAGACTTGGCCATTTCCTTTAGTTACACCCAAAATAGAACAAAAGTAAAATAATTATATGATTTTCTTTTTTGTTACCTAATGCATTGTTTAATTCTCACACAAATAAATAATTTATATTCAACTCGCATAAACTTTTATTTATAAAATAAAATAAACTTATTAAATGAAATTAAGCTAAACATACAATAGTTTTGTTTTGTGGTCACCAGCCAGCACAAGAATAATTGACATAATAAAGTGAGTGAGTGTGAGACAGAGAGTAACCAAAGTCCTTTCCTTATCTAAAATTCAAAAAACAGTAACACACCACACAACAATGGAGGAAGAAACAGAGCACCACCAACTCCAACTCCAACTCCAAGACAAAGAAGAAAACGAGTGGCGTCTCTACGAAGCTTACAATGAACTTCACGCGCTTGCTCAAGAACTTCACACGCCTTTCGACGCGCCAGCCGTGCTGGTTGTGGGCCACCAAACAGACGGGAAGAGCGCCTTAGTTGAGGCTCTTATGGGCTTCCAGTTCAACCACGTCGGTGGTGGCACCAAAACCCGCCGGCCCATTACTCTTCATATGAAATATGGCCCACATTGCGAGTCTCCTTCTTGCTATCTCCTCTCTGATGATGACCCTTCTCTTTCTCACCATATGTCCCTTTCCCAAATCCAGGTCCCTCTTTTATTATCAATTTCTTGTTACAATATTACTGCATATGTTTGGATTTGCAGTAGTGACTTTGACTGAATTATCATGAGTGATTGTGAATGTAAATGTAAATGTGAGGTACCAAATTGGGTTGCGAGAAAATTGTGAGGACTAAAATGGGTCTTTAATCCTTTTTTTTTAGAGGCTAACAAACTGATTAATTTTGACTAAACAGGGTTATATTGAAGCTGAGAATGCGAGGTTGGAGCGTGATTCATGTTGTCAATTTTCAGCTAAGGAAATAATAATAAAAGTGGAATACAAATACTGTCCTAATCTCACCATAATAGACACACCAGGACTAGTTGCTCCTGCACCTGGTCGTAAAAATAGGGCCATACAGGCACAGGCACGGGCGGTAGAGTCACTCGTTCGTGCAAAAATGCAGCACAAGGAGTTCATTATACTCTGTCTTGAAGATTGTAGTGATTGGAGCAACGCAACTACCAGGCGCGTTGTAATGCAAATTGATCCTGAATTGTCAAGGACTGTGATTGTTTCGACTAAGTTGGATACTAGGATACCACAATTTTCACGTCCTTCTGATGTTGAAGTTTTCCTTTCGCCACCTGCGTCTACACTTGATGGATGCATTCTTGGTGATTCTCCATTCTTTACTTCGGTGCCTTCTGGAAGAGTTGGTTCTGGAACTCATTGTTTATACTCCTCCAATGATGATTTCAAACAGGTTCATTACTTAAACCCTTTCATTTCATTTCAGATTCAAAGCTTCGTGCTTAGATAGTAGATACTAGAGATAATTATTCAATGGTTAAAAGTAAAACATCAGACCGTGTGATTGGCAAAGATAGACAAACAAAACAATTACGCGTGCCATTGCCAATACACGTTGTCTTGTTTTATTTTATGCTATAAATGAATTATTATGCTTTTTTAGTATATAGTATAGTTTAATTCAATTCTATCGGTTACTGCTGGTGGCATGCAAGGAATCCTAGAAAAGCAGAAAAAACTTTCTATGTGCTGCACTCAACTTGTTAGAGATTCTATTTTTTTTTTTTTTATTATTGCAAAATGTTAGTGGTTAATTTATCAAGGGTAGGGGCGAATGTTATTAGTAGAGGTTGAACCTCAAACCTCCTACACACAACTCCTTTAGTGTCTTAACCCATGCCACTGGGCTACTCCTTCGGTATCTTAGATATTCTATTTTTTTACTTATCCAATTCACCAATCAACGCTATGTGCTGAAAAGCTTTCATCCGTGAAAGAAAGCGACATAACTAGCCCTGGATCCTTGTGAGTTTAGGATTTATTGCAGTAGCAGTTGTATTCAGGGGGCTGGCAATTTTAATTTGTAGAATGTGAAATAACCAGAGTTTTTATTCTTCTTCTTGATCTATTTAGCTGTACGTATGGATGCAGGCAGTAAGCTTCAGAGAGATAGAAGATGTTGCATCCTTGGAGGAGAAATTGGGAAGGCCATTGTCAAAGCAAGAAAGAAGTAGGATAGGTGTGAGCAAACTTAGGTTGTTTCTTGAAGAAATACTACAAAAGAGGTTTACCTACAGTAGAATTTGTTGTTGTTTCTTGACAATAATTAGTAAATCCATCATTATTATTTTTTATATATTCTATAGCTAAATCCTAAGAATGAACTTGCTAGGTATATAAATAATGTACCGTTGATCATTCCACTTCTTGAGAAGGAGCATCGGAGCGTGACAAGGAAATTGAGTGATATAAATCAAGAATTGAGGTTTGTATTAAGTTAGAAATATTTTGTTATCTTCATAGGAAAGGGCAGGGTTGATACTTGATAATTTTATGTATTGATATTATTGTTATCTTTGAATGTATTTGTTTCATCACTTGTATATTCTTCTTCAAATTATATTCAGCACACTGGATGAAGCCAAGTTGAAGGAGAAAGGAAGAGCTTTTCATGATATGTTCTTGACCAAGGTTTTAATATCACAAATTCAATTTTCTTCTCAGTATCCGATTATGCTTTATTGGGTGAATTTCTTCTATTGATGGATATTAGAACTCCTACCAAGGAAGGGCTATTTAATCTGGTTGTTTAACGTGTGCCACTAGTATGCTTTTTTTTAAGAAAGTGCCACTAGTTTACTTATCTGTCCAATATTTGATTTGAACCCGCATATGTGTGCTTTTATACTTTATTATGTGTCTTCCTCCCTGACTCAAATATTTTCTATCTTTCAGCTGTCATTGCTGCTTAAAGGGACAGTTGTCGCGCCTCCTGATAAGTTTGGTAAGTTTCCTAGGCTCTCATTTGTGGATAAGCCTAACGAATAGTAGATAATGCTCAATGAAAAAAGAAATCTCACTGTCTCAGGATATCTCCTTTCTCTTGGTAAATGGTAACTGTTATATTCCTTAATATTCTGTTTGTTTCATTTCAGGTGAAACATTACCAGATGAGCGAATAAATGGAGGTGCATTTGTTGGTGCCGATGGTGTTCAGTTCCCTCACAAGCTAATACCTGTAAGTTATACAATTGTTTTCGGCTTGTTTTTCTCAGTACTTACATTCTACTCATTTTATTATATTGTCTCCCCTTTTAAAAAATTATTTATAATTTTTTTTTCTTTTCTTTTGGTTGATGACTCATTTAACTTATGCTTGTAATTACCACTTTCGTGTGGATTTTATATTTGTACGGAGGTTCATGCACTGAAAGCTTTTGAAGTATTTTCAGAATCTCATTAAGCAAATATTTGATAGGCTGGTTTATCCTTCTCTGTAGAATGCAGGGATGCGTCTTTATGGGGGTGCACAATATCATCGAGCAATGGCTGAATTTCGTTTTGTAGTTGGAGGAATCAAGTGCCCTCCAATTACCCGGGAAGAAATTGTAAATGCTTGTGGAGTTGAAGACATTCATGATGGAACAAACTACTCTAGGTAATTCTGTGTGCTCTACTTATTCATTCTTGTAATAATATTTACTCATTTTTTAACATTAAAATATTTTTAATTTTGACCAACCAGGACTGCTTGTGTAATTGCTGTTGCAAAGGCTCATGATACATTTGAACCTTTTCTTCATCAGGTGATTAATACCATAGAAGTGAAAATATTCCTTTCAATTAGTAATTTGTTAGGACTTAGGATTACAAGTCAACTTACACAATTACGTTAGGAGCTGATTAAGAATAAAGGGAATTTTGAGTAGTTAGGGTTGAATAGGTTAGGTAAATAGGTTAGCTGGTTAGTTAAAAGGAGTTACATGCATAGATAGGAAGGCACTATGTTTCATTTTTTTGAAGGTTTAATGTTTTGCTTCCCTAACTAATATATAATTCTTTGTTTTTGATACAGTTGGGGTCTAGATTGTTGCACATACTTAAGAGATTGCTCCCAATCTCTTTTTATCTTCTTCAGGTATTCTCGTTGTATTCTTTTGTGAGATATAAAACTATTTTTTATTTTTTACATCAGATAGTTTAAGATTTTGAGATAATTGGTTCTTGACATGCATCGAGATTCGAGAGAGCCTTTATGAACCAGTGGTTTAGGGTTTGATTCTTGTCCGTTGCCAATCTATTCTTCAAAATTAAAGTTGAATTTCTTTACAAATTAGTATGAACATGTGCGTTGTCTACCCTTCAAGCTCTTGTGTGAAGATTTGTACAATACAGTATTAGTAAAATAATTTCGTAGTTTGGCAGCTTAAGCTTTTAGAATAATTGTTTCTTGTAATTTTTTTTTTTTGCCAATGGTTTATTATGCATTTTTGTGGAAATCTTCTGACACTCCTGTATTTATGCATTTTGTTTCTGACAGAAAGATTGTGAGTATCTAAGTGGCCATCAGGTGTTCCTCAGGCGTGTTGCCTCTGCCTTCGACAACTTTGCAGAATCCACTGAAAAATCATGCCGTGAAAAGTTAATCATCACTTGCCCCCAATTGCTTGGTTTCCTTCCACACGTCGAATGAAATCATGAGTCTTTTGTTCTAAAAAAAACTGAAACTGAAATAACAAACAAAAACATCACAAGCTTCATTTTAGTTTTGGGCGAATTGTATTGACTTCGCTGTTAACAATATTAGTACTCCTGGTTGTCTGCTTACTATTTTCTAAATGCCATTTTTCCATGCTGCTTTGCTGCAGATGCATGGAGGACTTGGTAAGCACCACACGATATGTCTCATGGTCTCTACACAATAAGGTAATCTTTGAAATGCTGCATTTTAAATGATCTAACTTCCTAATTTGAATTTAACCTAGACTTGTATGACAGTCTGTTTATACTATAAGAACCTCTAGGTAAAATATTATTTGCAAAGCTACGTCTTTCTTTGCTCGTTTCTTTTCTTATATCTGATTCTGCCACTGCCAACTTTTTAGAGTCGGGCAGGATTACGCCAGTTCTTAGATTCATTTGGTGGAACAGAACATTCCAATGCTTGTAATGATCCCACTGCAACTGTTCTATCACAAACAAATGTGCAAGAGAAGGAAGACACAAAGCCACAACTAGAAGTAAAGCTCAGTCACGTGGCCTCTGGAACTGATTCAAGCACATCCACCCAGACAGCTGAAACAAAGCTTGCGGACCTTCTAGATAGTACACTTTGGAATCGGAGGCTTGCACCCTCTTCTGAAAGGATTGTTTATGGTTTGGTACAACAAATATTTCATGGCATACGAGAATATTTCTTGGTTTCTACAGAATTAAAGGTTTGAAATGTTTATTGTTTGTTTATGTATATGCATCTTTATGTGTTTGGTGACTCTGGTCTGCAAATTACCTCCTTTCTTGCCTGAAATTGAAGCTTGTTTGGGTTTAAGTACAGTATACAACCTAGAGTATATGGTGAAGTTTGATGGCTATTTAAAGAAGAATTTTTGTCCAAGAGGCTCTTTCTGCTTATGCGTTATGACAATGTCAATGATATCATAAGAGAAAAATATCTTCAAAATTAAAGCCATTGTAAATTTCAGACCTACTGTGAAATATCTTCAAGAGGCTCTCTACTTTTTTCTGTTCAATTCCTCAATCAAATCCAAAATTTATGAGAAAAAAATATAATTTGGTAGAAACATCAGAGCCTGGAAAACCTATGTTTTTTGTTCTATTTGAGAAAACTATGATATATTAACATAATAATTGATTTAAGGACGAGCAGTATGTGCTACATGCTAAAAGTTTCATGTACCACACATGCAACATAGCTTCAGGTTCAGCACAAGGTTTCAAGTTTATTAGCCCTTCTAGAGATTATTATCTATTAGATATCATACACTATCCTTGTATTATTATTATTATTATTATTATTATCATTCTTTTGAATTTTATGTTTATTGTTCAGTCTGATTACAGCTGCAACACTAGAAGACAATAAGTCAAAACACCGATAATTGATTGATTTGGGGTTATTATGATAAAGCCATGTCAATAATTGTGAATTATCACCCCTATTATTTTCCTTTCTATCTTTTATGCACTGCTTATACCTAATATTTTGCAGTTCAACTGTTTCCTCTTGATGCCCATTGTGGATAAGTTGCCTGCACGCCTTCGGGAGGACCTAGAATCTGCTTTTGAAGATGACCTGGAAAATGTTTTTGACATGACCAATCTGCAACTTTCACTGGGGCAACAGAAAAGAGATACAGAAATTGAACTGAAAAGGGTATTGCATAATTTATATGTCTTGGTTTCCCTTGTGAACAATTTACAAAGATGGTAATTTTCTCTTGTTTTCCATGATGTCTAACTCTTTGGTGGTTTTGCAGATCAAGAGGCTCAAAGATAAATTCAGAATGATACATGAGCAGCTAATTCTACGTCAAGCCGCTTGAATATATGAACCACTGCTGGATCTTCTGAGTGTAACATTACATGTAACTTGAAGGGGAGATGTACTATGATTTTTTCGTTTCTTTCCTAATTTAGTGCTTTCCCTATGGTTTATCATAGAAAGATTATTAGATGTTCATTATATCTGCAGTTACCTATAAATCTTCCTCTTTACCTCTATCTAAGCTTTGAGTATATTCATGTTCGAAACTTATAACATGTTTCTGTTCCTGTACCTGAGACATAATAGCAGACTAGTAGAGTTCACTGATTCAAATGACCGCTGAATCTTCACCTAACTTTCTCCTCATTTAAGAAGGCATTAATATACTATCTAGCAACAGTCGACTCAATAACAGTGGACTCGTTTGGTGCGCATGATATGATAGAGAAATGATATGATTAAAAAATGGATAAAGATAGGATATGATAGTGACATGATAGACATTTATTTTGCCATGCGTTTGGTGCACACATGATAAGAAAGATGATAAAATTATTTTATCATATCATGTGTTTGGTGCACACTGTTATTAGCATGATAAAAAAATTAACAACTCTTCATCATACTCACATCTGTCGTCTGTATCCTTCGTCATTCCATCAGACCAGATTCATTGTCTTTGAGCATGGAGCCTCATTCCCTTAAACTCCTGACTTCACCAACTACGAAGCCACTGTCGACGCTTGCATAACAATAAATAAGATGGAGAAATCGTTGGAGTATATAGATTGGAATTTGAATACAAATAAACTAAATCTGAAAGGAATTTAAGTACAAATAAACTTACTATTCAATTTAAACATTGATTGAAATTTGAACTGGAATATATAGCTAACATTCCATGCCTCGTATTGATTGGAATTGCTATAGATTGAAGAAACAAGAAGCGGAATATAATTGATTGCAGTGGGAGTTGAAGGAGGTTTGGGAAGAAACAGAGGTACGAGTTTGATAGCTATTCTATCAGGTTGCTAACCTACTAAAAACTAAGCATAAAAATAACAAAGGGTGAGCAGCATAGGATTAGATATAAGTTTAAGTTATCATTTTCTCTTGGTGCATCAAACAACGGATTGAATCGAGATATGATAATTTTATCATATCATGTCTTCCTATCATGTGCACCAAATAGACCCGTGAAAGTTGCCTAAGTTATTCTCTCTTTTAAATCTTAACAAATGCTTTAAAGACACTCTTTAACGTTTTTCATTTTTTATATGCATCCAATCGAACAATATGACTAAAAAAAGTCCAATCTAATTTAGTTGATGTTTCTATTACTTAGATCACCAAGTTTAATTAGAGAAAAATGCTAATAAATGTCCTTAGACTATTTAGTGCACTTGTTAAGAAGTTTAGAGATAAAATTATGTTTTGGAAATGATGCATTGCATGCAAGCGTCGTCTTCATACAATGGTGGTCTTCTGCTTAAAGATATGTCTCGTTTTACTTTTAGGGTTTGAAATTTGTTTGGAGTTTTAAGTATTGTGCTTTTGTGTTTGGAAAACATATCATCTTGTAAAATACTCACTCCGTTGATAATTATAAGCAAATTTGACTTTTTAAACCACACACATCATAATTGAATGAACCTAAAAAGTCAAATTTGTTTATAATTGGGAACAGAGGGAGTAGTGTATTTTGCTCTTCTGTCATGAAGGGAACCCAAAAGATCGTTCATATTGGATCAAGAGCAACTATACAAGTGAGTTGAACATCACAACTTAAATCAAAAACCCTTGTCCTATTTTTCCTCAATTTTTTGGCTTGGCTCACTACATGCTCACTTCTTACTTGCTGAGTGAATTAACTGCCACTCATATGCCTTTTTATTTGGTAATCCAAGCATTTCTTGATCTTTAAACCTACAAATCTAATAGAAACAAGTCATAGTAGCTCTGATGATACTCATAACCTAACTATATAATATACACAATGAATTCAGGGAATTTCATGAGATTTCTTGTTAAACAAGTTAATAAGTTCCTAAGTAATATAGGGGAATTCAGGTAAATTTGAAACTTATCAACTATCAATTCTAGGTGATACATCTTGCTTGTGCATAATCAACATGGCATGCCTAGCGCCATAACGCTAGGCCAGGTGGTGCAATTTCTTCTAGAATGCCCAGTTAAGCTAAAATTTCAGATTTTACAAGGGGTATGAAATTTGGGAGATAGATAAACACCTTTTTGTAATCTTGGGAGCTCAAGACTTGGTGATTCAATCTAGGAAACCAGAGTTGGATTCTACAATTTTTGTTCTTTATGTGTGATTCTTAACACTCTTATTTTGCTTTGTCAAACATTATGAGCATATCATTTTTCTTGATGTTAGGGACGAGTAGATCTGTATGACAATTCTTGTGGGATTTGAATTTTGTCTATTGAATGAGTTTGATGAATTATTTTTCATATTTGTGCTTAATTCTCTTTATCCGTTGATCACCTTTAAATTGATTTATGATTCATATTTTGAAATGGAAGTTGACTTTATGAATGCTTGACATAAGAAAGGCATGCCTTTGCAATCTAGGAATAGATAGATGAAGACACATGAAACCAACTTAGAAGTCTTAATCAATCATGCTTAGTCCTATTCTTATATTCACTAAGGAATTAGGTGTTACTTTAGGATTAATGGTTTTATCATTGTGGAATTATTTAGGATAAGAAGATTGTAGATAATTCGGTAATAATTCAATAGAGGATTTCAATAGCTCACTAAAAATAAGTACTCTTTTCATCCAGTTGAGTTAGTATGATGGTTTTGGCTTGAGGCCTTTGAGTCTGCTTCTTTTAAGCTCTCATATTCGATTCTCTCTAGTGTCAATTTTGATAAGTTAGTTTTTTTTTTAAAAAAAAAAGCACTCGTTTGTTCAATAAAGTAGTAATAATATAATTTAATGATTCAATACACTCGTGTTCGACACTCAGTCTTACCATTTTATGATTATTTCCAATGATTCAGTACACTTTTTGACATCACTGTCATATGTATCTCATAAGAATTGTGTATCTTGTGGTGAAAAAAAAAAGAATTGTGTATATCTTGACTATCTTCTGGATAAAATTTTGAAGAAAATTAAAATGCACTTATTGTAATTTATTGTGTAAATCATTCACCAGACAACTATTAGTCGGACTGCGATTGACTGCAGTTGGTGAAAGTACGCAGTCACCGCAGTTAAAAAGATGGTCTTTCAAACTAGTTAAAAAGAGAAATATATATTTGATTTGAATATCTTCTAAACGATAAAAAAATTTAAGAAAATTATACAGTTATTATTATAATTTACTATACAAACAATACAATGGAACAAAAGTTTTTACTTCTATCTTGGTTTTTGTTTTTTTTTTTAGAATACTTCTATCTTAAGATTGTATTTTGCAAATCATTTAGTATACTATTCATTCTCATATTGTGAAGCAAGAAACAATTGATTCATTCTATTTCAACACAACAATTCATTCTCTTATCGTGAAAACATGAATTTTTTTGTTTTGTTTTGATTTGAATGAGAGACTGATTTGTCCATTTAAATAATTCTTTTAATTATACGTTTGCACTTAATTGACACCGTTAACGCCGCATAGTTAAGCTAACGGTACACGTTATAGGTTCAATGATAAAAACTGATTCATGACTAAATCGTCTCGGTTTAATTTTATAAGGGACTAGATGGAGTCTTTTTATTTGTTGATGACTAGTTTGACCCCTATAGAATTTGTCAGAGATCAAAATGGGTCTTTACTCTAAATTCTAATGTCTATTTCTTAATAAAAAAAAAAAATTAATGCTACATATCTACTTTAAAACAACACGAAACCAGTGGAAATACACGGATATTTTTCTAGTTTTTAGAATATTATTTTATGAGAAAAAGACAAGTCAAATTCTTTTACTTGTTTTTTCATTTTTTTTTACCCCTGTGAACCATAAAAGGCTAGAAAAGAAAAGAATATAATTAATGGAAGTTTGCCCTTACTTATTGAGCAAGCCAAAAGGCAAACATGATAAATTGATTACATATGATACATTAAATAAAGACTCCAATTCTAACAAGTTTTCTTGAAGAACCATAAGTGAGAAAAAATAATTATTGAAAAACAATACATTTCTATATGTTGCAAGTTTAAGAGAAAAAGATATGACTGAAATTATTAAGTTTATTTACGTAATGATCATTTTTATTTCCTTATTTCATAATGTAACCGGCAAGTAAACCATTTTTGTATCCTTTTGAATTTTTGTGTATATCTTCTACAAAATATTTCATCCCTTTTAGTAATATTTGTTTTTTTTTTTCTTTCTTATATCACAGGAGGAGGGGGTAAAAAGTGCAGAGATAATTCAGATTGTTTACTATATTTTTTTTATCTCCTTATGTTCCAAAGTGCGATGGTTTTAAGTGTAGATGTCGTCCATTAAGCCTATCTTTAGATTGATGAGATATGATGGAATGAAATGACATATAATAAGATTCTATTGTATGCATTGATAAAATGTAAATGAAATGGAATGAAATACAATGGAACCAATTCCATTCAATATCACTCCATCTTTTAATTTCTCGTTCCATCCAATTTAAGGTGTATCCAATAGAATAAAACTTAAGTCTTGAAATATTACTATTCTACACTTATTTTATTTGTTTCTACACTTACTATTCTACTAAATACTTATCTCTCACGTTCTTTCTCCACTATCTTCCTACCGATTGCTCATTTCACTTTCTTGTTCTTCACACTCACAGTAGATCTTCCTTGCTTCTCCGGCCTTTGTTCTCATCGATTTGCAGTAGAGAATTACACTATTCTACCTCACCTCTGTTTGTTTGTAGCTTTCAATATCAATGCACAATAATTTTGATAAACTGCAACACGCATGCTTCTTTAGTTTTGTTGAATTACACTACTATTATTAATTATAAATGAAGAGAACTATTGTTGTTTTACACGTATAGAAAATATTTTTAAAAAAATTAATTTCAATTCAATTTTGATAAGGATTAATAAATTGTAATCTACCAAGTAAAAATGTAATTTATATATATTTGTGGTTACATTCATGTCATTTTTTTTTTAAGAAAGTTACATTTGTGTCATAATTATGTCTTAGAAAATAAAAAAATGTCATATTTGCTACTTGTCAAGCGGTTTGACTTGATTCATTGATGAAAGAATTGAAGTGTGAAGTAGAAAAAACCACTAAAACTGAAGATTGATAACAAACTAGACTTTTGACCCGTGCGTCGCACGGGTTTTCTCGACTATAATAGAGATCAATAAATAATCTTTAACCCGCAAGATCATTGATATGGTAGAAAATATTTTCTTCAAAGAAAAAAAGGCAAGCGGATAGGAATGAAATTGGTGTGCAATGCATTTTTTTAGATGGAATTTGTTAGGTTAAATAATTGCAAACCTAATAAAGCAAATGAGCGGGAAAAATTAGGTTAAGTTGCTGCAGACGTAACAAAATTAATAAATAAGGATTAGCTATCAATCCTATTGCACATTGTAAGAATCAAGCATATAGAGACAAGGTTCCACTTCATCATAGAGAAAGTGATCAAAGGAATGCTTGAAATCATTTATTATCCCACTAAATTCCAACTTGTTGATGGTTTCACAAAGACACTGAAGCTGGACAGATTCACTTACTTGAGGAACAAGCTTGGTCTCATAAGCTTGTAAGATTAAGGATTAAAGAGGGGTGTATTAGATGATTAATCTATAATTATAAGTGTAGTTAGTTACATTAGTTTGTTTTAAACTTTGATAGTTACTTACTAATTAACTAGCACTCCAAGTTATGTGTATATGAGTAGATGTATTGTTCTATTTTCATCGATCAATGAATAACAAACTTAAAACAAACATCCTCATCCTTCTTTAACCTCCTTATCATTCATTCATTCATTCATTCATGTGATTTCTTGAGAAAAAATAAATCACAAAATTGCGCTAATAAACTGTAAAAATGACTATTTACACATCAGATAACACATCAACAATAGCTCAAGTTGTCTATGTCATTGTGGATAAAAATGACTAATTTGCCCTAACTTGCATAAACTAAAGACCAAAATTATTAACACCGATATTATCTTATGAGACAAAAAAGTTAATTAAGACAAGAAGATAATGTTAACATGATCTTAGAAAAAAATTAGGGAAAATGATCATGCATGTCCCATCACCTTGAAGTGTTAGTGTCAATGGCATTGGATTGAAAGCGAAATGGAAGTATTATGTTTAGTTGATGATTAACTCCCCAATTCCATGATTGATGTATTCTTATCTCTTACCTATGTATGTATGCTACTGCTGAAACAATTGACTTGTTTTGACCGAGAATCATTCAATCAAAATTTATGATTGAATCCGCTCCCGATATATCTCTTGCTCATAGATGAGAATATGCCAAACCGGAAACGACCTACGACATAGCATATGACAGACCATGTCAGACCATTAAAAAACCTCTTAAGTTTGATAGGTCAGCCTACTTCAGTAAATACGAATAATAATATTTATTATTAAATTATATTTTGTACGTTAAATTAAAATATAAATTTGTTAATCTTTTCAGTAATTTAAGTTTACCAGTATACATTAATTTTTTGTATATTTAAATGCATGATTTTAAACTAGAATTAAAGTATGATATAATATATAGTCAAGTTTCCTAAAATCTCATGCTAAATATCAAATGAGAGTTTAATCTAATCGATCTATTAGTTCGCTATTCTATTTAAACTTAAATCACACGACTTATGTAAATATGTTCATATAAAATAGACTTTTAAACATGCCAACAAACCATATCAGACTTTCAGAATGTCAGACTCAGACCAAAATGGTAAGTCTATGACAGGCCGTAAATCAAGTTTCGGTCTTAAAAGATTTGACAGACCAAACTTAGGTCTTGCAAAGCCTAGCTCCACATGGTCTATTCCCCCTCCCTACTTGCTCACCGTAGTAAAAGTGTTTTACAAATTAATATAACACACTATTGATATAGTGCACATTGTATTATTGATTTATTTCATAAAAAATTGGAGGAAAAAAAAGTTATATTAATTAAAATGACATGAATGATACTTCACAACCGTCTTTTAGAAATTTTTTTTTTTTTTGACACAAGAAAATTTGAATTTTGTACCTTAAATGTTGTTATTGTTGATTTAAATTTGAAAGATCTCTATAAAACTGAGGATCCTTACTCCAAAAACAAATAGAGGTCACATTAGTGACATTACATTATTGCTATGTTATAAATAATTTAACTGATTGAAATTTTCTCAATACTGTTATGATGCCGATCAATAATAAGAAAAGGATAAATGAATAAGAAAATTTTAGGCCTAACATAAACATGGCTTACCCAGACCCACCACTCAATTACCGTAACATCATCATCTAAGTCAGGTAAACTTCCATGCTCATTCAATTAGGAGCATATTATAATTATGCTCTTTTAGTACACCTCCACTATTAAGCTTATTGACCTTTAATATATTATATTATATAAAGGTAAAAGGAAAAAAGAGGATACATATTTAGTATAAATATAATGGAGATTTTTTTGAATGTCTCGATCAGCTTAAAAGTGATTAATTACTTGAGAATATGGCAATGAAGTGGAAATATACCAAAATTTAAAACTATGAAAGAATCTGACTGTAACTCTTGATTGCCCCTGCACCTGCAACCATCCATTAATTTTGATGTGTACACCTCTATATAGTGACTCTATTTGGTTAAAACAAACGAATAAATGATAAACTAGTTGATGACACATAAACTCATAGGGAATGATGGATAAGCTAACAAATTGAATTTGAAGTGTTTAATAAAATTAGTAGATAAACTAAGTGATAAATATTAAATGAAAAGATATTTTTAACTAATATATAATTTTTCTTATAAGGGTAAGAAAATATTTAACATGGTAAACTTGAGGAAATAAAAGATAAATTATAAGTTTAAAACGTTAGTTGATGATATTTTTTTTTTTTTTGTTATCATGCTATTTGTGTGAAATTTTTACTGTCATTTAATAGTGACTAATTTTTTTTGGAGAACATATGAGACACACAAGGTGAATTCTCCTCTTATAACCGTGATGATGAGTGTTTGATCATATTTTTTTTAACTTAAAATTTTTTTTACTAGTATTAAATATTTACTCCACTTCCATAGATAAGGTTCAAAAAGACAATTAATAGTGCGCACGAGTAGAACCTTTGTGGAATATGCATTGGCAACTAATCTGATGACAAGGGTAGTACATAGTACTAGAGAAAAACGGGGATGAAGTACTTTCAAAAAGTTAGGAATGTTGTTCTCCGGGCTTGCTGAACGAAATTTTCCTTAGAAGTTGAAGTATGTTTGTTATCTATGGGTCCATTAGAGTCTAGAGTCCGGAATAGGGACCATAAATTTTAAGGTACAAAAGAAATGATATAGTACTCTCTCCGATCCTGTTTATAAGAGACATTTACATCGACAAAAGTTAATATTTCTAGTCCAAATTTTAAACTAATACATCAAGTTTTGTTTACCTAAATATCTTGTATAAATAAGATCAATGGAAGTACAACACTGCGTACATGTGACATATGTTGAGAACTCTCAAGTTAGATGAGACAAATGTTTAACAGGGTAACATGTTTATAAGTAGTAAACACTTCTAATTTTACTAACTAAATTGTAGAATTAAGCTAGGCTCAAATAGAATCAAATCCCTCTTCTTTTCTTTTTAGGCCTCTAGGAGGTGGGTGTATCATAAACAGTGCTCAAAATTGGTGGAAGTAAAGTTCTTAATTCAGGACCAAACGTTGAATCTACATGTGAAATTAAGTTAGATAAAATTAAGTTGTGTAAAGTCTGATCTCATTAAAAAATTCAAACCCGAGTTTGGCATATTACATGCTATAGGTTTATTTTCAAACATGAATCTGGCATTTTTTAATGTTTGATTTGGCCTATAAACCCGGTTAAATGTATATTTCATATAACATCTTTAAATAAGTCTATCACGCATTTAATTAAATAAACTAGGGAGCTAATAGGTTAATTAAATTAAGCGTTGTTTTGTGATTTAACGTGATAAGTAGAGAATAAGACTTTACATGACCACCTATTTTAATTGTATTTTATAATAATACATTTGAACATGTGAAAAATTAATTTAATGTAAGTTAATATAATAAGTACACTTGTAAAATAAATTATTCATATTTATTTAATTAGCTCGGTCTAGTAAGTCTAAACAAAATTCTTTTTCACTTGAAATTTGGCATTTTTTTTAAGTCTAAAAGGCTTTTTCGACTTATTTTCACCTTTACTTGGGACTTAGAAGTAATTATCACGACATGTCTTTTGAAACTGTTGCTTAATGTTTGTTTCTATTGTTGATGACTCTTTACTTATTTCGAGTTCTTGGGAGTTAGTTGGTACCAACTCAAAGGCAGACAATGATTTAAGAAAGACACCGTAAAAACCTTGTACTTCAAATAGTAACTCTTGTATATATACTAATTTATAATTACTCACTCTCGATATGGTTATAATTGGACATGAGATGGTACTATATAGAGTAACATATACAAATTTCGATTAGTCATCAGAAACAGAATAATGTTGTCTACTTCAATGGAAGAATTATATAATTGCTTACCTCGTAAAACCAAAGAGCTGCAAAATGTTATTCATGGTTGGAAAAGTTATAAGCAAAGTAGTTGATTCGAAGTGTGATTTTTTTAAGTTATTTTTTTCTTATGCAAGATTTAATAATTGATTAATTATATAAATAATGTGGGGGCTTCTTTGGACCCAATCAAATCAGTTAAACTCATGGGTCATTCCAAAAAATATATAGTTGATTCACTTGATTGCTTGGTTCCATGTGGAATGTATGTGCAGTTCCCACTGTGGTACTCCTACTAATCTGTTGATTACAAAGCAAGGCAAAAGCATATGGGTAGAGAGAAAACAAAAAGTTCTTGTATTTAAATCTAAAAATCCTATGATAATTGCTTATAATTATGATGAAGCATATGTAGGTATACTCCAAGAGGACGGTCACCACATTTTAATTGGCCTAAGACCAAAAATGCACTCTCTTGCCACGTGGATATTGTACCTGGATGATATCAGCATGAAGTGTGATGATGACCTAAAAGAAACAATATTGTTTTTTTTTATTACTTGTTTTTACGGTATATATTAGCTTATGCCAATACAAATGGTAAAATCCAAACATAAACAACCAAGATAGTATTTGTTTCGTCAACATAAATAAATAGTGGTATTTGTACAACATTAAACTCTTTATGGGTAGAGTATTACACTTGTGCAATTTTGGTATTTTATTAACGATGAGAGTTTATGTAACGCTTATTAATTACTTGCCCAACGCATGACCTAAGAAGAATTTATGTATAACCTATAAGTTGATTACATTACAACATTGATATTTGAATATTACTCCATATTTCCTAACTTTCATTTTACTTCTCATATATATCTCTCTTCCTAATTCCTGTCACATCAAAAATCTATCATATTTATCATATTATTTTCTTATACAGTTAATAGGGTGTCCACCAAACATTTTCTTTAAAATAATCATGACTGATTCAAGACAATGAAAACAATTTGTTCCTCTCACAGAATAGTTAGGAAGTATATCTCCAATGCAATTGATTGAAAGAAAAACATCGATATGGTGGTCATTTTTGGATTTTAACCATCTCGTTCTCAAGGAAGGAAATATGTCTTAGTAATTTGGAGTTCAAACAAAATACAGATAGAATTTGATGGGTTGAATTCATACACTTCTGAGCAATTTAATGTTTATTAAAACTATTTTTTTTTCCGACAAAGTTTATTAAAACTAATTAACCACTTGATTATCTATACCGCCCAATTTATACAATTGAAACTTGATCGAAATTGCACATCATAATACTACTTGATAGACTTAAAGTGTCAAATGAAAGATATGTAGCACAAAATAATGTATGTAAGTGTTCAATTAGCATCGTTTAATTTAAATGAATTTTAGAGTTGGTCAAAGGTCAAACAACTCAAGTTAAAGTTATAGACTTCAAAATTTTTAGCCAAAAAAACACCTCAGAGAAATTAAATTTAATTATAAATATGTTTTAGACCTCTAAACATATTGAACTGACATTAAAGAAATTGATTGCATATTCAAGTTACTACTATATATCTATAAATAATGAATTTGTTAGAATCCAAAATAAATAAATGAAGAATAAAAGAATGATGATATGGATCAATGTCTCTCTCACAAGCCCTCCTCCCACTAAGACGATTTTGGTTATCCCGTTTTATGCCCAAAGTATCTATCCATCACGTTCCGTTATCCGCCGCCTTACCCTTATTTGCTTGGTGGACTTCTGAAAGTGCCACTTATCAAAATTCAATTTCAAAACTATAGTATATTTCATGAAAATTAATATTCAAAATGCAATAATTTTATATATATGTGATGTGATGTGATAAACAACACCTTCAGTTTCACGTCACTCCTTTCACTACTCGATCCCTCCCAATATAATTCATTGATCAATTTCTATAAATACCAAACCTTGACACCCACCACACCTTCATCATATCATATCCATTCTACCTAGCTCCATTTCTCTTTCATTTAATTTCTTCTTATTACTCTATCTATCTATATTCTCTAAATAATAATGGTAGATAATAATACTAATAACAATGTTAATCTTCCACCCGGGTTTAGATTTTATCCGACAGATGAAGAGCTTGTGGTCCATTTTCTTCATAGAAAGGCTTCCCTTTTACCTTGTCATCCAGATGTTATCCCTGATCTTGACCTCTATCCATTTGATCCATGGCAACTTCAAGGTATCTTATTTTTTATTTTTATTTTACCAATTCATACTATGTTACATTAAATTTTAAATTTGGTGTGTCCATTATCTTATGTGTGTGAATAATTAATTAATTAATTAAATGTTTGTAGGTAGAGCTTTGGAAGAGGGAAATCAATGGTACTATTATAGTAGAAGGACACAAAATAGAATGACTAACAGTGGTTATTGGATGCCAATGGGAATGGAAGAACAAGTTGTAACAAGCTCAAGCAATAAGAGAGTTGGTATGAAGAAATATTATGTGTTCCATATTGGAGAAGCACCTAATGGTAACCAAACCAATTGGATAATGCAAGAATATCGTCTATCAGATTCTGCTTCTTCCTCTAGCAGATCATCATCCAAAAGAAAATCACAACCAAAATCAGTTAGTATATTCTTAATATATTATTTAGTACATGAAATTTTTTATGTCAAATAGTCCAATGACAAAACTCAGCACATTAAGTGCCGAGAAGAGGGGTATTGCAAGTTTGAACTTACGTCCCGACATTTTAAATATCTCTGTAAATGTTTATCATCTGAGTTGCGTATACATGATTAATTTTTTTTTTTTATTTAATATTGATTTTATTATTTTTCCTTTGATTTAGTGGGTGATATGTCGAGTTTATGAGCGTGATGAAGATGATCAAGATGGAGATGGGACAGAGCTATCTTGTTTGGATGAAGTTTTCTTGTCATTAGATGATCTTGATGAAGTAAGCTTGCCAAATTAGATGATGCAAATGCAAATGCAATGCAAGTGATCATAATATATAGTATATCTAGAGAGTTAAATTAGCTACATTTTCCAAATGGGAGATAAATATCTAAGCTAATTGTTGTCATTATCAATATCATTTACTACTTGTTTTTGTTGTAGTTATTTAAATTAAATTAAATCCATTAGCTACTTTAGCTTCCATTGTAATCAGTGAAGTTGCTATAGCTATAGATTTCTATGTAGCAGCCCTGCAAGTGGGGCACTTAGATATGAAATGAAATTCATGACCAAACAATATGCAATATGACGTTATGCTTTCAAAGATCCCATATTCTCTTCCACACCTCTCTTTGTAAATTTTGTGCTCTTTTTAGTTTATTAGTCTTTATGCTGACACGTGGATAATCACACACCCTGTATTTATCTTTTGCCACTAATAATAATATCACAGATACAATAACCCTGCAAATCCAGACAATTTAGGCAAAAAGTTCCATATCTCTTTTGGATTAGAAGTAGCGTATGGGACTTGTGCTTAGTAGGAATGCAAGAAAATCATCAACTCATATGATAGTTACTTTATAACATATTTCTAAATATTTTGATATAATAATCAATGTTGTGTGACCCGTGCGAATGTATGTGTATTTTACTGATAAATAAAAGATAGAACATGTACAAGCGTTGCAAGCTATGTATAATTAATAGTACAATATCGCCTATAAAAATTAATAGTACAATATGATTACGAAAAGTCAATAAAATCATATAAATTTGACAATTCGATGGCGAAAATAGAAAAATTCTAAAATAATCTCATGAATTAGAAATTCTTATCACATTAGTCTTCGATGACATATTCAGAAACTATAATGAGTAATTTTAAATGATTAATATACTAGAAGATTTTAAATTTAAATGACTATTTACTTAAACTATAAGCAACGTCACGCGATCCGTGTTAATGTACAAGTGTTTTATTATTAGTTTCATATACAAAATTATGTGACATACAATTTAATTTACGAAAAGAATGATTCTCTTCTTCATATGTAACACACACACACACATATATATATATATATATATATATATATATATATATATATAACCTACATATATATAAAAATCTGCACTCCACCAGTGTTGCATGAAAGTCTGGTGCACTTAAAGGAATGTTCTTAGCACAAGAAAAGGAAAAGATAGTGAAATTTCAGTGGGTTATACTAAGAGCAAGAGCAAGGATGATGAATAAAAGCCATATGTTTGAGTTGAGTTGGGAGTCTCACGTGCAAAGGAGTGTTGTTGAGAAAAATTATAAGATTTACATATTTATCAAACTTGAGGATTGTGGGGTCCATTATAATTGAGCACTGTATGAGGGAATGCTTGCAACTGAACATTTGGAGGCAATAGAGTCCTATTAGGCTTTTATAGCATTTGCTGCCTACTTTGATGGTATTTGTTAGCTAGTTGTCTTGTATCACAACAACAAGGGACAATTATTTATTTTTATATTTTTGGTATTTTCTTGCATATATAATAATAATAATAATAATAATGTTATGTGGGTTCCTGCTTAGGGAAGCATCAAGTCATGTGTGATGAAAGCATTCGCATGCTTTAAAGCACCAACACGAGCACTATATATTATATCCCAATATTGTCATCACAAAAGAGTGACAGACCAGTCCATGATGTTTACCTTATTCATTTGGTTCTTTCTCTTCTCATATGTACTCATATCCACTAGAACAGACAAGATAATTCTCAATCTTTGCAAAACAATTAATACACCTGCAATTATTATGAGTTAAAATGTATTTATCAAATCGATTTAGAAGAATCCAATAAGAACAGATGATGTTTATCTCGGTTATCTTTTGATTAATTTTGGCATCTACTATCTCAATAATAACACAGGATACTTTAATCAGTGATAGCTGAAGCTTGCGCAATATATACGTCATTGTCAATGGTACAAATATTTGGGACACCAGCCGAAATAACATCATATTGACTTTAAAGAGTTGACCAAATAAATTAATAATTGTGGTAATATTTTTGATAGAGTTTGAACTTTTTGACAATTCATAAAATTTACTTAGTTTATAGTTGTCAAAGAAAACCTTCAACTATTGATTAAAAGTAAAACATTGTTTATTGCAATGAGAATACCCAAACCTCCAGTTTTTTTGTCTCATAGGTTGCTTCTACCAGAAATCATCTTATTTGAGATGCAATAATGTACTATCAACTAAATGTGAATAGATTTTTCAACTAGGATCTAATATCATGTTATTCTGCTGGATCCAACTCTCATTAATCAATCAAACCTCAAGTTATTATGTACTACTATTTTGCATTTTTCAAGTTTGGTTACAAACTCTTATCTGTTGAATTTAATTGTGACTGGAACAATGTTGACTCGATGTTTATTTATCTTTTGATCGAACTCCGGATTATCATACCCCTCCAATTAAAATCGGATCGGGTGGTTAAGGATAAAAAACTTTGTAATGGCATTGCAGTTTTTTTTTTTTTTTTGTAGATGCTATCAGCTACGATGCATATAGTTATGAATGATTTTATTTGTGACATCAGACAACATCTATATAAGAATAACTTATAAAAATAATGTATCTTATTTTTGTAAGAAAATCATTTACATTGTCAATAGTGACTCTTAAACTCTTATTTATTACTATTTTCTTTCGGTGAATGAATAAAAAGTTAGTCAAAATAGTCATTGACATTAAAATACTTCGTTAATATTGTCATATTAGTCCTTCAATATATTTATTGTCATTTCAATCCCTATATGAAAAAAGTTATTGTGAGTATTGAGAGATTATTTCAGCGTTAGAGACTATTTCGACTAACAAAGTGTACAATCAAAAACTATTTTAGAATTTTGATACAGTGAGAAACTATTATGACTACTTCTTACACATTTAAGAACCAAAATAATTATTACCTCAATATTAATATACACTAGTGTGGTGTTGGTCAAGTGGAAAATACCGTGTCCCCATAAAAAAGAGAAGCTAGAGAATCAGGTTCAAATTCTTGTGGAGTTATCCATTGAGAGATTGAAAACCAACTAAAATAACTTAATCAATCAAATCAGTGATTAGTCACATAGTTGGTCCAAGGGGTCGGAGTTTTTTTTACTAGAATGATCCAAGGGGTCGGAGTTGTGGAGATATCTTGATGGATTCATTGGGGTGTCAAAAGACTCTAATTATATTGAGTTTTAAAATAAAACTAGTTACAAACCCGTGCTTCGCACGGGGTTCAGTAACATATTTGACAAAATATTATATTGGAAGGATAGATTGCAAAATGACAGATAATTATAAACCATAATATAATATTTAGAGTACTCTTGCATTACGGATTACAAAATTAAATCTTCAAAATGGCTTGATCACGAGTAACAAATGAAAACATATTTAGTCAGCGGTAGAAACACTTTTCCAGTAATAATTGATATCTATCTATAAACCAATGAAAACCCTATTACCAAAGCTACCTGATTATATCATTTTGACTTTCAGCTTCAACATATATAAATCCTTTCACATGATCTACAACAAAGGTAGATATTAACTGCAATTTAGTATCCAGTTCTTTCAGGTGAACAAACTTCTGCATCAGACAGATAGCTGAAAGTCTCTCTACCTACTTTATATCATTTTGTGTTTTAGCTTCAACGTATATAAATCTTTTCACATGATCTACAACAAATGTCAATTGATACCCATGGGTACGGATAATATGATACATGTCCCCGCCCCGTTGGATAAATATGATACTCGTACCCGCCCCGTATCCTCGTGGGTACCCACTATACGGATACCCGTGGGTATTGAGGTATCCATGGGTACCCATGGAGTTTTGAATTTATTTATTTTTTGGTACAAATAATAACTTTTTTAATTACCAAAAAACTTCAACTTTTAAACATCCATACATAATCCACTCAAAATTTCATAAATCATACATAATTCATAGAAAATTCATGATTCTTATATAATCTATATGTTTTATGATGTGAATGAAGTGGAAACGGTGAACTTAATAAGATGAATTAAAAAAAATTAAAATAAAAATAGGTTATTATTGAGGATTTTTAGGTGGGCGGTAAAATTTTCTTCAATAAGGTACCAACTTTAAGTAATTAGATATGATATATATTAGTAATTTACTTAATCTATTATCGGGTATGGGTACCCGTGGGTATGGATACAATCCAATCCGTGTCTGTGTCCATATAATAATGGGTAGTCAAATACCCATTTATTATACCCGTGGATACCTGTTTAGCTACCCGCTTCATGCCTGTGACGGATTTTACCCACGGGTACCCATGGGCATGAGTATTTTTGCCACCCCTAGCAAAGGCAGATATTAACTGCAATTTAGTACCACGTATATAAATCCTTTCACATGATCTACAACAAATGTAGATATTAACTGCAATTTAGTATTCAGTCCTTTCAGGTGAACAAACTTCTGAATCAGATAGATAGTTGAATGCCTCTCTACTTGATTTATATCATTTTGCCTTTCAGTTTCAACGTATATAAATCATTTCACATGATCTATAGCAAAGGCAGATAGTAACTGCAATTTAGTATCGAGTCCTTTCATGTGAATTATAGGCACTTTTAAAAAACTTATTTTAAAGGAGAGATGTTCAAATTACGGAATATTACCATTCTTCGTAAATTTGAGAATGAAGGTCGCATAATCCAAATATTTGTGATGCATGGTCTAAGGCATGGGGTTCAGTAACGTATTTTGTAAAAAAATTGTTCCGAAGGAAAAATGAACAATTAATGAATATTGCACACAAATTATAAATCTTTATTAAAATATTTATTAAAGCTTTATCAAGAGCGGGAAAACATCATAAATTACATATTAGTTAAAATTTTAAAAGTGAGCGCTACTGTCATAGAGTTAGTAAAAGGGGATTAACACCAATATTTACATGATACAAAATGAACGAAAGAAACACATTAAACTCTTTAGCGTCTTGTGTAGGAATTTGGTTATTAATAATTTGACCGTTAAAAAATAAAAAATCTATTTGACGTCAAAAAAGTAATATCAGCTGAGCAATATTCAGTCTCTTCACATATGCTTAGTAATATTCAGTCTGGAAGATTACATTGAAAGGATAGATGGTAAAAATATAAACCTTAAAAACTATGAACCATCAACTTAGTTTTAAATAGTTAAAAATAAAAAATTGTAAAATAGTTAAAAGTTTTTAAAAATATAAAAATTGGAAAATAGTTAAAAAAATTGGTGAGGTAGCACTCAACCAAGCAACACTAAAAAAATTATATGCATTAGCGTAACAAAAAAACAGACAGACGGACATAAAATATTACTCTAAATGTTAATGTGTGTATATATTCACGAGGTTGAAGAAAGGAGATAAAAATATTTGGGATCATTAAATGACAGCGTGAATAAAAATATTTGTGAGATTGTGATGATTAAACGATATTGAAATTAAATATATAAGTGATAAAAAGATAATAAAATTCCTTTAAAAAAATGTAATAAAATTAAATGGAACCTCCTTAAAAAATTAATGGAACGGTTAAAAAAAATAAAGTTAAATGAAAGAAAAAAAACATATTGAAATATAATATTAAAAAATAAAGAAAAGGTTCCCATCGTGAGTTGAAAAGAGGTGCTTGTGAAATAAATTATCGAGAAGTAGTTTTTTAAAGTAACATTCAACAACTTCTGGTCAAAGCTCATTCCATTCAATTTTATGCGTTCAAAAAAAGTACTTTTTTTGGTAAGTACTTAATTGATATTGTATTCGGCCTAACTTCTCCTTAAAAATGTAGAGAAGTTTGAAAAAAGTCGGGTCAAACGATACCTTAATCTCCCACAACGGCAATGTAGAAGCAACTGAATTTGGGAGGAAAAATTGAAAAATAGTTAAAAATATAAAAATTGGAAAATAATTAAAAGTTATTAAAAATATAAAAATTAGAAAATAATTAAAAAAATTTGGTTAGGGGCAAAAATGGAAATTCAAATGCCAACCCTAAAAAAAACCTTCCAATAATTAATTTACCAAAATGCCCCTCCTGGGGTAAAATGGTAAATTCAATGGACATTTATTTTCATATTAGTTATAGATAAAGTTAATACAGACATAGCCCTAAAGATTTCCTCTGCTTGACGAGATAAATAATGTTTTCCCTTTAGTATATTTATACAATCCAAACAAAGAAATATAAGGCAATAAATTTTATAATGCGTAGAATTTTCTCTATAATCGTGTTGCAATGATACTTTTGGAGTTTTGGTAAAGACCCTTCCCCTAATGTCTAAAGTTTACGCTTTCAAAATGCAAGAATTTTAAAAATAAAAAAAAATTAAGGGGAAGTTTTGTGTCTTAATGTGACCCTGCCCATTAGTCAAAAAAAAAAAAAAAATACTACTCAAATAAGAGTGGTTGCTCACTTGCCGCCATTTTTTATGAAAAAATGTTAAATGTGAAAGTGGGTAGTTTGACGAATACAAAATGAAAACTAGGTAATAACCATTTACAAAATGAGAATAAAAAGCTAGCAGTAAACAACGATGTTCATTAATAATTTGATTTTGATTAGAAAACGTTGTGGAAATTAAATTTCAAGATTCTAATAAAATGGATTCAAGCTTTTACCGTATAGTCTTAGTATTTTGCTTTATGCTAATTGATTAAAGAAGCATGATAATTGACATCTTGCCGTTATAAATTAAGAGTATGAAAATATCCTTACCTGTGTTTTATATCCACTAACAAGTGGAAATCAAAGACATATAGACATATCATCATTTTCATCCACTCTTCAATATAAAACTTTTCTACTTCCATCTTTATTACAAAACTTTACAATGAGCATAATAACACTCACAAGTCAAAACTCAAAAGCTGCAATTGAAGTAAACCTTGACTTCCAAGCCATTTCACAGAAGTGAGGTTTCAATTAAAATGGTAATTTCCTCTTTTTAATTAGTTTATAGTCACATGGCTCTTCTAGGATTGTAGTTTGAAACCTTAAGATAGAATCCAACTTCTGAAACTTCGTACACAATTGAATAAAAATAATATAAAATACAACATAGGTTTTGTCCTGTCTAAGTATGTTGCTCTTTGATCTTTGTGTCCACGAGTTCATCGCTTAACGAAACTACTACTGCATCCTTCATTGTTCTTATAAATTTATAATATACTATTTCATTGCTTAATCAGCTCGTAACCACTGAACTTCATAATCATCTCACAAGTGCATGCTTAATAACATACCACATGTGACTTGAGTGAGTGAATAAGTAGAGAGGTTGGTGTGATTTTCGGTGGCAACTTCAAAGAGACCAAAAACCCATTACTTAAAACACAAAATTATACTTTGTGGTGGCTCTCAATGTCACACAAAACAAAAGGACTCAGAAAGTCGAAAATGCCAAATCATATTGGAAGTCATTATGATTGTCTATGATGAAAACCATTCAAATGGGCCTCAAGTTTTTTTCATCTTATATACAAAGCTTTGGTTGTTTCCAACAAAATTTGTGTGTATGTAAAGACATAAAGGGGAAGGGGGAAGGCAAAGATGTTTGACATGTACCAATCTATCCTAACCCTCTTGGCCTTTTGCTTGCTTGGTTTTTAGGTATGATTATTATTCTTTTTATGGCAACGAGTGGAATTTGAGAGAATGATTGTGAGGCCAGGCCAATACCTAGGTAGCTTTTGAGTGAAGTTAATTTATACCAATCCATCCATGCAAGTGCAACCAACAAAGGTCAACAGAAAAGTTCAAAATAAGTCAACCCCACACAAAGGGATAATCCAATAGGAAAAAGGCGATCAAAGGACATGTCACCTAAGGGACAAGGTCTTAATATACAAATACAAAGAAAACAAAAGGACACACTTTTGGTGGTTTCACACCGTGGGGGGTTCAAGAGCCCATTAATCCAAACGGGTTAAAAGTTTGAAATTTACAACCAAATGGCATGTATAATAACAATTAATTCCTTTATTATTCAAACTAAAAAAGGGGGTCCACCAGTGTAGGTACCCCAACTCAGAAGGATGTCTTGAACAAATGCAGTCTTCTCTCTGTCTCTCTATACGTTACAATCTGAATATTGATTTCACCACAGTATGTAATTAAACTATGGTAAGAATCAAGTATTATCTCCTTTCTATATTTTCGTTACTGACTAGTACAAAGCAGCAAGCCAAAATTATGTGCTCTTCTCTAAGAGAAAATATAGTAAACACTAACGACTAACAAAAACTGTGTATCAACTTATGCCAATTAAGTCAAACTAGAGGCAAGATGATCAACAACAAATAAATAACTTCCTACAATCATGAATGATGCGATACCAGAACGAGCCATCCGTAATCCGAGACCACGGGACAAGACATTCCTATCAGAAGGATGGATCCCAGTAAATCTTTCAAACTTGTTTCCTGGTCGTTTCCATTGCAGTAACTTTCTCTCCATTGAGACATACTGGGAACCAGAGAATGTATAAATTACTATCAGATATTGGTCGGAATTTGGAAACACGTGAAATTAAAAAATTGTATTTTACTTAATTGAGATAATATTCAATATAAGAGATGACATCATTAAGAACTAAGCATCTAAAGTCTAAACTTTAAAAATGAATAATCCCTGGTCCTTTGTAAGTCTAAGCAGAAAGGGGAAAAAAACAGATAATCTAAATTAAGGGTTGATTATGGGAATATGAAGACACACTTTTGCCAAATTAGAAATGCTTCGCCTTTTGCTAAAATTGCATTCCATATATGTTGTCATGCTTCTACCCAGGCGAAATTCATACATGCGCTCTGCCCTCTCTCTCATCTAAGCCATTCATATTCGTTTCACCCCATTATTAATATTAACCGTTTGAACTACCCATTTTATTTATTATTTAGTAATAATGTGTTAAAAATTGTGATTTTTTTGTCCCTCTGAGTATAGCTCAGTTAGTAGGGACGTCACGGTATGCAAGGGCTGGGGTTTGAACCCCAGATTCCCCACTTATTCACCTTAAGGGGTGAATTTCTAGCCACTAGGCTACTTGATAAAAATCAATAAAAATGTGTTAAAAATTGTGTACAAAGCTTGGTTTTTGGTAGACAATGACTAGCAATTTTTATTCTATATTTATTAATGTTTAAGAGCTGTGTTTTTATTTTAATTTTCTTAAACTACAATAATACATTTATTATATTTTGTATTTTAATGTACATATCTTAAATGTATCATACCCTATATTTTTCAATGAACGACATATCACAGTATTGGACATGTATCTTATCTGATGTGCTTCATAGCTGGGCAGCAAAGAAATGATATCCTATAACTGTTTGTTGGGACTGCAGAGTATGATGGAGCCAATATGCAAGTATAAAGAAAAAAATCGGGGTGGAGGGAGCTGGAGGAATAGGAGAGATTAAATGGGCCCAAAAGACAAGCCTGCTGGTTTATAACAGGAAGAAATGTGGAAAAGCAGCTGAAGTTGAAGTAAAGGAGAGAAAAGGAAAGGCGTAACTCAATGGACAGCTGGCAGAAGGAGGATCGGGAGGAGAATACAGGAGTCACGGAGCAAGAGGAGAGAGAGAGAGAGAGAGAGAGAGAGAGAGAGAGAGAGAGAGAGAGTAGTGTATTGGAGGAATCGGTTCTTCCTCGGTAAAAGGGTGATTCTGTAGTCTATATTTAGGGAATGGATTCCCTCGTGTGTTCAATTTGGTCATCTTAAATCTCAACCTTGATGTAATATCTTGAATGAGAGAGTATGTTGAGAAATAGAGATGGAGGATTGGATGGTTGAGATTATATACGTGACCCCCTCATGTGTTGAGAAATAGAGATAGAGGATTGGATGGTTGAGGTTATATACGTGACCCCACTCCCCTATAACTTATTTTCTCCATTTCTACTAGGTGCATGTTCCATCATAGTCTAGTTTCTATTACAGCCATTATACTAGCTTGTAATAGGGATTTATCCCTCTGTCTACTCGTTGTTCAAATGCAAACCAGCATTTCTATTGGTAACTTTGGGTGCTATTAGAGTAGAAAGAAACATCTCTGGAAATAGAAAACGACTCCATCCTATTGGGTTAAACAGAATTTTTCTTTTTTATTTGGAGGTAAATAACATGCTTAGTTCTTGGAATTTAAATATTGAATTTAAATAACATGCTTTTTTTTAATTAAATATTGAAGTTATGGCACAAGGTTTTCAAACTTTTCATCAAGTAGCAAGGTTCATACCTTTGGCACCACGGTACATTGTGATCTACTTCTAGCAGTATCAAAACCATGAGAAGCAGCGGCAGCAACGGCACCAGAAAATCCAGCAGCAAGACTAACGGCCAAAGGAGACAACGGGCCAACTTCATCATTTAACCTGAATCAAGTCAAGCACTCTTAAACAAAAGAGAACAACTAAACTCACATGCAATTGAAGTAATTAGTCTGAAAGCACTACTACCTGACAAAATATATCATTGAATGCATCAAGTATAGTGAGAATCACATGAAACCCCGACTAATCAAATAATTTAGCTCATTTAAATCAGTATCAGAAGATTAATTTAATTGGAAGTGCAAGGTCGGAGGATACCTATCCACTTAAAAGATATCAAACGCAATTGAAAAAAAATAAAAGAGAGAAGCACGTCAACCTTATTCATAGTTTACTGAACAGGGCCTAAAAATAAACAACACGCATCATACTTTTAAGGCTCAAAGGTTATGACAACTCAATCTATGTACAAAGAAAACAACAGAGCAACTTGGTATATAATGCTACAATCATGGAGAGGTCCAAATAAGGGTTGGACCTATTATGAATGATTATAGGCAACCTTAAATATTCATTTTCAAGAGGCTGAATTCACAATTGAAATGTGACCTCCCAATCATATGACAGTAACTCTAACCGTTGTTCTAAGGCTCCACTTCATGTACAAAGAGGATAAAGATATGAGAATATTGACAAAATGTTGAAGAAGAATTTTTTTGGCTTCAGTTTTAGTTTGACCACTCCCCAATCAGAATTTTTTTCGCAAAGCTTTCCTAAAAATGTGCCTAACTATATACAATATAAAAATAAATGATACAAAAGAGATGTTCCTTTCGTTAAAGAATAAGAGCTGGACCTGGGTGGAGGATTCATCCCTACAGCCTTCCAATCAAGCATTGCTTGGTGCAAAAATTGCCAACTTGAAAAAAATACGCCACCAAACACAGAATCTCGAACAATTCCAGAACGCAGACCTCTCCACAATGTACTCCATCCTTCCAAAGATATAATGTTTGATGGCCTTCTCACATTGCAAACTGATGGAGGCAACCCAGATCCTGTCATTGCCCATGGATACTCAAGTAAAGCACCTGATATATTAGTATTCTTGGTTGTTAGGGTAGACAAGAGACCAACATATTGATTCAAAGACTTCTTGTCTGGATAGCAGCCATTGAGTAATCTTGCAATTAGCGGTTTGCGAGCCCCCTCTTCCAAAGAAAAGTTAGAATTTGGAACATATGAAGCAGAGGCAGCCTGCATACGAAGCTTGATGAGTTCAAATGGAGAGCTTATGAATGTCTCAGTGGCACCACCAGCCATGCCAGCCAAAAAAGCCTCAGAAGCAGTGACGTAGTTATTTTCCCGACCATCTGCCAAAAATGCACTCGTGAGCACCAAAGTCACTCACTCTCCACCCAAAAAAAAGCACCATAATCACAAATAACAAACTTCGGAAGGTATTGGGCAATAAAAACAAACGAGCTTACCTTTACAAAAAGCTGTCAGGATTTCGTAAACCCCAAATCGTGCTCCAAGACCAAAAATCCTTCCAAATGCCAACCAACCAAAACCACTGAACATGCCTGAAACACTCAAATGTAACAAGACACCAGAGTTAGCACTAAGCATACATAATATCTTTTTGTGCACTGATCCAATAGGAGCATAAAGTTTGTTTCGTAAAACCAATAACACAGAACCGAATCTAAAAATGCCAAACAAGATGACTTGTGTATTTCTCCTCTCTCTCTTTCTCATATTTCTCACTCCTTAGATTCACCTCAACCAATCACACCATTTGGGCCTATTAGTTTTCTTCCTCTTTTCCTCTGAACCAAACACATTGATGGAAGATACTAGAAGTGATCGATCAAAGTAACCATTTGAAATAAACTCTACTTATATTGTAACTGACTACAGTAAAGTTTTGCTAGGATTTCCAACAATCGCCTCCTAGCGGTCACGATCGTATCCGCATATAAATTAGGGATAGGATTGTCATTTAATTGACCACGAGCTAACAATTGCTAGAAACCCTATAGAATTTTACAGTAGTCAGATAATGGTTACTTCGATCAATCGCTTTCAGAATCTTCCATCAATGTGTTTGGTTCAAAGGAAAAAACGAAGGAAACCAATGCATAATATATACACACAACTAAACAACCACTGTATGCATGGAAGTAGCAATGGTGTTAGACTACAACAACAGCTCAACATTCCAATGAATATCTCTCATGCATATACACACACCTAAATTCAGTTCTATTCTCTTAGACAATTTATCAAACAGTTGGAAGGTCCCAAAATAAAAAGAACATACCTGCATTACCAGAGACAGCTAAAACTCTCGTAACAACCTGATTAGCATTCAATTCTTTACCAGCACTAGAACCAACCTATGAATTAACAAGCAAAAGATTCTTATGAGCATAATCACATTGTTATTAGTAGTTAATTAGAAGGAGTTGGGAAAGTTAGAACCTGAGTGAGGACTTTGATAGTGTCAAGAGGATATGTAAAAGTTGTGGCTAACGCTATTGACCCAGCAGCGGTAATCCCGTGAAGAGCGAAAATCTGATTCTTTGATAACTCCTTCTTCATTTTAACACCTGAACAAGAAAATGAAAATGATGAGAGATACTGTGATTTGTATCGTTTGGAATTGGAATGAATAAAAGCTTGGTTAAACCCTACTAGTTCTGAACAACCAAAAAAAAATTACTAATTCTCAAACGGGTGTTACCTATACGGTGGCTTAGCGCTGCTTGAAGAGGATGATATTGATGGCAACTGTGGTGTGTTTGACGGTGGGTGGGAGAAGATCGCTGGAACCTCAACAATGGTGCCTGCGTGAAGCTGGTTTGAGGTTATGTTTCATGTTTGGTTTGTCCATTAATTGAAGGGTTAATTATGTTTTTGGTCACTACAAAATTGCGACCATGTAAGTTTGGTCTTACTTAATTTTAATAGCATTTTTAATCCCTACAAAAAATTTCTGCACTCAATATTAGTCCTTACCCAATCCAAATTTGTTTAATTTATGCTTAAACTCTTAAATTTTTCAACAATTTTTTACAGGCGTGTTAAGAACGTTATTAAAAGGTCCTCCAAAAAAAATATCGCAAAAATTTGATTTCTACGTCCATATTTTTCTTACTTATATCTTAAACTTTTGTCATTTTAAAAAATTCATATTTAATTTATTTCATGTTAAAAAATTATAGATTTTAGTAAATGAACCTTTCATAGTGTTCTAAACTTGTATAAAAAGAATCATTAAAAAATTTAAGAGTTTAAGGATAATTAAACAAAATTTATTTTAGCAGGGACTAAAATTATAAGTAAATTTTTTTTTTTAGGGATTAAAAATGCTATTAAAATTAAGTAAGGACTAAACTTACAAGGTCGCAATTTTGTAGGGACCAAAAACATAATTAACCCTTAATTGAAAGTAAAGAAAAGTGAGACGAAAAAATGAAGAAGAAGAAGAAAGTTTAAGGTACAGAGTAAATCTTTTTTAAAATCACAAAAACTTTAAAATATTAAGTTTATAAATCCTCTCATTTACGGTATTTAAAAAAAAAATCTATTTTTCATTCCTTAAAAAAAAGAAAAAAAAACTATTTTTCATTCAATATGGAACTCTTATCCACTTGATACACCAACCGATTAGTAAAATATTTTTTTTTCTAATAACATCTCTAAAATTAGAGGTGGCAAAACGGGTCCAACCTATCGGTCGACTCGTTTAATCCGCTATCTTTTGCAAGTTAAATCAAAATTTAAACTCGCTTTCTATAGTTGTCTTGCCCTACTTGCTTTCAAAGTTGAGAGCAGGCTATGTTTGTTTGGGTCCATATAGAAATGGAGCTTAATATAATGGCGGATTGACATTTTGGCCAATCAAGATCAATATCATATTTACTATTTTTTTATGTTTAAATATCTAACATTTTATTTTTAACAAAATTTCATTAATCTTAGATCCTTTAAACTTTTTCCTTTGCTCTTCTATCATGTTCTAAAATCCAAACTACCATTGCACCCGTACCCGTTCCCATTCAAAAGATAATAGAAGGACAATCAATAACAAAAATGCATCGTAAAATAATGAAAATATGATCCAAAATAATATATATTAACGTTGTATCGTATCAGAAATTTTAAAAAATTTCTCATATCGTGCTTCCTAGCTTTGGAGTTTGGGTGTGGTTATGGTGCATAAGGAAATCATTATGCACCCTGCATAAATCCAGAAATGGTTTTGGAGTATAACATACTATAATTTTATGCAGGGTGCTGGAAACCATTAAGTACATATAATGGTTTTGGAGTACAACTCATAAAAACCATTTCTGGATTTATGCAGGGTGCATGAGGATTTTCCTTATGCACCATAACCGCAGCCGCTTTGGAGAGGTGTGTGTGTTTAATTCCTTACACAAATTTTTCAATTTTTTTTACATAATAAATAAAAAATATTTTTTCTTTAAAATTGAATGTTCACACCCTCCAGTGTTCTTCGACACTAGTTTGGAAGTTTTACCTTGTACCCAACGGTTATACCTTCACCCCTACATTTTGTACGAACTACCCATTTTACCCTCACATATAAACTAAAACCTTCACTTATCAATCATCATCACCCCCACCACTCAAGAACAACCAGCAACACCATATATGTGAATAGCAATCGACCTTCTCATCAATATAACCAACAACAGATCTGTTAATTCAAAGAGGAACCAATCTCCAATAAAACCATTAGAATACACCATATCTAAAAAAGCTTAAAACTAATTGCAAACTCAATTTCTAACCCTTATTCATTCACCCCGTATGGTTTGACAGAGGCTAACCCCTAAAACTTGGAACAAAAAATCAAGATGGATTCATAACTTATAAGAATAAAGCCACCGAACAGGAAATGAAATCACCGGTCGTAAGCAATATCAACATGGTGTATTAATTATGTTAAAATGATTGGATCCCTTGGTTTGGATATGCATTTGGAATTGGAAGTTCCCTTCCTCACTTTGGTCCCTTGTTAATATAAATTGGATGGATATTGTTGAGATGTTATTCGACACTTTTTATGTCCATTCAATGTTAATTTGATAGAAATTAAGCCATGAGCGATGAATCCATTTCACACCCCTTCTCCTTTCGTAACAGTAAAACTACGGTTCATTGCCATGATGTTTTGAAGCAAGTTCTCAGCAAAAAAAATCCAGAAAACCTAATGAAAGTATTACGGTAGAGTAGTAACTTGATGGGGTGAATAGATAGATGTGATTTGGAAAAAGGTTAAAATTGGTATTTTTTATAATTTGTAGGGGTAATGGTATAATTGATGGGGTACAGGGTAAAATGTTCCACTAGTTTATAGTAATTGGGCCACAAGTTGAAAAAGCCCAAAGACGAGCCGATAGAACATAAAACCCTAATTCACAGTCATATAAAGCCGACTCTGCTTCCTTCTTCACTCTTCGTTTGCCCCAGCCGATCTCAAACCATACCTCTAGAACAATGGTAAACTTCTCATTTCCCTCATCTAACCTTCCACAACACTTTCATCTAATATCAACAATTTCATTTATAGATCTCACTTTATGTCAAATTAATTCAATTTTTGTTGTTATAGGTGAACGTTCCAAAGACAAAGAAAACCTACTGCAAAAGCAAGGAGTGCAAGAAGCACACCTTACACAAAGTTACCCAATACAAAAAGGGTAAAGATTCCATCGCTGCTCAGGGAAAACGTCGTTATGACCGTAAACAATCTGGTTATGGTGGACAGACCAAACCCGTCTTTCACAAAAAGGTACAATTACAATTTACCCTAAATCTTTGCTTAATCTGATTAGTAATTAGGAATTTAGAGGTTAATTAAGTTATTTGTTTTTATTGTTGTGTGTTTGAATTAGGCAAAAACTACTAAGAAAATTGTGTTGAGGCTTCAGTGTCAAGGTTGCAAGCATGTTTCACAACACGCCATTAAGGTAAGCGTGTTTGTTTATGTTGTTTTTTGATGTGTAATTTGTTCTGTTTTTGGGTTCTGTGGGTAATGGGATGTTTTTTGTGTTTGCAGAGGTGCAAGCACTTTGAGATTGGTGGTGACAAGAAGGGAAAGGGAACATCTCTGTTTTAGGTGGAAAATTACAAGAATTTTGCAGTTTTACTGTGTTTTTCTTTTGTACCCATCTTTGGATTTTTAATTTTGCAGAAATACTTTTGTGTTTGAGAATATTGTTCTAATATTTCTAATGAATTGTTATATTACTTTTCTTAACTTTTTGCAATTCCATCATATTCTTACATTTTTATGCTATTTGCTTGATTGGCACCCTAGTTTAGCTAGAAATTGGCACCCTAGTTTTAGCTAGAAATGAATCAACATTAATTTTATTAGAAATGGTGTTACTCGGTGATCCTGTGATCTTGATTATAGTGGAACCAATTAATACTTTCATTTCTAGTAATGAAAAAAATGGTGAGATACCCTGTTCTTTTCATAGTAACTCAAGTTGTTGAGGACTGAGGAGTGGTGCAATAATTCTCAATAGTATCTCTTCTGATCCATTCTTATGTTAATCACACTTTTGTTAAGTGATTGTTTTAATTCTTCTATGGCTGTGAGTCGAATTAATGTTGAATCACGTGTTAATATCTTCATTTTTTTAAAAGAAAAATATTTTATGCAAATATTTTATGCAAATTAGATTTGTTGCATTATTATTATTTTTACTTGGGTCAAGTTAATCTTTTGTATTTTACAAACAATGTTGAGATGAATTTATTCATCATCCACTTCTATTACAAACATGCATAAATAATCGGTAGGTGATGAACTAGAAATTAAGAATATTTCACCAACCGTTGTTAGGTTTAGCGAAAGAGGTTAGTTTTTTAGTGGTGAATTAATGTTTGATTGAATTCAGCTGAGCAAGTTAGCTATGTGAAACGAATAAAGTAACTAAGATTATTTTAACACTGATAGACTGGAGTAGATAACAAGGTTCCTCAATATTAGATACATAAAGAAAATTTTCATGTTAAATTAGATTGTGACGTTGGTTTGATCCCACAATTTTTTAATGTTTCTTATTCGCCCCTAGACTTTGAAAAATGGCGAGTGAGTGGGATTTAATGCCGCTGACTTTTTTGTTTTACTTGATAGAACTTGACCTCCCTTAATTTGATAGGAAAAGAGTTAAATTGACCAAAAAAAAGGTAGATTTTCCCTTTAAATAAAGTTAGGATAGATTGCAGTTTTGGTTATTCTGTTAAATTTTTGTTGACCTATTTCTAATTTTTTAAGTTTGGTCCTCTAAAATTTCGGGAGATAATTTCTGGAGAACATTTTTTATTTATTTTAACATCTCTCTGATAAATAACTTTTCAAAAACATTTTTCAATCAAATAAG
Source organism: Medicago sativa (assembly GCF_051527215.1). NCBI lineage: Eukaryota > Viridiplantae > Streptophyta > Magnoliopsida > Fabales > Fabaceae > Medicago > Medicago sativa. Next base: position 82,470,924 of record NC_140752.1, read on the forward strand.
ATATCGAAATGGCCTGAAAAGAAATCCTTAAATTTTCTTCATAATTTCTCGACCACAAAATAAAGGGCAAAAGATCTTGTGGTACAAACATGAAGAATGTTATGTTGCAATAATGCTACCATTCATTTTCCAAGTCCACATGAGGGAAGGGGTGATACCAATTTATTTATTTATTTTTCAAAAATGAGAAGTTGATGATGATGAAGGTTGTTATGAAAATTTCAACTACTAATAAAATATATAAATAACTACAACAAATTTATTAAACTAAAAAATTTCGAGTTATAATTTTTTTATTAATATATTCAATTAAAATGTTGATGTGTCATCTATATTAAACTTTTTTTATACATCACTGTTAATTTAAGTATATTTTAAAAAGTGTACAAATAGGAGGACCATTGCGAAATTAAATATATGGAGATCAAAATCCAAAAATTGATAAAATGTTGGGATTAAAATTACTAAATTAGAAACATAATGACCACAATCAAAAAAATTGACAAAGGACTAAAAAATACAATTAAACTAATAAGTTAAATGACTATATTAAATTTAATACAAAAAATTTCAGAGCCAATATCAATTTCGCCAACACAAAAATCCTAATAAAAAAACATGCGTTACTTTTTTTTATTTGATATAATATAATGGTGTTACTAATAGTAGGAGTTAATTTGTCAAAAAATAAAATAAAATAGTAGAGGAGTTAAATATTTCGAAATAAGAGTTAAAATTACTAGTGTAACTCCTTATTTATTTGATATAACTGCGTTAATCAATTTATGCATAACTTCCCCTACTCTAAGGAAACGATCACCTATCAAGCTGTGTATAAAAATGTTTCAATCCATCTTTTGACCAATCCACAACACCTTGCAACTTATTATTTGGAGATGGCTGGAGTGAGAAGATTTCTACCTTCCTCAAAAAGATTTCTACCTCTTGCATGCGTTGTTTTTATGATTGTGCTCTTAGGTAATAATTTCAATTTCGTTATCAATCATAATATTAATTTTTCTTTCTATAAGTCCGTGCGGCCTTTGTGTGTGTTTATATTTAAGTATGATTGGTTACATAACGGAAATTTCTACAAATTCAATAAGGTAGTATATCCCTTATAAGTCATCCACAAACTACTATAAGTTTATATGTGGTAAGCTAGTTTATTATCCATTCGTATTTTTTAATTCAAGAAATAACTTTTGCATCTGTTTTTCTGTTTTTTTATTGCGTTAACGTGGGTAAATTGTCTGCAAATTTTTTTGTATAATTTTGGATTTCATTTGAATTATTTAATTATTTATTTGCTTTAGATATAAGTATAAATGTTTGTGAGTTGTCACTTTCAAATTGTAACTTAAAATCTTTTTTATGGACTAACAAAAAAATATTATCTTAAAGTTACATAAAAAATAATATAATTTAATTTCCCAAAGGGAGAATTTTTTTAAGGGTATTTTTGACTATAGGAGAAAAGCCACCACAAATTAATATATCTCCTTTATATGATGTTATAGATTATCGAAAAGAGTAATGATATTTTGACATCCATTTGTTGACAACTTTGTTGACAACCTTGTTTTTCTCACTTCTTATTGGTCAAAAACAATGGAGAGAGAAAAAAGGAAGAGAGAGAATAACAATATCATGTGAGTATGAGAGAGAAAGTTGTCAAAAAGTTGTCAAAAAGTGGTTGTCAAAATATCATTTCTCTATCGAAAAATGCACTTTGAATTTTCTTGTCGATCAGCCGACTTGGTGAGCACACTTGCAAGGTCAATAAAAATAAGAAATTTCTTTCTATGATATTAATCTTCTGCTTAAAAGTACGATACATATTTCTTTTCATATTTATATTACATAATATAAAATAAATTCCTCGCTAGTTTTTAATTCAATGAAATAAGATCAACCTTGCTTGCCAGTAAAAAAAACTTTCAATTACATAATGTTTTTAGAAATAAATAAATTGCGATTGAAATGGTATTTGGCTTTTTTTAATATCTCAAATATATACAATTGTAAAGTACGTAGTACATTTCTCTCCCTTTATTTTGAAAGATCCTGTGTCTCTCTAGATAGTGACCTTTTTGCTTTACGAGATTTGTTTGATGTTCTTTTCCATGGGTTTCGATTTATCTCTATGATGTTTGCTTGTTTTTTTTGTTCAATAAAACTTTCTTGATGTGTGACATAGTTGGATAGTTAGGTTCTATAATGTCTACATGGTCAACTTTTTCAAAAGAATGTCAACATAGTTAAGATAAAAGAATCTTGCAAATCAATTTTGCTAAAATATAGAGCTTTTTTCTTTATGCATTTTGAACTATACATACCAATGGAGTTGAAAATCAAAAGAAAACATATTAGTTGTTTATTTTCTTATAAACTAGTCCTGTATAATATGAATCTAACTAAAGTTAAATCAGGATGCAACAAAACAATGGGTATTACTCCATTTATAGAAGAGTCAGATGCACTGAAGTGTTGTAAAGACAATCATATAGGTCGTTGTTTTGTAAGTAATAAGAATGATAACCAAAATTGTGATCAGAAGTGCAGAGATAGCCATTGCGGCAAAGGAGGTCAATGCAAAATTATAGGAAGGAAAGCACCAAAACATGTTTGTCATTGTAAATGTTAATCTAGCCATGTTTTTTTTAGAGGTAATCTAGACATGTTATGTTTTTAGAAATTGAATACTATTTTTAATTCTAGCACGTCAAATATTTTATTTCCCTCTTTTGAATTTTTTTTGTTAAGTAGTCTAGCGGTTGGTGAAATTCATCTCTAAGATGAATAAGTAGGGTGTCCGGGGTTCGAACCCCTGCTCTGCATATATTATGCATTATCTCTTACCAAGTGAGTTAAGCTCACGGGACCGACCCTGTTTTAAATTTATTATAAGCACTAATTGTTTTCTCATAAAAAGGAATACTCCCTTCGTCCCAAATTGTACGGAAAAAAAATCAAATCACATTTATTAAAAAAACTAAAACATAAGAATTTCAAGTATAGTTTTTTGTGTTTTCTTTAGAATAAGTTTCATGGGAAGATGTAAAAATAATTTTCATTAACTATTGATTATTGTGAAAATGAAAAAGAGAGAAAATGGAATGCAAACATACTTTTTTCTTCAATCCTATTCTCAATCGATATATTATATGCACACATATTAAACTAGCTAATTAATCTGACAATGGCCAAAGTTAGACTTCTACCTGTTGCTGCTACCGTTGATGGTGTTTTTTCTGATTTTAAATTTGCATAAATATATGATAATATTAAACATGTGATATATGAAGAAGTCCCATGCTAAATTTGTGTTCATTGCTCAATATATAGGCTTAAATATTACTAATTGATATAAAACATATTTCTAAATCATATCTTAAAAATAAGGAACAAATCCCAGAAATATTTTACATAGAAATATAAATTATAGATTCTAACGATATCTTAATGATATATATTTTTTTTTTTAAATCTAAAGTATATTTAAATTTAAAATCTTAAAAATATAAATTTTGACATATTATTCTCAACATAATTTTCTTCACTCTAGGGCATGGATATCAAAGGAAACTTGCCACCCTTTTGTCTATAAATATTCTTTTTTTTCTTCAATCCTGGTCACAATCGATATAAACACATAATACACTAGTTAACTTTTTTTTGAAGGATATTACACTAACTAACTAATTTGACGATGGCCAGAGTAAGATTTCTACTTCTTACTGCCACCATTGTTGTTCTCATAATGTTGCTTGGTGAGTATATTTTTTATATATAAGAAATTTTCCTTCTATGGTATTAGTTTGCTTGCTGCTCATGATATGTTATTTTTTTCATGTTTATAATCGATGATCTACGTTACGTATTAATTTTTTTTGGGTAGAATTTTATGATATTAGTTTGCTTGCTCATATTATTTTTTTCATGTTTATAATCGATGATTACGTAATACAATATAAATTCCTCACTAATTTTTTAAATCGGTGATGATAGCATTAATCTTATTATGCCCAAAACAAAGAGGGATTAATCTTAGAGTTACATAATGTTTATTAAAAATAAATAAAGTGTGATTGAATGAGTATAAGATCATTTTTCTGGTCATTCTTTCGGCTATTTTAATATCTCAAAGTGGCTTTTGAAACCTCGATCTAACTATACCCTTAATATACGATGATGGTCATTAACTCTAGCATACTAGCCTATATGATTACAAGTTTCCGTTTTTTTATTTGAGGCAAAAATTATAAGTTTCTTATCATACATTTTTTTTCTTCATGTTTATGATTTTTAATATTTGATATACAGTTAATGACATGCTATTAATTTTATTTTTACATATTAATTTTTTTTTTTTACATATTAATTTTGTTTTTGCAAAATAGGTGTAAATCTAAATTTGCATTTAAAATTACCTAATACATTTGTCTCGGTATATAGTGGCCTTTTTTTGTTTCTTTATGAGATTTGTTTGATGTTTTTTCCCATGAATTTTGATTTATGTCTCCAATGTTTTATTTGTTTGTATAATAAAATTTTTTCTTGTTGTACAACACATGATAGTCAGGTTCTTTGATGTAAACATAGTTAAAATAAGAGAATCTTGCAAATTAATTTTGCTTAAAAAAACTTTTTCTATTATGCATTTCAATCTACATACTAATGGAGAGGAAATTATATACAAAACATATTAGTTTTTTTTTATGTTCTTATAAATTACTCTGTACAAGTGAATCTAACTAAGTTGAATCAGGTTCCGACAAAACAATGGGTGAGGCTACGGAAATGGATTTTGCTGCACTTATGGATGACTCAAATGGACAGGATAACTTAAATGCAGTGAAGTGTTGCTATGACAATCATATAGGCAGATGCATTCCAAATCAAGACGACTATCATTGTAATCAAATTTGTGGAAAGCATTGCTACAAAGGAGGTCATTGCAAAACTATTGGAAAGAAAGCACCAAATCATTTTTGTCATTGTTATTGTTGATTATTTGTTACTATCAATCAAAATTATTTTTGATGGTACTAGGGTTGCACTAATCCAGCTATGTTATGTTTTGAAACTAGAATACTCTTTTTTTAATTTCCGAGGGTTGCATAAGTTGACTTATTTATACTATTTGGTAGATAAATATTTTATTTCTGAGGGTTGCATATTTGGTAGACAGATTTTTATTTTTGAGGATTGCATAAGTTCTACTTATTTAAAGTTCACAAAAAGTCCTTATTATAACCCCAAATAATTTACATGTCCTTATGTTAGTATGAAAAAACTATTAATACATATAAGAGTTTTTCTATTGTGTGCAACTTAAATTGCATGCATGAAAGAATACTGAAAAAAGTGTAAGGTTTTTCTCGCATATCAATAGTACAGTCATACTAGTGATGTAAAATAACCGAGCTAGCATTGCTAGCTTAAGAAGTTTGAGATGGCAATCACCACCAAGGTTTGTAATAACCTAAGCTAAGAATATATCAACTCCATCAAATTAAATAAAAGCGTACACCATGGTTTTTCACGCATATCAATATTACAGGGTATGTGGTCTCTACTAAACTGATGTTTGACTGTAATATTTGTCTCGTATTCAAAAATAATGAATAAAATTTCATTCACTCTTTTGCACTTCAAAGTTCAAACACAAATTATGCATCATTTAAGTTATATATATCATTTATAACTTACATAGATATGTTTCACTAGTTATATATATCATTTAAGTTACATCATTTATAACTTAAACTTATATATATAGATGATAAACCTAAACAGAAGAAGCTGCTTAATTTACTTCAGCAACTTCAAAATCACATAACCCTACAAAAAAAAAAAAAATCAAGTTTCAAACCATGCTCAATCAAAGGACTCAAACGTGAGAAAAAAAATCTTATTTTTGAACATCATCTAAAATAAAAATCAAAACTCTTCACTCATAACATAAAAAAAAAAAAAAAAACCATAATTTTCAACATGATCCAACTAAAAATTAAAATTTTAACTAAAAAAAATAAACAAGTCGTTTATTTAAATAAGAAACAAATCTTATAAATATTCTACACAGAAATATAAATTATAGATTTTAATAATATCTTAATGATATTTTGTTTTAAATTCTAAAATATATTTAAAACTAAAATCTTAAATAGATATTTAGCCATATTATTCCCTAACATCATTTTCTCTACTCTAGGTTGTGGTATCTAATTTTCTCTACTTTAGGTCTTGGATATCAAAGGAAACTTGTCCCTTTTTGTCTATAAACATACTTTTTTTCTTCAATCATAGTCTCAAACGATATATTGTATGCACACATATTAAACTAGTTAATTAATTTGACAATGGCCAAAGTTAGACTTCTACCAGTTGCTGCCACCTTTGATGGTGTTTTTTGTGTTTTTGAACAAAATAAAACCAGTTAGTTAATTTGACAATGTTAAACATTTGATATATGGAGAAGTCTCATGCTAAATTTGTATTCATCGATCAATATATAGATTTAAAGTGTACTAATTAATATGAAACTATAGACTTTACTTTTGACAGGAATAAAACTATAGACTTAATTTTACTAATTAATACAAAACATATTTCTAAATCATATCATAAAAATAAGGAACAAATCCTATAAATATTCTACATAGAAATATAAATTATATTGATATCTTAATGATATTTTATTTTAAATCTAAAGTATATTTAAATTTAAAATCTTAAAAAAGATATTTTGACATATTATTCTCAACATAATTTTCTTTACTTTAGGTCATGGATATCAAAGGAAACTTGCCACCCCTTTGCCTATAAATATTCTTTTTTTCTTCAATCCTGGTCTCAATCGATATAAACACATACATAATATTACACTAGTTAACTTTTTTTTAAGGATATTACACTAGTTAACTAATTTGACGATGGCCAGAGTAAGATTTCTACTTCTTGCTGCCACCATTGTTGCTCTCATATTGTTCCTTGGTGAGTATATTTTTAATATATAAAATTCTTTCCATCTATGGTATTAATTTTTTTTAGGTAGAATTCTATGGTATTAGTTTGCTTGCTGCTCATGATATGTTATTTTTTTCATGTTTATAATCGATGCTCTACGTTACGTATTAATTGTTTTTGGGTAGAATTTTATGATATTAGTTTGCTTGCTCCTTATGATATTATTTTTTCATGTTTATAATCGATGATTACGTAATACAATATAAATTCCTCACTAATTTTTTAATCAGTGATTATAACATTAATTTTATTATGCCCAAAACAAAGAGAGATTAATCTTAGTAATGTTCATTAAAAATAAATAAAGTGTGATTGAATGAGTATATGATCATTTTTCATGTCATTCTTTCGGTTATTTTAATATGGGTTAATTATGTTTTTAGTCCCTATAAAATAGCGACCTTGTAAGTTTAGTCCTTACTTAATTTTAATAGCATTTTTAGTCCCTATAAAAAAAATTTACTTATAATTTTAGTCCCTACTAAAACAAAGTTTGATTAATTATCCTTAAACTCTTAAATTTTTGAACGATTTTTTTGAGACAAGATTAGAACACTATGAAAGGTTCGTTTACTAAAATTTAGAATTTTCAGACATGAAATGAATTAAATATGAATTTTTTAAAACGACAAAAGTTAAAGATAAAAAGTAATAAAATTTGGATGTAGAAATCAAATTTTGCAATATTTTTTTGCGGAGGAACTTTTAGTAATGTTCTAAACATGTCTGCAAAAAATTGTTCAAAAATTTAAGAGTTTAAGCATAAATTAAACAAATTTGAATTGAGTAGGGACTAATACTCAGGGCAAAAAAATAAAATTAGGGACTAAAAATGCTATTAAAATTAAGTAAGGACTAAACTTACAAGGTTGCTATTTTATAGGGACTAAAAACATAATTAACCCTTTTAATATCTCAAATTGTCTTTTAAAACCTTGATCCAACTATGCTGTTAATATACGATGATGGTCATTCACTCTGGCATACATCTTACTATATGATTACAAGTTTCCTTTTTTTATTAGAGGCAAATATTATAAGTTTCTTATCATACATATTTTTTTTCTTGTTTATGATTATTGATATTTGATATTCATGATTCACCTTTTGTTCTATACAGTTAAATACATTTGTCTCAGTATATAGTGGCCTTTTTTCTTTCTTTATGAGATTTGTTTGATGTTTTTTTTTCCCATGAATTTTGATTTAGGTCTCCAATGTTTTATTTGTTTGTTTAATTAAATTTTCTTGTTGTACAACACATGATAGTTAGGTTCTTTGATGTCAACATTCAACATAATTAATATAAGAGAGTCTTGCAAATTAATTTTGCTTAAAAAAACTTTTTTCATTATGCATTTCAATCTACATACTAATGGAGAGGAAAATATATACAAAACATATTAGTTTTTTTATTTATTTTATGTTCTTATAAATTACTCATTTACAAGTGAATCTAATTGAAATTGAATCAGGTTCCGACACAACAATGGGTGAGGCTACGGAAATGGATTTTGCTGCACTGATGGATGACTCAAATGGGGTGGATAACTCAAATGCAGTGAAGTGTTGCTATGACAATCATATAGGCAGATGCAATCCAAATCAAGACGACTATTATTGTAATCAAATTTGCGGAAAGCATTGCTACAAAGGAGGTCATTGCAAAATTATTGGAAAGAAAGCACCAAATCATTTTTGTCATTGTTATTGTTGATTATTTGTTATTATCAATCAAAATTATTTTTTATGGTACTAGGATTGCACTAATCTAGCCATGTTATGTTTTGAAACTAGAATACTCTATTTTTTTTTTAATTTTGGCATGTGAGATATTTTACTGGGAAAATAGTCACTTTAGTCCTTGAATAAGGAACGAATAGTCACAATAATCCCTCAATGTATCGAAATTTCAAAATAGTCCTTGATTGTGTATTTTGTTAGTCAAAATAGTCCTTGATATTAAAATATTTCGTCAATATTGTCATATTAGTCCTTCAACATACTTACTTATTATTATATTAGTCCTTATACATACTTACTTATTGTCATTTTAGTCCCTATATAAAAATAGTTATTGTGAGTATTAAGAGATTATTTAAGCGTTAGGGACTATTTTGACTAATAAAGTGGACAATCAGAGACTATTTTAGAATTTTGATAAATTGAAGGACTATTATGACTACTTGCTACACATTCAGGGACCACAGTGACTATTACCCCTATTTTATTTCTAAGGGTTGCATAAGTTTGACTTATTTATATTTGGTAGGCAGATATTTTATTTGTGAGGATTGCATAAGTTCGACTTATTTATATTTGGTAGAAAATGACTATGTGTGAACCTCATTTAAAGTTCACAAAATGTCCTTATTATAACCCCAAATCATTTCAATGCAGTATTGGCTTTGACAGTTAGAGTGATACACTTCAACAACGTGTAGCACTTATGTACCATTGATCTCTTAATGTTATATAACATTAGCCAAATAGGATGTGCCACGTGACACACCTTTTTATTTAAAAATAAAAAAAAATCAAATAAAACTAGAATAAAATAACGAGAGAGAGAAAAGAAAGAACAGACTGCGCCAACCTTTTTCTTCTTGTTCCTTCCACTTCAAAACAAAACTCATCCACCATCTTCATCAGCTTTCTTGAGATTTTTTCAGCAATTCTCTACAGATTTTTTCATTGTAGCAGATTTTATTTTTCACTGCAGACTAATAACAACTATTTCATTATAACATTTTTTTTCATTATTTTGTCACAATTCAAAAATTCCCAAATCAACATACTGCTCAAGAGACAAGTAGATAACTGAAATTTTTTTTTTTTTGAACAAGCCAAAATGGAATTATATTACCACATCAATAGTAGTTCCCAAGTACAAGGTGTGCCTAGGAGACCACTACAAATATACAAAGGGGAACATAGTCAAAATGAGAAATAAACCACCGATGGTTAGCCAATGTCCAGACAAGCCAAAGGACTTGACCACCACCTATGGGTACCAAAAACAAATATGGCTTTTTTAGCTGAAAGAATATTGTTTATTGTTAGTCTACTGATCTCTACAATAACAACCTTCAATGAATCCCAAAATTCATTCCAAATCAAATTCATCAAATTTAAAAATAAAAAGATTGTGAAGGTAAGAGGAAGAATTGAAGGCGGCCTATGGCATAACCGTGGTCGATGGTGGAGAGGAGGACGGCGGCGGAGAAAAGTTGATGGTGGATGGTAGGTTCAGAAGTGAGGTTTCAGGGATTAGGAGATGATGAACACGATCTTTCTTGGTTACAAAGCAAATTAAAGAAACAGCGGAACACAAGAAAAGGAAAAAAAGAAAACACTAGCGCCTAATGAAAATAGATCCTATCTCATCCGTCCTTTTCTCTCTCTGTGTTGTTTTATTCTAGCTTTATTTGATTATTTTTTTTTAAAAAAAATGGTGTGCCACGTGGCACACCCTAATTGGCCAATGTTATATAACATTAAAATGCCAATTGTACACAAGTGCTGCCCTTCAACAACAGTGCCTAACTTAGAATGCAAGAAAGAATACTGATAAAAGCGTATGGTTTTTCTCGCATATCAATATTACAGTCATACTAGTGATGTAAAATAACCGAGCTACCATTGCTAGCTTAAGAAGTTTGAGATGGTAATCACCACCAGGTTTGAGATAACCTAAGCTAAGGAGAGTAAGAATGTATCAACTCCATTAAATTAAATAAATGAGAATAAAAAGATACATCCACAAAATTAGACAAAAATATCACAAAATTGAAAAAAGGGGCATATGGGTACACTGGCCTCTGTAGTGAAAAGTTTTCATCCCCTTGGACATAGAAACATACACCGGCATCTAACCCGTGAAGTCTAAACGTATTTTCCTCTATATTTCTTGTTTGAATCCTTAATCTTATAATCGCCATTCTCCTTTAACTGAGCATCCACTGGACTGAAAACTGCAGAATGAAGATTACCATCTTCTAGCCACTTTACATGGTTCTCCTTAAATTCAAGGTGTTGCATCCTAGCTGCCAAACTTATTTCCTCTGTGTAAGGACCTATCTTAACCATTGTCAGTAATACCCTGCAATATCGTGAACTAAGAATCTGCTCAGAAGAAGAAATCAGCTTAAAACATGGATGCTCCGGGAAATGATTATGTGGAGACTCTTCTTCTCTCAATACAGGATAGAAAAACACAAGTCTTCCGCCCAATACAAGCATCTTGGCAGCAAGATCAAGCAAATCATGTACACACTCAACTAAACTGTAAGGTGCAGTCGATGGTATGTGGTCTGTTCTTTTGTCGTCCGGAACAATGTAAGGCTCCACAGCCCCCTTTAGTAGCTTCCTACCACCAGATTTGCGTCCTCCGGCTCGCACTCCATAAGGAGGGTCACATATTATCGCATCAAATACCTTGTAAAAAACAAAGTTATCAGTAATTTTTTTTAAAAATAGTTCAAAAATAATGAATAAAATTTCATCCATTCAAGTTACTTTTGCATTTCAAAGTTCAAACACAAATTTTCGCTTATAAACAAGATTAGGAATAATGCGAGTTATATTCCCAAATCCAGACATATCAAAATTTGCCGGCAACTAAGATTTCTACCATTATATATATAATAACAACCAGTTGTGTCTTTTCCTAATATTAGTCCTACTCACCTCAGAGCTCATACTAATGTCCTCTCCCCTCAAATCTTTAAGAGGACTTGTCATTAAATCTGATGCCTATACAACCAGCTATTGACTTGAGTAATAGAAAATTATAAACAATAGGATTTGGTAACAATGCATTATGTTCTATGTCCATTGGACCTTATGTCTGTTCTAATTGCCAACTAGTGAGATATGGGAATAAGGCTTGGTTGTTGTCGTTAAGCAATCTCCTTAGACAGGATTCAGCACTCAAATACTATGCACCGAACAAAAGCGGATGCTTATAAAGTGCACAAGATAAAAGGTAGGGTTGGACTTGGTAGCATAGCCAGTCCATGATAAAGTCTATTACCTAACTGTAAAATTACTAGGTGCTACCAATATTATAATCAGTAAAGCCAATCTATCCCTTCCGCAATTAACTTGTAAAATGACAGAAAGCCAGAGTCAGCAACACAATTACCGAAAGGGAGGTAATAAACCACAAAACATGTTGATTATATTCGGTCACTTTTCAGTTAGATAAAAGGCAAAACCAATTGCTGAGATTGGAAAAATTCTTAATTTGTGTGTCCAAGACACAGCACATAGATGCTCTCCTTTAGGATCAGAAGAAAAATTTACAAAGAAATGTACAAGGACATGAATCTTTTTTCAAAAATTTACCTCTTTCAGCCCCGGACGCCAGGGAGGAAGGTTGTTGTCAGCCCTTAAAAGACCAACTGGCATTTCCAATCCATACTGCAACATATACAGCCAAATAAGTTTATCAGAAAGATATATACATCATAATGTGTGCTTTATTCAAGCAAATTCAGTCTACTACATCATATAAGTGGTGCTAAATTCAAACTAAACAAACAAATTTTTTACTAGCCATAAAACAAGTGTAAGAACATTTGCTACAGTTACCTGCTTAAAATTACTCCAAACATTACGGTCAGGACCGCGTCCATCACGTACTACCCTAATGTCAATGTCAGCACCCTGAACAATTTAGATTAAGTATCATTAAATAAAATAATCTACGTGCATATTGACATGAATTTTCCTAAACAGAATCCATTGCAATAGATCGTGAAAGGATAAGTTGGAAAGAAAGAGAGAAAAAAGAAAAAGAAAAGGTGAAGAATGAAGAAGGAGAAGCAGACCATGGTCATTGCTCCAAAATGAGCTGCTGCAACAAGAATACTTCCGGTTCCAACAAAAGGGTCATAAACTAGTTTCCCCGGAGTAGCCAGTGCTTGGTTGGCCATTAGAAAAGCTATCTCCGCATCCATGGCTGTTGGCCCAAGATAAGTACGGCTTTTCAACTCGTATGTCGGTAAAAGCTTCCTATCAGCAGCACCAACTTCACGACCAAAGAAAATTCTCTTTTGTTCAACTGGAGGAAGACCATTATTACCTTCACAATTATCAATTTCTATCAGCCAGAAGTTGTGCTCTGGTTTTCTCAAATTTACTTTTCCCTGCAAACAAAGTGACCAAACAATGATGGACAAAAGAAAGATACTTGTTGGAGTATGAGTTTTTCAAAAAGGCATCATAATAAATAATGAGAAATTTCATTCATTGTAATGCATCTGACTTCAAAAAGGAATTCTATGGCCATCTCAAATGAAAACATATGGGGAATAAGAGATGCACACAGGAAGAAAAAAAATAGTAGAACAGTGCTCGATAAAAAAGAAGCTTCAAAAAGCGTGATGAAAATTAACCTGCAAAATCCTGGATACTAACAAAAAAGTACAATCAAACAAAGGGATAGGAAACACATAATTCCGGCAACTCTCAATAGAAGCTATAGCCTCTGTTTAGCAAGACAAAATTTTGAGCTTATAGCATATAGATTATAGCTTATAAGCTCATACAAGCAAAATAGATCTGGTTACAATTTTTTTCTCACAAGCTTATATTTTTTTCTCATTAGCTTATAGCGTTTTTTGATAAGTTATTTCAAATAGCTTATAGCTTATCGTTTTTCCCTCTCAATTTTACCCCTGTTATCCTAATTGAAAAAATTAGATATTAATTAAACATATATTTTTTATGTCATTTCATATTTATAAGCTAGTTCAAAAACTAATTTTACCCAACATTACAAATTCAACTTGCTAACTTACTCACTATCATCTACAAGGTCATCCGCTATAAGCTAGTTTATCAACTATCTGCTGTTTTTTTTCACCGAACAGAACCATAATGTAGTTTTAATCATGCCAAACCCAAATCAGATGATACAGTTTCCAATGAAATGACAGTGAATAGAAATGACTCAAACTGCATTTTAAATAACTACACAAAAAAAGTCCCTTTGCACCACATAATATCAAAAGTAAGCATAAAGTCAATAGTTTGCTGCACTCAAGGAAGAATCTAAAATTTCACAACATTTTCTCAATCTATCAATTGCTATTTACATAGGACTGAAGTGACGATAACCTCGTGGTCATAATTTACCATGCAGAGAGCACCAATGCAATAAATAAATCAAATTAAAGGACACACAACCTTGAAAGGGATATAAGTAAACCCTTGAATGAGTTCCTTATGCTCCTGGAGACTAATAACCTTCCCAAAGGTATCAACAGTAATCCTGAAAGTGCTGTTAGATTCCAAGTATGGCAACTTTCTCTCATCTGGATAACTCAATATAGAATCCTTCAACTCCTCATAGCTACCCCCTTCACCCCATAGCTCATACATTCCCTTCACAAGTATACCTACATAATTGCCACCCCACATAAAAAAAATAAAATTTTTAACAAAACCCACTATAAAAAATTAAAAACTTCTACAAACCCACTATAAAAAATGATAAACTTAAACAAACCCATTATGAAAAATTGAAACTTTAAACAAACCCACATAAAAAAATCAAAAATTTAAACAAACCCACGAAATAAAAATGACAAATAATTAAAGGGCTAAGCTAAAATTAATTGTAGCAATAATCAGAATGAAGAACAAGTGAAAGTGAAAACTAACTTCGATTAGCAATGTTACGAGCAATTTCTTCTGAAGGGAGATTGACCAAATGGAAAGGAGAATCTGGGTGGTGATGAAGAGGGAGCTTCCATTGCAACTGGGGATGAACGTCGTCGTTTTGGTTGTCATCAAAAGCTCCAAACAATTTGGCTAAAGATTCGACTTCGGGTTTTCTGTAATCCAATAACCTGTGAAAGAAAACACATAGATACCACATGGTTTTGTTGTCTCTTCAGAAATCGAAGAAACAAGATTGAAGTTGATGAGCAGAGAGAAGAAAAATGGTTTTGGTGGTGTTCCTAAACCCTGTTTCAAAACCCTCGCCGGAACTGGACTTCAGTTTTCTTTTCCCTCTATCATAGTCTTCAAATTAACCTTCTAGCCGTTGGATTTACATGTAGGCTGCTAATATGGATGGTAGAGATTGAGAGTTTGGCTGGGATTAAGCTTTCATAGAAATCAATTTTAAGTGTCCTCTTTGCATATTTTCTACACTAAAATACATATTTATCTATTTTTATTTTGTTACTTTCAAAAATTTAAATGAGTTATTTATCTTATGTTTTTCGAAAGAATATAATCAAACAAAAACTTGTTAAAAAAAAAAATCAAACAAAAACTAATGTCCCAACAAAATAAATGGCATGTTAGCAAATGTCTTTCTGATATGTAACCCAAAAAAAAAAAAAAAGTCTTTCTGATACTTGTTAAAAAATAAAATATGATGGTATTACGTTCAAAATTGTGTAGTCAATTTCTCACTAGGACAATCTGGAGTTATGGTTCAAGGGATGTATTCTAGAGCATTTGACGAGGTAACAAAAGTCAAATATTTGGCATGTGTCAAAGAGATTCTAAAGCATCTCATTTCACATGTTGGATATCGAGACCATAATTCCTTCTTTGGACATGTTTTTTATTTGATAGAGATGGTAGGGCGACTCTGATCCAGGTGGAATCTTTGTACAAGTTTCCCATGGCCGAATTTAACTTTTTGATAAGCTATGTTGACTCTGGGATAATCCTCTCTGGTTCTTCTTTGATCTCTTGCTGCCTCTCTACTAGAAAGGTTGTTCTTCTCGACTTTTTGACTCTCTTGTATGCTATGAGTGTTCTTTTTTCTTCCTTCGAAAATTACCACAAGTTTTCTTGAAGGATTTTTTCTCGACTGCAATATTTGTATTTGAGTAAGGCCATTAGCAGTGATGTCGTGTTGATTCTTGAAACCCACAAAGCTCCTCAAAATATCTCTTATTTGGAGGGCTAGTTATTTGTAAACTTCTTGTTGGGAGACAGGCACCATAACGGAAGACCACATCCGACACAGTACGACTCATAAGGCCTCTACTTCATTTAAGTATGTGGCATTTCCCTTTGGATCAATTCACCTATTCGATGCAGATCTTCTTCAAAACTCACATGTGTTAGCGATCGATATTGACAGGTTGAGTGAATGTTAAAACAATTGAGTGAGGAAATTGATTCTTTCTCGAGCCCACTAGTTAAGTATATGGACGGTAACAATATCATATAAGGTCAAGATAAATTGGGACTATACAATGATGCACAAAACTCATGTTTCATGTTTGTGGTGCCACTAACCGTAAAGAGGAACATAGTGCAATCATAGTGGAGTTGTGTACCAGGGACCCTATCAACAGATCATGTCATGAAGGATGAGACTAACAAACGAATGTTGGGCTATATGATCCCCTTGATAATGGGAACTCGCGCGCTGTCCATGAAACTAGACGAGTAAAGGCTCCACACTATTGCCCATATCGTTTGGCTAATAAGCATAATTTTTGCAATAAATACCCAGTTTATACATTGTAATTAGTCACATCTGGTCAGTGAAATAAACTTATTTTGCATTTTATCCATTTTATCATTCTGCATTTATCTATTTTTTATGCATTTCTAATTAATTGTAAAAAAAAAAAAAACCAAAAACAATCGTACCTAACACTCTACTAGAGAAGTCATAAAACCCACATCCAAGGGACAAAGTTCTCTCATCGACGTTAATCTTTTGAAGAAAAGAGAATCACCATTGAGAACATCAACATGACCTCCACTAAATTCTTGCTCCATCAGTGATACCTTAGTGAAGAAATAATTATTCGAAATTCAATAGCATCTATGATTACTTCTTCTCTACCTTACCTCTCAAGTTTAAGACATGTTCCATATGACATGATTGCTCAATTACATTTCCATGCTTTGAATCAAGTAAGTTAATGACATGCTTACTTTGGTGCATCAATATGCCTCCTTTTATTAGTTTTGAATTATATGCCGAGGAAATATGACAACTCACATAGAATAGGCATCTCAAATTCTTCCATCATTTTCATCTTGAACCTTTTTTTATTTTAGCATCAGTACTACCATTCAGTGGTAAATCATTAACACATAGTCAAGCCAGCTAAAGTTCATAGATATGTGCATCATGTACTTCTATGCTTACAAGTGAATTTCATGACGCCAATTTGAATGATAAAACCAATAATTTTTTTGTTCTCGTCCCTTGGTATCTGCTTTAAACCATACACAAACTTTTCCTTCCTATATACCTCTGACTCTTGAAACCACACAAAGACTTTTACATCTTGTATGCCTTTGACTCACGCAACTTGCCTTCAAAACCAGGAGGCTTGCCTACACACGCTTTTTCTTCTAGTGGTCCATTTCAGAAAGCAAATTTGACATCTATTTGATGTGTTGACTAGTTTTCCACACTACCAAGTGTCATCACCATTATGAGAATTCTTATTCTTGCAATTGGAGAAAACGTCTCACCATAACCTATTTCCTCCATTTGGAAGCACCATCTCATCACCAATCTAAAGGTGTCCGTTGTAACTTATCTCCTCAGACCAAGCTTTACTTTGTATATTAATTTAACATGAACAAGCTACTTGTGCGATGACAAGTGGATTAACTCCTTCTCTCAAAAAAAAAAAGTGGATTAACTCCTAACTTTCATTATATTATATGGACTTCAATTTTTCCTTCATCATATCTATCCATTTACTCTTTCTTCAACCTTCACAATTTTTGACTTAAAGAACAATGGACACGGTGTACTAGGCCACCATATACATTAACTAATGAATTTGTTATCCTCTCACAATCTTTTAGTCTCACGGAAGGTCGTTTGACTCTGATTGATATTCTTGATTCACCGGTTGTAGGCTCATGATCACATTTTTACCAGTGGTTAGATCAAATAACACACGAGTAAGCTTTTCTTCCTTGTCCTAATTTCAATTTTCAACTCAACAACGATCACATATATGCTAATTACAACTTGTTTGGTCATTATACTGAACAATTTGTAGTCTCGTGTATCATGATATCCTACAATGTTTATTTGCCCTACCTTATCATCAAACTTCTTCATGAGTTTATCAAGAACATGTTTATAGCACGTAGAGCCAAACACACTAAGAGAACTTACACTTGCTTTACCGGTTAACCAAGCTTCTTTTAGCGGAAACCCTTTTAATATTTTAGTAAGGCGTCTATTTAACAAATAAGCCGCAGTTAAAACTGTACCTAATATGGAATGCATGTGGCGGAGACCGGAAAAAAGAAGTTAGCATTCCGCATCGCGCTAATAATAGAAAAAATATAACATAAAAAGGAAAAAATTAATGAAAAGACATACTTTTAGATTTGATAGACATGCAAGATCTAATAACGAATATTAAAAATAAAAAATACAGTCGAACATGAATAATCTATGGTGAATTTACACTCACATAATTTATAAATTTTGTACAACTAATATACTCTGAGTTTTTTTTTTATCAAAAAATAATATTAATAGGAGATCTGAAATAAAAAATAAAAAAAGAAAAAATATTGAAACGTGGAATTGGTAGCGTGACCTAATAAAAGAAGAATAAACAAAAGGCTTGTTTCAATTTTCAATTCAGTCTTGACCTAGAGAGAGAGAGCAGAGCAGGTTATCCAAGTTCCGCCCTAACTCACGGTACTCTTCCAAATTCTTCCACTTTTTTCTTCATTCTTCATATATTCTATGCAATTCTTTTCATAATTAACCTTTTCCTGATTTAAATCCGATTTTTAACCGTGACAATTCGCTCAGGAACATTAGGTTTTGTATAATTCGTGTTTGGGAAACATCGCTGGTTTACTTGAATTTAGGATCAGGATAGATATATGTTCTTCTGTTTGTGTGTATTGAGGATTGAGGAAGCATAAATTTTGTTTTTTTTTATTGATTTAGGATAATTTTGAATTTCTCTACAATAGATCATCTTCTATATGTGATAGCTGTTAAGTTTGGAATTCTATATTTAGTTGTGAAACACATGTTTATTCGTAGTTGTTGTTATCATTGTAGGTTATGTGTATTATTTGTGTTATTCCTTTGTAGAGATTTGGAAAGGTTTTACCTCATAAGTTTGAATTTTCAACATTAGCACAAAGTTTGATGGTTTTCTCCTGTTAGTTATTTTCTATCATAATATCGTACTATCATACTATTGTGCTGCTGTTTGGTTTACAAAGAATACTATTCTATTAGCTTATTGTTTGAGGTTATGTGTGTTAATTACCTTGGACTGATTAATTCAACACCGTGTAGTTGGACCGACTAATTCAACACCATGTACTAATTCTTATGTGTTATTGCAGTTTAAAATGTCGGACGAGGATGAGTATCGTTGTTTTGTTGGTGGCCTTGCTTGGTCAACATCCGATAGAAAGTTAAGGGATACATTTGAAAAGTTTGGCAAGCTTACAGAGGCCAAGGTGATCAATATCTCAAATTAATGTTGTCATTATCTTATTTCATGTTTGTACCTAGAAGTTGGTTTATGCTGTAATTTTAGCTTACACCTAGACAACAAACTTTATCTTTTGTTCATTTTTATTTGAGGAGAAAATTTGCAATCTATACTGAACCTTTTATTAGTAAATCAAGTAAACAAGATAAAAAGAAATCAATGTAATATGATAAAAAATGGATAACTGTTTTCTAAACATTATATTTGATTTGGAGAATGGAGATTGTTAATGTTCTCTTTCATTTTATTTTGTGAAAAGGTGGTTGTTGACAAATTCTCTGGACGCTCTCGTGGTTTTGGATTTGTCACATATGATGAAAAGAAAGCAATGGAAGATGCTATTGATGCTATGAATGGGATAGATTTAGATGGCCGAACTATTACTGTTGATAGAGCTCAGCCTCAACAAGGATCCTCTAGAGATGATGGTGATCGCTACCGAGAGCGTGGTCGCGATCGTGAACGTGATCGAGATTACCGAGGTGGTCGAGGATCTAATGATGGAGGATGCTTCAATTGTGGTAAACCTGGTCATTTTGCTAGGGAGTGCCCTAGTGGTGAAGGGGGAAGAGGGGGAGGGGGAAGGTATGGTGGTAGAGAAAGTAGATATGGTGGAAGTGGTGGTGGTGGTCACTATGGTCCAGATAGAAATGGAGATCGTTCTTCTGGCGGTCGCAGCAGGGATGGTGGTAGTCGTGGAGATTCTGGAAGTGATCGATACTATCGTGATCGTGATCGTGATCGTGCTGGACCATATGAACGACGTGGATCTGGAGGCGGCTATCGTTGATATACCTTTCTCATCGAGGTATTTAATGTGTATTTTTTATTTTATTTTGGACGAATGGTATTTAGTGTGTATTGATCTTTCTTCTTTACACTTTGTTTTCTTGATTCTAATGAAATTGTAATTTTGATATTTTGCAGCTTTGAAATCAAATGGGTTGCTGTTGATGCTTAAGCGTTCTTTTTCGTTCACAATGTTCTTCTTGGATTGTTGTTTGGATGGACCAATGATACTAGTGTTTTGATATGCAATACTTGGCACCTTTGTTAGACTAATTAACGTTCCTATGCTGGTCTTTTGGTTTGTTGAAATCTAATGACATACCGTTGAATTCAATGTTCTAATGTTCTGCTCTATGCTATCAATAATTGCTGCTGGTTATCTTGTGATTTGTGACTTTCATGCATGTCGAGTGCTGCTTGGTTATCTTGTGAATTCTGACTTTTATGCATGTCGAGTTGCATGGCATATTTTCCGCGGGATTACCTTGATTCTATTTAAAGAGGAATTGGAATGTTTTGTGGCTTTGGATGTTTGGGGTTTTTTCATGTACCAAGATGGAGGTCCAAATGTAGAGTTTTGCTTCTTCTCATTGGAAGAACGAGGTTTTAAAAGTATAATGCCGATTTGGCTATCCTGTTTCTGGATCTTTGGGAAAGTAGTCAAGCGGGTAAATTATTAAATATTCATACTATATGCATACTTCACCATCACTAGAGTTAGGTTTCAGTCTTTGTTTTATTGATGTTATTGAGCTTTTGGCAGGATTCTTGGCTAAATGTGGTCATTTTGGATTCATCAATGGGTCCCTTTATTGCTAACTGGACATGTACAGTTTTTTAAACTAAAACACAAAAATCTTTTCAGCTGCAAGAGGCAATCTGCATTTGCACTCAATATGCATACCGCTCTTGTTTTCTTCATGGGGAATATATGAAGGGGGTTCCGTTTTCTATGATTCTGGCACATTATGTGGAAGATCTTGATGAGTTGAGCAACTGCTACCATTGTTTTTATGCGTTATTGTTCTATTTGGGGGAAGATTGCTCTTATCGAACCTTTTAACTGCCGCATGTGATGTTTTGTTTGTTGAGATCCAGTTTGTTGTGCTATAAAACGGTAGTCAAACCTGAGCCTGGTCCTAAACTTCCATTCTCTTCCACGACATGGTTGAGTTCACTAGCATTGGATTTGAGATTGCAGCCTTACTAAATATTCGCACTATTTGTCTATCATGGTCTGTGTTTTAATACTTTTATGTTGTCATCATGATATGTGCGAAAGCTCCTTTCAAATTGTATTTTTTTCATTCTGTTTATCATGTCCAATGTTAGATTTGATCATTTTTGTATTTTCTTTGATAAATCAATGTTTGATTTGTTTTAAATCTTTTACTTCTAGAGCACAGAACAAACCACATTTCTATGTGGTGGAGTTCGTGTGCCAGAGCTTGCAGGAAAATTTTCACTAGTTCCCTCTTCTCTTCATCATATATACATGAACTCATGCTTGAGTTTTTTTTGTTTAACTTTTTTAATTGAATGACGACGAAAGTATTTCACACATATTTCAGTTTCTTTTTGTGAGGCAATGCTAAAAGGTGTATTTATCATTGTACTATTTGAGTACATGAAATTCACGAGGTGTTTTAAATTTGAAGTGGATGCACCTTTATCTTTGCACTTTAGAGGATTGCCCACTTAAACTTCAGAAGCTTCATCCGCATTAAGGGCCTCTTTGGATTAGCTTATTTTAGAGCTTATATAAAACAACTTAGGCAAATAAATAAGTTTTTATATATTATTTATAAGTTTTTAAGGTAGTTTATGAAAATACCGTTTATGAAGATATAATTTTCGTCAGTGAGAGCTTTAAAATAAAAGCTTATTTATTTATTTACGTAAGCTATTTTTTATAAGCTCAAAATAAGCTCAAACCAAACGGGCCTAAAGCTTCAAAACATATTTCTCAATTTGATGGCCGATGCATCTTTATTTATGCACTATAAAGTACATAAGCTTTGCATTTAGTATAAATTTTCTGGGTTGCGTTTATTTATTTGTTGGCTTTAGTTTGCTGAAGCTTCTCCTTTGTTAGAACACTTCGATGGTGTGAGTTTGAATTTTCTTATTTGAATAATCATTCAGCTCCAAACGTTTCTCCATTAATGTTGACAGTATTTTGGATCATCATTTTTTTAGTACTTTTTTGACAATACAAATGAACTTCCTGTTAATGGAAATAAGGTCCTTACAGGGACACATCCCAACCATCTTATATAACCAGTAGTTTTTGACAAACAAACAAGACTATGAGCTACTTCATTACATTCTCTTCTAACACTGCCAACATAAACATTAACAAGTTTAGACAAATAATCCAAAATGTCTACCATAACAAGTTCTATCTTAGCTATCATAGGTGCTCTATGTAAGCACTTGACCACACATTCAACATCAGATTCAAGGGATAGATTTGAGACATGATTCTCAACCCGCCCACTCTAGGCACCAACGCAACCCCAAACATTATGCCATTAGAGGAGATACTGTTATACCATCTAGTTTTGTTGCAGCAAAACTGGCCATTCCCGCTGAATTTTGCTGGTAAATAAGGTTGAATCTTGTTTGTTAAGGAAAAGAATCTCCATCCTGTTTTTCCGTCTGAAAAACACCCTGCATCAACAAAGGAAAAGAAGGGTTCACACTTCTGCTACTAATGCTGGTAATTAAGGTTAAATCTTGTTTGCACAAGTGACATAGGTTGTGTACTGCACACAACATTTTTCCACCACTAGATAAATAATCTTACCCTATTTGATGATACGAAGAGAAATTAGAATGTGTAAATTGTTCTAATGAAACCAAAATAAAATTTGTAGAAAATTATAAATTTTAGAACAAAATTAGAAGCACCTGTGGCCTAATGATCAACAAGCTCAAACCCCTGAAAAATTGAGCCCTTGCCCTCTCGTTCTTGCGAACCCAAAATCTTCTCTCAATTGCAATGCAAGTTACGTCCAAGGATGAGTGGTTGAGAGGAAGATGGGAAAATATTTGGTGGAGGGTGTATTATTATATCTGGGAATTATGTATCAAGTGGTAAAAAAATGGTGGTTTTGGTGTGCATGGTACACAAGATGACTATTTATAGGTAAAACTATTCCTACCCACCAAACAACATGGCCTACATCTTTAGCCTTGCACGACTATATATGCGTATAATGCATAAGTTATTCCTCGTTTAACGTGATATGTGGCACCCCAGGTTCGACTGACATTTTTCCACTTCACATTGTGATTCATTGATATAGTCCAATCTGTGCAACCTTCCTTAAAATGTGTTTTCTTGCCTATCGATCCTTACAGTTAGTGGCTCTATAAACATAGAGCATGGATGAAGTGCCTTCATTGTCCAATTCTATTGAGATTTGATTAAGTCTATTGTCTTTAAGACCCACATATTCTTCAATAGGATCGAGAAAGAATCGGATGATCGTCGTTCGGCTGCAATTGTGCTCACCTAACTTCCATCAATTGAGGGGAAACTCACAGACCCTTAAATCGTCTATCTGCCGATTTTGACTAACATTATAATTTTTTCTAAGTGTAAATAAATACCCCCTGCGTTGCATGATCAATTAGTACTGAGTGAAAGATGATGCAACATAAACTAAATCGGTTGTGCATGAACAATGTCATCATTGTGCTGTAAAAATAGAAAGCTAGTTGTTATAAATCCTTATCCGACTTACGAGTGGATTGGAGCTAATAACTCATGCTGCTTCACCTGCTTTGACGCTAATCTTAATTTCCCCAACTGATCAAAGCTATATTTTCTCCTAATCGTCAAATTAACCTTTCCTTATAAATATCTTCAGTCGAGATTCACGCTCTTCACTTTTGTATCAATTTCCTCTAAAATTCTCTCTAAGTTCATCTTTGAGTTGAACCTTCTTAATCCTTTTCTTTTCTTATGATAAACCCAAAAACCTAATTGACGAAAATGTCTTCCTCTATTCTCAAAGCCACGACCATAATTATGGAGGTATTGAGAGTTTTGATTCAGAATATTCAGTCTCTTCATGTTCATGTTTGTCAACCTTCACCTGACTATTCCTTGGTCTTGGTCCCTCTTTAGAACCACATATCCCTTCACCTTCAACCTCCATCGTGAAAGGTGGAACATTGTTTATGGGATCTTGTCTTTGTCCAATGTAGGCTTATATTCTGCCAATGATTGAAGAATAGTTTTCTATTGAGCCGATTGATTTTAGAACTTTCACATCCATCACTGACTTATATTTCTTGGTTAACTTAGATTGAAATTGCTCATGGTGAAGCCTGAAAACGATCACAAATATATGACATGGTCATGCTTTCTAAGGTTTACTTGAAGTTTGATATGGAACACTTCCTCATATTTTTCGACTATTGGTTTAGACCAAACCCTTCTTTCCACTCTTGGCTTGCCAACTGAAGGACTCTGTCCCAAAAGTGGTTAATTATTTCATAAGTAATAATTAACCTTTCATTATTGGTCATACATTAGGTATTCAATGAACCTAAAAAGTGGTTTTTTGCTTATAAATGTGACCGGATGGAGTATTATTTATCTTTGTATATTAGTAGAAAAATATTGTCAAAGTATGTACAGTTAAAAGTGCAAATTGTCAATCAGGTCATATAATATGGGACGGAAGGAGTAAAAAAAAAAGAACAAATAATTTCATGAAATAAAGTCTTGCCAATTAGTGTAATTAATTCTTGATTACTTTTTTTGGTAGTGATAATTCTTGATTACTAATCACTTTTAATGGATAATCATGTTCTTCCTTTTCCATTATTATTTTTTTTCCTTCTAAATAGATGATACTTGATCTATAAATATCCTTGTTTTGAGACTAAAAAGCAAGGAGGATTTGGAGAGAAAAACACGTTTACAAAATTGAGAGAAGCAGAAGTTGAAAAGTAAAAGGAAAAAAGTGCTGTTTTGTCAACTCCAAATCGATAGAGGTAAGCTTTTACCCGTTTTGTGGCTTTTCTTTGTTATGGCTTTCTTAACCTTGCTTCTTGTCTGTCCTGATTTGGTAATGATGTGCTTTGGGTGATATGTGTATTCATTATGATAATCGTGTCAATCAAATATCCTAGTTTAGTTTTTCTTTAAAACATGTTATTCGTTTTAGGATTTAGACTTTTCTTTCTTTAGATAAACGAAATGACAATAACAATTTGGGTTGATATGTGGTTTAGAACCTTTAATATACCGACGGTCGATTCTCGATCACGGTGTCCGACCAAACAATTTTGACATTGTCTTGACAATTAAACTAGGATTTATAGACTTGAAAAAAGCTATTTTAAAAAAAATAAAATAAATAGTTCCACAAAAGGAATCGTTACTCTATGTCTCTATAAAATTTTACTCATATTAGTCATTCAATTTTTTTTTTTTTTAACAATCTGAAAATTCTTTGATGACTAAATTAATAATATGTGTAGGAATGACAATGGATACCCTATGGGTAGGGTACTACAGTGCCCATTCCCCATACCCGCATTTGTAAAAAATATCCGCACCCGAGCCCGTACCCTTGTGTGTAACAACTTTAATGCCCTCCCCATACCCTATGGGAACCTAAGTGGCCATACCCGCACTCATTACCCACACTTTAATTATGAAAGACAACAAAAACATCACAATCAAAAAAACTTATGGTCCAATTTTTTTTTCAAATCAACTCAAAATAGTACAAATCGTGTAATTAGCCAAATAAAACACATTCAAAATATCCCTAAAAAATTGTACACTAGTGGAGTGTAGTTAGCCAAATAAAAAACATTCAAAATATCCCTAAAAAATTGTACACCAGTGGAGGAAGCAGTTATTGTATTAAGTAGTTTTTAGGTTTAAGTTTATGCTTAAATAGCTAAATAAATTAATTAATTATACACCAAAGATAAATAATTTACTTATCATATTGTATAAATTTACCCGCGTCCATACCCATTTAAATTTGCGGGTGATTACCCGGACCCAAGCTCAAACCCATGAAAACGGGGTTTTACCCTAGCCATTGCGAACATTTTTTAGGGTACCAATCAGACCTGGGTCTAATTGCCATCCTTAATTAATATGTGATTAAATAGAGACTATATTGTGTTTTTTTTTGAAGAAGAGACAATATTGTTAGTAAGTAGCTAGAATATAGTGAACTAATTGATAGCAAGCACTATTTTTTTTTTTAATAAAAGTATTTTTTTTTAATTTTCTTGAAATTGATAATAAACAGTTAAATATACTTGTTATCCATTAATATTTTTTATCTTCTCCATAGGAAATAATGGCAGATAATCAACTCCACAATGCTTACTACGGCCCTTCCATCCCCTCGCCGTCGAAATCTGACCGCCGACGCCACACCAACAATGGTTGCGGCTTCTGCAGTTGCTTCAGAGGATGTGGTGGTTGCATCTTCAGCTTCTTATGCAAAATCATTACCACAATCATTGTCATAGTAGCAATAATTGGTTTCCTCTTTTGGTTTATTGTGCGCCCCTACGTCCTCAAATTCAGCGTTAGTGAAGCATCACTTACACTATTCAATTTCACAAACAACAACACATTTAACTATGATCTTTCTGTCAACATATCGATCCAAAACCCTAATCGAAAAGTTGGTATCGATTATGAAGACATCGAAATGTTTGCATTTTATAAAGATCTTAAGTTTGTTTCTAAAACCTTAGGAAAATTCTTTCAACCCCATAAGAATACAAGTGTTTTGCGGGCTGCTTTTAAAGGTAAGCAAGGGATTCATTTGAGTTCAGGTCAAATGTCACAGTTCAATAAGGAGAAAAATGATGGCGTTTTTGGAATTGACTTGAAGGTTTTTCTAAATTTGAGGTGTACGCTGGGCTTGTTTAGGTCTAGGAATGTGAAACCTAAACTTCATTGCGATTTGAAGGTTCCGTTGACATCAAAGAATGGAACTTCTTCGTTGGGTAATGGATTTGAAGCCACAAATTGTGATTGGATTTACAAATGGAGGTTGTTCCATTAAATCTCATTTTCAAAATTTGTGTTTATTCATTGAAGTGATAATTTAGGAATTAAATTAATTGTTTATTTTTCTTTCATTGTACCATTGTTGTCACTCTCCTTAAGCATTTTATGTTAGGAAGAATTTATTGTTGTAAAAATTAGGAATAAATTATCTCTATAAAAGTAAGCATCATATAAATAAAAGTGTCAATTAAATATTAAAAAGAATAATCAAGGGAGATTTCAAGGAAACTTATCTGTTCTTGAAATTGCGGTGATTTGCAATCGACATAATCGAAGTAAACAAACACAAAACTATGGAAGGAGATAACCTGCCAAACAGTAATCCATTATATAACATGAGGCGTGACAAAGTCACTGTCCTTAAGGATTTATCCGCCTCATAAGCGCATATCCTCTCAGGATACAACATGTTCTTCCCTGATATGAATCACATCAGAGGCGACAGAACAGCTTGAATCTGATAAACACAGGAGGATGCAACCCAGAATTAAAATATTTGGGAGGAGAGTAAAACTATGTTTTTGAGAGAAGAGTTTTTATTGTTGCTACTCATCAAAGGCTAGTCAAAGAAAAGCTTAACGCCTGCTGCTTTTGTAAAGAGATTTTTTCCAAGCAAGTAATGGCTTTGTCATGCAAAAATAAAGCCTTAATAATAGCTATTAAATTGTGAATGTTGAGAAGAAAATGTAACTGCCTTTGACCCAGTAAACCGAGTAAATTTGCTTAAATAATAATAAGTTAATTTCATTAACTTTTGAAATAAAATAAAACCTTAAAATTACAACATTTATTTTGATATTAATATTAGTACTGTTGCTATTGAAAAAAAACGATATTTTCCTGATCTTATACTAGCTAGTTTGTTGAGTGTTACTCCAATGATATTATTGAGCTAAATTGTTTGTTGTTAGGTTCATGACTATATATCAAATTCAGCGTAGAATTTTCTTAACTATTTTTAACCATCTTAAGAAAATTGTTTAGTATGACTCATGCTCACTAATAAGCAATCAGACACTGAAGCATAGTGAAAGAGCCTTTCCTTTGGACAATTTGGAGGGTTGAAGCAAAATCCCCGTAGTACGGTTCAGTGGTAAACTTGTAGTCTCAACCTTGAGCATTAAATAATAAAAAAACACTACAACAACTTCTCAGTTATAGAAAAATATAAACACAATTGATTGAATTGCATGAACAATCATTGTGTTTATATATGTGTTTCATAATATGCTCTCTTTCTTTAGATCTGAGTTTACTATTCTAACAAAAATAAAGACTTATTTCAGTTTTCGTCATCTATTTTCACTTATGAAATTAGTCCCTATTATTTTAAAATTAAGTAGTTTTGGTTTATTTTTCATATTTTTCAACTCAGAATTGGTGATGTGAAATATTTTAAATGAGGTGTCATACAATCTAATGATGTAAAATTATCACCAGCTATGAAATTTACCGAAAATTCCTAAAAAACTTTAATTTAAATATGATATATCATCACTTTTAAGTTCAAAAATCCGATAGAGAAACCAAAACTGTGTTATCTTAAAATGGAGGAGACAGTTCGGTGAATGAGTAAAAATAGATGAACTAAAACTGTAAGTAAACAAAAGTAAATTTAAGCACTATTTTTGGGTAATCCATCCTTTTTCGAAGTTGGACAAAAAACGAAGGGATCAAACAAGTCGAGTTATTTAATTTGTAAGAGGACACATTACTAACCACATTCAAAGTGAACTATAGCCAACTAATTTGGTCAAGCCAAAAGTAATAGCCATAGCCATCCAACCTCCAACCACCACTCTAACACAAGACATTTTCACTGATGTTTTACCAAGTATTGCTCCAACTCCACCAAACACCAACAATGCAAAACTAGCCATACCAACAACAACAAACAACCTTATCTTATAGTCCCTTACCAATGCTGCTCCTAACAATGGAACAGTTGCACCAAATGAAAATGCAATTGCTGATGCAATAGCAGCTTGAAAAGGATTTGGTAGTAGCTTCTTTTCCTCTTCAACAAAAGTGCTGTTGATTTTGTTCTCTCTTTTCATTTGAGCTACCATTATGTCAAATTGAGTGTACACTGATACAAACTCTCCAATTCCCATACTACATGCTCCTGCAATTAGTCCTGCAAATCCAGCTAGAAGCATTGTTTTGATGTCTTCATGCATAGCTCCAACACCTAATATCAGTGATGTTATTGATACCAAACCATCATTTGCTCCTAACAAAGCAGCTCTTAGCCATTGTGCTCTCTGGGAATAGTCAATGTTGTTTTCTTCAGTTTCTTGAGTTTGGTTTTGCTTTGCTTCTATGTCATTAACTTCATTGTTGTTATTATGGTTACCAAGAGAAGCCATAAAGTACAAAAATCTTAAGATACCAAGATTAAAGGAAAACGAGGAAAGGGTTGCATGTAGAAAACACAGTCTCTTCATGGATTATTATATAGAAGTATGATCAAAGTTAGGTAATGTTGATGATGGTGTTGAGAGCATTATGAAGTTGGTCACCTCTTTAATAATACCTGAAAAATTCAACTCACAATGAATTAGCTTTTTTTGGCAAGTTTCCATAAACAACGTAAACGAATTAGCTTTTTTTGGCAAGTTTCCATAAACAACGTAATGAAGCACTTATAGCATAAGCGCTTATCAAAAAAGTACTTATATCAAGACATAAAATAAAGTCAAATTTTTTTTGAAAGCTATCCTAGACAACTTATGAAAATAATTTGAAAACAACTTATATACTTATAAATATATCATAAACTATTTTCATAAACTCTCCAAACAATTTCACAAATATTTATATCAGTAGATAAACTCAAATACGTCAATCTAGTCGGTAACAATTTCTCTAGTGTGGTTTACCCCGTTATCTAAGTATAGAATGGTGGCTGTTGCAATAAACTAGTTTGCTCTTTCTCATTTTTGGTGGTGAAAGTAGGTGCTGCATTGTAGCTAGTTTCTTAGTATGCTAAAACTCTCTGTTTGTTTAGTTAACATGAAATTAATCATAATCCTAGAGAAGTGAGATGCAAAGGAAATAGGATGAAAATAAATAAACTCTCCCTTGATTATAAAATAGAACCTCACAAAAAAACTAATAATAATTCCCTATAAAAAAGCTAATAATAAAAAGAGAGAATATAAATATAAATATGTCACTTGCATAGAGAGAATATTATCGACCGTTTCATTTTTAATGAGCCACTTGACAGATAATTATTCAAATAAAAAGTTTGTTTGACTTGGCTTGTGAGAACTATAAGAATCAAAATATAGTTCTCACCGATTTAGGCCCCAATTTCCAGCCACTTTGTTGACAGTGATAAATGACAATGCTTCTTAGTTCTTGCTCCTCCAATAAGAAAACCAAAGTTTACATCAATAATCAACTACTTAACCATTGTTTACAAAGGGTGGTTGTTTTTATTACTGTTTTTATTACTGTTTCACATTATAATAAGTAAATCTTATTCGGTTATTTCTCTTGCGCACATTAAAATCCTATTGCATAATTTTTTTATATTTATTTACTATTTTTGCATTATTATTTTCTTTTGTTGTTTATGCAAACTGTCATCTTCATTTTACTAATAGTTTAAAGGGTTAAATAAGTTCTTTTATGCCTATCCATATCTTAAATTTTGTTTTTAATCCTTCTAATTTTTTTAGCAAGTTTTAGTCCCTAAATGTTTTCCGTCACAATTTTGTCTTTGTTTTTAAGTCATCTCACCTATAAATTTCAAATTTTTTAACGAACTTTTTTAGAGATGTTTATAATATAATAACAATCCTTCCACAAAAATTTAGATTTTTTTTAACAAAATATGAATTAAATTTGAATTTTCAAGTGCCAAAAGCTTGAAAATTCATATTTAATTTATTTTTGTTAAAACAATTAAACTTTTGCAAGAAAGATTTCTATAATATACCACAGTTGTAAAAAATAATTCATAATTGTAAAGAATATACACGAGTTTACCTAAAAGCAAGAATCAAAAGTCGTGATAAAAAACATTTGAAGACAAAAACTTTCTGAAAAATATCAGAAGGACTAAAAATTAAATTTGAGATATTTATGAGGACGAAAAGTTATTTATATATAAGAATTGTTTAAAAGATATTTTTTATATATAAGTATTGTATCATCAATCATGTATGTGTTGAAGAGAGTGCTATAAGAACACTATTTTTTTCAACACGTTCTCTTATACTTATTCTCTTAATGGATGAAATAATTGTGAAGGTCGCACTTTTGAAATATATACTACATAAAGCAGTGCGATCCATATAAAATTAATCTAAAAAGATTAAATTAAAGAGAGTATCTAAAAGTGAGTGTTCTTGGTATTTCTCATGTGTTAAATTCTCACCCGAGTTTTTATTGGTCAAGTAGTCTAGTGACTAGAAAGTCACATTTCAAGTAAATAAGAGGGGCCGCGTGTTTTTAAGAGAACACCGAAAAAACCAAATTCAGCTCCTCCCTTTCTCCGGTATGGGGTTTGAACCCCAACTTTTGGATATACTCCATCCGTTTCAAATACATGTCGCAATTTTATAATGTGTACTATTCACATGATTTACTTTGACCATACTTTTTAACTAAGATATAAATATAAATATCAGCATGTATGATGTTGTTTGTTTGTCTCAATAGATATATTCATATCATTAAATTTTTATAATTTTTTACTTTAGACAATTAAAGATATTATCGGTCTAAATTGTGCATTGACATGTGTGAAGTGACGGACTGCGATATGTATTTTGAAACGGATGAAGTATTATACAACCTACCCGTCACTAAACTAAGCTACCTGTCGCTAAACTATGCTCACACAGCCACTGAATAAATAGTAACCGATCTAAATGACTAGACAGAAGAATAATCATCATATCATAATTTAACACCACTTCGAAGTTCATGACATCAATTCACCGGATGATCAAAAGTTCGGTGTCATTCCCCTAATTATATTGTTTTTTTTTTTAAATTATATATATATATATATATATATATATATATATATATATAAATCATGCTTTGCAGAATAATCATCATATCATAATTTAACACCACTTCGAAGTTCATGACATCAATTCACCGGATGATCAAAAGTTCGGTGTCATTCCCCTAATTATATTGTTTTTTTTAATTATATATATATATATATGGTCATGTTAACTTGTGCCCTTAAGGCACAAGATAAGAAACTTAATAAGAAGGCTAAGTGACGTAACACACAACAATTTACAGTGCAATTTTTTATTTTAAAATTAGAAGTTTAATAAGACGTAATGTAGGGGGATGGAGCCAATCAACAATTTACGGTGCAATTTTTTATTTTAAAATTTGAAATATGTAGTAGTTAGGAGTTTTTTTTTTTTTTTTTTAAAGATGTAGTTATGAGTTGTTTTATTTTTGCAATTTAGAAATATTTTGGATTTATTCCAAATAAAAAAAATGGGGATATCATTAATGATGTTATTCATTAAGAAATATTTCATTTTTTCTGTTGTCTAATTAAACTCTGTCACGTCTTTAATGAATAACAAGACAGTTCCTACGAATCCGGAGGCTCGGTTCTGTAGGTGAAAATAAGTCCGTAATAAAATAATTTTTTTTAAGAACAATGTTCTATTTAAATTTTTTAAAAGATAAATACAAGGTGTCATATATAAGTGGTACACCCAAAGGTGAAAATCACTACCGTACACATGAGCCTCAAACCACCCTCCCAAAAACACACCCACCTAACACTTAGCAGTACTATAGGACTATAATTTTTTTTCCGAGGACCATGCCTTGGGGAGACCCAGTTCCATTGAGCGGTTTGCACACTCTAAGGTCCGGCCCTGATGAATAATATCAATAAAAATGACCTTAAAATGGGATAAGAGTGATGGAAAATTCAGACAAATTATCATGAGGACAAAAAAAACGGTTTTTATGTACCAAAAAAAAAAGGTTTTTAAAATGGAGGCCAAAATTTCACTTTTTGTAAAATGTTAAGACAAAAAATGCATGTAAAATAAAAGAAATTATTGACATTAAAACAACTAACATTGCCGACATTACAATGGTTAGAGTGAAATTAGATTCAAATTCTTTAAACAATGTCTCATGTTTGAACATTATGAATGGAAAAAAAATATGGTTGAAGGAAGAGATCCCATTAAAGATAGCAAATCAAATTCCCAACCAGAGATTAATCATTGATAAAATTGGAGAGTTAGAAATAAAAATATATTGGTTAGGTGAATTGAATTCTACCTGCAGAGTATTCTAAATATGTATTTAGGAATTGTTATATCTTTGAATTTAGGAAAATTGGGGATAGAGCCAAGCGTCTTTAGATCCTTAATTTAACTAATATTAGGAAATTATGTATAATACACAATGTAGGGGTTCTCAAATATTTGCACTTAGTCTCCGCCGTAACCGTTTGAATAACGTAGTCTTGCATCAAAAGCCTATTCATTGGTAAGTTAGAATAAGATGGGGTCAAAAGATAGTAAAGATAAGGGAGTGGAAGAAGTAGAGAAATATGAGACACGAGACTTTGGACCCCTGATTCTAGTGGTAGAGTTTAACAAGGAGTAAGATAGGTCTCACAGTGAGATGAATTCTGCTCTTTACCCAAACGGTTCTGCTCATTTCCAAAATAATTGTCCAAATAGCCCCTGCGTGAGTTAACTTGCGCTGCGTGAGTTAAGTCACGCTGCGTGAGTTAACCCACGCGTGTTGTAAACCAACGTGACTTAACTCACGTTTTTCACTGCATTTTTTCCTTCTCTTCTTCTTCTCCCAATACGTCTTCTTCTTTTTCAGGGTTTTTATCTCAAAAACCATCTATCTCAACTAGTTTGTTCTTCTTTCTTTTGAATGAATGAATTAATGAATATTGGAATCCTAGAAACGTGGCCAACAAAGCAAACCCATTTCTAATTTCTTTATGTCATCGATTCTCTTCACTTCTTGTTGTTGAATTACGACTACCTTGGTATCATGCTGCAATTCCTTGCTGAAAAACTCTTGATCCTCAGAACTAACATAATATTTGAAGAAAAAATTGAAATTACGGAATCAGAAAATTGAAATTGAAACATACGAAACAAATCTGAGTTAGAAAGTTAATTTAAGAATGGAAACAACTACGATAGAGATGGGAATTAGAAGTGGGATGAGATGTTGGGCGGAAGCAGCTGGTGGTAAACATTAGAAAACTGCTCACGCTGCTTAAAGAAGAAAGAAGAAGAAAAGAAGGGAAATGGCAGTTAACTCACGTGAGTTCACTCATGTTGATTTTTTTGAAATTAACACTAGCGTGAGTTAACTCGCGTAGGGGCATTTTGGTCATTTACTTTAGGAATGAGCAAATCCATTTGGGTAAAGAGCAGAATTCCAGTGAGATGAGTGTGACACACTCTCTAGTAATGTTGCTCTCTCATACACTATTCCCGTGTTATTGATAAAAGTTCCCATACGAAACCAAATGCTACTACAAAAGCAACAAAGCAGTGGCATAGAAAGAAGGCGAGGAAGGAGAAGGATCATGACCAAGACAATTTACTGGAAGAGTTGGGCATGTGACAATTTCTGACGAGGATGGACCCGTGTGAAGGTGAATTGAAGAGGAGGAACAAGGGGGAGGAAGGAGTAGTAGCACAAATTGAGGGGGTGTTGGATGACCAACACGGCAACACCTCTTAAAACAACGAAAATTTTAAGTTGGAACTGCAAGGAGTTTGGAAACCCTCGATCAGTTAGGGCCTTGTTGAGGCTCATTCGTATTGAAAATCTCCACCCGATTTTTCTCATGAAATCTAGATTACAATCATATGAGATGGACTGCAAGACAACCTTAACACACAAATTGCAAATTTTAAAGTTCTTGGATGCTTGTCTCCATATGTTTTCCTTCATTGTGATGGAGTTTTGGTTTTAAGTGCGGCCATAGCTATCACCCAACCAAAAAACTTTGATGATGTCTTGAAATCTTCCGGTTGAGTATCAACATTACTAATTTCTTCAACATCTCCACATCCTCTCTATAAGCATACATCCCACGTTTGACTTCATAAGAAGCATTAAATTCAAGATTGTAATGTAGTTGAGAGTTGAGATGGTAGCCTGCAATTTCATCATACATCTCGTAGCTGACTTATTAGACAAACTCTAAACCTTAAACCCTAAACACGTTTCAAGCAAATCACAACATTTTTTTTCAAATTATCTTTTTTGAAAAAGTTTTTTTCAAATTATCTATACCCACGTCACGTCTTCAATTAGTTTCCCTTCCCCTGTCCTTGAAATCCGGCTTGATGGCCATTCATTAGATGTGAGTATTCTTAGCAATGTCCCCTTGTTGGCCATGAGACACCCCAAACTTAGATAATCATTTCCTTTGCTAACATGTTGTAATAAATAAAATAGAAAAGTCTTCAAATAAATATAGTGTACTATGGTGTCCTTTTTTCATAATGAACCGTTGTCCTTTTCTCAAGATCCTCTAAGATAAAATCAATACAACGTGCTGCATATGGTGTCCAATAAAACTTCTTCCTTAACATTGAACCAACAACTTTGTATAATTCATTGCATTGTCGATTGCAATCTGGCTGACATTTTCTTTCCCAACTTCTTCCACAATATGAACAATCATCTCACATTTGTTATCAATAATTTTCGATATGCGAGAAGCATCAATGGGCTTAAAAAAATAGCATCTAGGGAAGTTCAAAATTGTTCTCCTTCTTTTGTTAGTCCACCCACTCATGATAGTGCATCGTGGGGAATGCTCTTTCTTATGGAAATAGATAGCGAAGAAACGCTCGAATAAACTATGGCCGTAGATTAGCATAGTTAGCTGTCCATGAATTAAACATAATTTTCAAGGTGAATTGAATAAACTATATTGAGCATACTTTTACATGTGATTAACCATGTGTTGCAGATGCATAAAAAAGTAGGTGTCCATGAAACATTTTTGAATAAATATAATGTCTATCATTTTCCACAATTTTGGTAGAAAAAAGAGAAATTCAACGAGTTCGACTAGGAAAGTTTTACTCAAAATATTTATGACGTCCGATGACACCTAATTCTATTCAACCTCACAACTTGGACATTGTGTCTGTTTTGCAAAAACAAATATGATTGAAATTTTGAGTTACACATATCTATTTTCTCTTTTATCAAACTGACACGGACCATATCACGTCTCATATATTATAACAAGAAAAACCATAAACTCCTACTTCCACACACCACTCATCATTGTAGTTTCAATAACCTATAAACTAATATAAAAAAACAATTGTGTTTGGTACACGACAAGTAAATTTGTATTTGTATATTGAATAGTTCACAAATTAAAGTTTCCGAGAAAGCATAAATTAGGTCACCTTGAGGGATTTTTTAACTGAATTGTATAGTGCTATGTTGTGTTTCCTGGATGAAAGTGCGCAACCCGTGGCCTTCGTGTGGATACCACACTCCCTTCAATTTATTAATACTTACTTTGGTTGCCACTAGCATGTGGCGTGCACAATCCATCAAATATTATGTGCATACTCTTTCTCTCATTAGTTGACTCTATTATCAAATGCCAAATGCCTCGTGCTTATAATCGGAGGATTACACCAAAAAAAGAATCCCAAATGTCTCATGTTTGTATTCACTCGGATATACTCCCACCATATAAGTAAGATCAACTTCGGATTGAATTGGTTGGTGCAATCAAATTTTCATAATCATGTTTATGTTCCTCTTTCTAATATTCCAAATGCACACAGAAACTATATGTTGTTTTTGGATTTCCAAACTGTTGTATTTGGATTTCCAAATTCTATTATCTACCGAAGTTGTTACTAGGTTGAGTCACGACCAGGTCGCTCTCTTTAAGACGTTTCGTGGCACTACCCAAAATTGTGCAAGGTAGACTATCAACCACGCCGCCTCCAGGATAAAACAAGCCCATCTACAACTGTTCGATTAACTACTGCACTGTAGAAAATCGTTCGAGATTTACACCTTCGAATATGGTACTAAGACCACTCTTTAATACTGAAACCACTTTAATATGGTACCATTACCATTCTATTATGGTGCTAAGACCACTCAAATATGGTGTTTCCACCATTCTAACCTTTAAGTTCTCCAAACTATCAATATGGTACTATGACCACTCAAATATGGTGTTACCATCATTTCTCCTCAAAATAAAATTATTGAATAATTTTTATATACCGTTAAGATCATTCTTGATTCCGACGGGACATTATTATTTCAAATAGGGACTATGATCTTAAAAGTACTCTTTATTCCGAAGGGACATATATTACCGAAGGGACTATGAACTTAAGACCATTCTTAATTCCGAAGGGACATTAAACCGAAAAGGGACTATGGTCTTAAGAACACTCTTAATTCCGAAGGGACAGAAAGGAGTAGAAAAAGGAGAAAGACTTGTTAAACAAGTCGAAGGAGGGAGAAGAGATGAAAGATTCGTCAACACAAGTCAAAAAAGGGAGAAGAGAGAAAGAGTTCCCGACAACTCAATGAAACTCTTTGGTGTGTGGAATGCACTGTGTGAGCTCTCTATTTATAGAGAAAATTCACAACTAATAAGTGAGAAACTTTGGGAACAAGTAATATGAGAAACTTTGGGAATAAGTAACATATTACTTTGCGATTAAGTAATTCACATATTAGATCTAGTACAAAAATATTTTAATTGAGTACTAAAATATATTAAATTTAGTACAAAAATATATTATATTATGTACCAAAATATTTTAGCAAAACTTGGGGACTAAGAAAGCACTTTCTAATAATGATTAAATTAATTATTTAATTTATCATTTCCAAATAATAAAATATATATCAATATATATTTTTTCTCTAGTGCTTATGTACCCCCATTAATTAGAGGTACACCCCCACTATATAAACACTACTAATGTGTGTGTTCCATCCGATGTGGGACTTCCACTTTTTTCAATTCACACAACACTAGTTCTACCCAACATGGGAATTTGTGTTTAGTCTTTTTACTCAATTTCCACACATGTTCCAACAATCCCCCACTTGAATTTAAAAAATGGTTTCATAAATAACGTCAAAAACGTCTCCATAAGATTTGCTAGTAAGCAAAGGTGTCGCTTACGACTTGAACCTTTGCATAGCGAGTAAAATTCTGATTAACAAGAGTTGCTTACAGCATTGAACTCTATCTCAGACATAGAACCCACACACAAACCTTTTCATAAGGTGTATTCTAAAAGCCCGTGCGTTTATGGCCTTGCACGTGTATCCCGGTTTTAACGAACGCTCTAGGTATTCTGCCCCGAATTCCATAGGAACCGGCCCTTAGTTCCACATTCGTATAGGTGAGTCTATCAAGAGTACTCCTGTAGCTATGTACTCCACTCCAAATAGAGTATAGATCTCATTAAGAGTTTCTATTATCTCATCCTTCTATCGCTGCAGGAATCTGTTAGCCAATATATTTTACTAGCTGTAATAAATGTGGTCAAAGTATAGTTGACCTAGATTTAAAGAAGATTCGAACAGAGTGTTGTGTTGAAAGCAAATATGGGTTCGAAGATGCTAGAAGACTTCGATAAAGCAGTTTTCGAAGGTGGTTATCAACAGTTATTCTTTAAGTCAGTTTTTATTTTAAGTTTGTTTTCAAATAAGTAAAACTGTCGACTTGTGGCAGTTGTAGTTTGAATTTCAAAGAAGTGTAGTTATTTTTAGACTTAGTATAAATAGTAGTTTTTCATAGGAAAAACAGGTCACAATTCCGTCATACAAACTTATAC
This sequence comes from Medicago sativa, assembly GCF_051527215.1. Taxonomy (NCBI): domain Eukaryota; kingdom Viridiplantae; phylum Streptophyta; class Magnoliopsida; order Fabales; family Fabaceae; genus Medicago; species Medicago sativa. The sequence goes on from NC_140752.1 coordinate 82,510,154, forward strand.
TCAAAGTATCCGTATGGAAGCGAGAAACGAGTCACAAGTTGCAATGTATGAATCTGTGTACCAACCTTTGTTTAATCAATGCAATTTACCCTTTGTTCTTTAAGTGTTCTTGCACTTTACTTTATTAAGTTCGATTGAGTTCAAGTGGATTGAATTCGATTGTTTTTATCATATTTCTTATATTTTTGGCATCAAAAACGCAGAATTTCTAACAACAAGAACAAACACAATATGTCCTAAGATTTACTGGTTGATCTTGCAAGTTACCATTTGTAAACCAGCGGTTGTTTACGAAAATCCAACGTAAACAAATTGGCACGCCCAGTGGGACCGTTTGTGTTTTTGTTTATAGTTTTTGTTAGAGTTTCTTTTAATTCTGGTTTGTTTTGTTGTGTATGCAATTAAGAAACAAGAAATTGCTTCTTAATATGACACGCGCTAACAACCAAAAGAAAACAAATCCAACATCTTCAAATGAAGATGTGGATCAAGTGACGGTTGAAGATGATGTTTCATCCCCAGGGAATGTTAGAACATCCCAGGCTATTCCAACTAGTAATACAGTCGTTCAAACATCGTCTCAGGCCATGCCTTCGATGGCCACAGTAATTTCTCAAGCCATGCCTTCGATGGTTACCCAAACTTCACATGATTATCCAAATAATACTTCTATTCAAGGAGTTTGGGATCATAGATCAATGCCATATGGTATGCCATCATCATTGATGCAAGGCTTACAAACTAGTGGTAATATGTTTTCAGAGAATTTAAATGTTTCATTACCACCACTTTTTGGTCCTGGGGTATCTACAACATATAGAAGTCCCCAACAAAATTTAACCAACGCTTCTATGGCTGCCATTAGGCAAACTATGGAAGAAACTAATCATGATATGGTTAATATGATGACCCAACAAATTGGTACTGTCATAAATCCTTTAATTCGAGACACCAACACTAGTTATCAACGGTTGTCTGATCAAATGGAAAGAATTGCCAATTTCTTTGGCGCTCCACCAATCCAAAATAACCCATTGCCTCAAAATCGAAATGTGAGGGCAATTGAAATAATTGCTGATGAACCAGTGGTTCGAAATCATGAAAATATTGTCCAACCACAGGTAGTACAACCACAAATTCAGGCAGAACCTGAAAGGCAACCCATTTTGGTTAATAGAAACCAGGATGCCGATCAAGTGGTTTTACAAGCCCGTCGGAACAATTTCGATGGTCAGAATAATATAGCGGGTATTGTCGAGGCCTTGTTAGCCCAAAGTGGTTTTAATATGGGTTTACGTCGACCAAATTTTGTGTCTCCTTTGTCTGAGTATGTTTTAGATGCTGAATTGCCTAGAAATTGGAAAATTCCAAAGTTTACCAAATTTGCTGGAGAAACTGATGAGTCTACTGTCGAACACATTGCTAGGTTTCTCATGGAAGCAGGAAATATTGCAGAAAATGAAAATTTGAGAATGAAATATTTCCCAAGTTCTTTGACAAAAAATGCTTTTACTTGGTTTACAACTTTACCTCCTCATTCAATTTATAGTTGGAACCAATTAGAAAAAGCTTTTCATGAACAATTTTACATGGGTCAATCTAAGATTAGTTTGAAAGAATTGGCCAGTGTTCGACGTAAAAGTCATGAGTCAATCGATGATTATCTCAATAGGTTTCGTCTCCTTAAGGCTAGATGTTTTACTTCTGTTCCAGAATATGAATTAGTCGAAATGGCTGCTGGTGGCCTCGATTATTCTGTTCGAAAGAAATTAGATACCCAGTACTTAAGAGACATGGCCCAATTGGCAGACAGAGTTCGACAAGTTGAAAGACTTAAAGCTGAAAAAACTAGAACTCATAACAAATTTTCTAAAAAAGAAAAAATTGCCTATATAGAAACAGGAGATAGTGAACCCGAATTCGATTGGGGTTTAGATATCGTTGAAGACAATGATATAAACCTGGCAGAATTAAAAGATGGACCTCCATATGCTTGTAAATGTTGAGGCCATCCAATGGAAAAAATCCCGAAGATCCCAAGAGTGACAAATATCCTTCTAAAACTTATACCTTTGATATTACTAAAAGTGAAGAAATTTTTGATCTATTAGTTAATGATGGCATAATATTGGTGCCACCTAATATGAAGTTACCTCCTTTGGAACAAAGGAAGAAAAGAGGATTTTGTAAATTCCATGGTTTTTTAGGTCATAACCTATCTCGATGTACTCGTTTCAGGGATTCTGTACAAAAAGCTCTTGATGAAGGGAGGCTAAAATTCGGAGAAAAACCAAAACAACAAGTGGATGGAGATCCTATGAAAAAGGCAGAGTCCATGTTTGCTGATGTGTCTACCAATGTGGTAGAATCCATGTTTGCTGGTATTTCTATCAATATGGTGGAAATTTCAGATAATATTGATGTAGAAATGGTTACTGAGGACCATCGAATTGAAGAGCCAGTGGTTACTGAAGATCAATTGGCCAAGGAAATGGAGAAAGCATATCCAAAGGCTGAAGAAGATTTGGTTGATTTTTTAAACCGATGTAAAATATCTAACACCCATGCTATGCTTTGTCCTCGATGTAGTGCAGTGTTCGATAAAGAAGCTGCGAAATCAGTTGAAGGATATCAACCTCAAACAAAACGTAAAGGAGGGTGGTTCGAGAACCGTTCTAAGTTTGGCTTTAACAAAAGAGGTGTTCCTTACAAGATGAAAACTTCAGAGAAGTATCAAATGAAGAACCATAAGAAGACGTTCGTTCCTTCATCGAAGTCTCCTGTTGATACTTGGGTTTTCTCTGGAGGCAAGAAAACTGGTCATTCTGCGCCTCCAGCACCACCAACAAAATGGGTAAAAAGAGCTGTCAAAGTTCCAGACCAACCAGAGAGTTCTAATCCTAACAAGTATGCTTACAAAAATAACTATAAAGGTAAGAATCCTATGACTAGAACTCAATGGCGCCGTTTTCAACGCCAGAAAAAGGAAGGAGTTTTAAAAGATGTCACTAATGGTGACAAAAGTAAGGGAAAACAACCAATAGTTTTCGAAATGGTTAAAAAACCAGCTACTGAAAGAATTTTCCCTCCATTATCTTCTGCTTTAAACATCCCTAAAGGGGATGATGATATTCTAACTTCTACTTTTTCAGATTCTGAACCAAGTCTTGACATTATATGTGTGGTTTCTGTACTACCAATTGAATATGCACATGATGTATCTTCGAAGGCCAATCATGATGATGAATGTGATTTCACTGAGGAAATGGCTCGTCATAGACCTCTATGTTATTATGTTATGAATAATGGCTGCATCGAAGATCAACATGCAGTGTTCGAGAAACCTGATGATAGCATGAAGCTTCATTTAAAGCCTTTGTTTATTCAAGCTAAATTAAATGGTGTTGGAATTAACAAAGTGTTGGTAGATGGTGGTGCTACTGTTAATCTCTTACCACAATCTTTTCTAAGGAAACTTGGTATTTCTGAATGTGATTTGAAACCACATAATGTAGTGCTCACTAATTATGAGGGATCTACTGGACAATCTCTTGGTGCTATCGAACTAGAATTGGTAGTAGGAAGCATAACCAGAGCAACTGTGTTTTTGGTAGTTCCTTCTAAAGCCAATTTCAATGCATTATTAGGAAGGGAATGGATCCATGCTGTAGGTGCAGTTCCTTCTACAATGCATCAAAGGATTGTGATTTGGAGGAAAGATGGTTTGGTAGAGAATATTGAGGCTGATCAGAGTTATTATTTTAAAGCTGAAGTTGATAATCAAGATATCAACAAAAAGAACTTTGACAAACAGCTTCAATTTATTGCACCATTCATGGAAAATGATGCATCAAGTTCTATGACTAAAGAAGAAAAATTCTTTGTAAAACTTGCACCAGAATGGGGTTTTCGTTGGAAAACTGCATTCGACGATGACTTCGTAGTGGTGAACAACGAAGATTGCCATGAGAAGATACCTGTAAAGGAAAAAGATTTGCTGAAGACAATAAGTACTTCGTACAAGAGGGTCACTGATGACCAAGGATGTTCAGCAAATGGAATCTCACCAACTAGGTGGGATATCAATAAGTGATCAATGGTTGAGCCCAGCATATGGGAAAAGATTACGGCTTATGTAGCCGAGAAAAACTTCGATTTGGCTGAAACAGCCAAAGAAGAAGAGGTCTTCGATGCTTCAGTGGAAAATAATTCTGATGACCTCATTGATGATAAAAAATTAGATTGTATTTATGATGATGAACCTTTGGGTTTTGAAGAAGATCCAATGGGATCTACAATAAAAATGAAGGCCCAAGATCCTCTTGAAGAAGTGGATATAGGAGATGGTTCTGTAAAAAGACCAACATACATAAGTTCAAAGATTCCTAAGAGCTTCAAAGATCGAATTGTGGCGCTTTTGAAAAATTACAAGGATTGCTTTGCTTGGGATTATCATGAGATGCCTGGTTTGAGTAGAAAGGTAGTAGAGTTGCAATTGCCAATCAGGACAGACAAGAAACCAGTGAAGCAAATTCCAAGAAGGTTTGCACCAGAGATTCTACCAAAAATAAAAGAAGAAATCGAAAGACTCCTCAAATGTGGCTTCATCAGGCCTGCAAGGTATGTTGATTGGTTAGCTAATGTAGTTCCTGTTAAAAAGAAAAATGGTAGTATAAGAGTTTGTATTGATTTTAGAGATTTAAATCTCGCTACTCCCAAAGATGAATATCCTATGCCAGTAGCAGAAATGTTGGTAGATTCTGCAGCAGGTTTCGAATATTTGAGTATGCTTGATGGTTATTCAGGTTATAATCAAATATTTATTGCTGAAGAAGATGTTTCTAAAACAGCATTTCGATGCCCAGGGGCATTAGGATGTTATGAGTGGATAGTAATGCCATTTGGTCTTAAAAATGCTGGTGCTATATATCAAAGAGCAATGAATTCAATGTTTCATGATTTTATTGAAGATTTTATGCAAATTTACATTGATGATATTGTTGTGAAATCATCTTCTGAAAACAAACACTTAGAACATTTACGGTTATCATTCGAAAGGATGAGACAATATGGATTAAAAATGAATCCATTAAAATGTGCGTTTGGTGTTTGTGCAGGTGATTTTTTAGGATTTGTTGTCCATAAAAAGGGCATCGAAATCAATCAAAATAAGACTAAAGCTATAATGGAGGCTAAAGCACCCTCTACCAAAAAAGAGTTGCAGTCTTTATTAGGCAAAATAAATTTCCTCAGAAGATTTATCTCTAATCTCAGTGGCAGAGCGCAAGCATTCTCGTCATTACTTCGATTAAAGAAAGAGGAAACTTTTAGATGGGAGCCTGAACATCAAAAGGCATTTGAAGACATAAAGTCATATTTATCTAATCCTCCTATTCTTTCACCTTTGTTGAAAAACAAAAAGATGAAGTTATATATAGCATCATCTGAAAGAACTATAGGGAGTATGTTAGCACAGGAGGATGAAAATGGTATAGAAAGAGCCATTTATTATCTTAGTAGAGTTTTAAGTGATGTTGAAACAAGATATCATCCTAGTGAGAAACTATGTCTTTGTTTATATTTCTCATGTATGAAACTTAAACATTATATAAAGCCTTTTGATGTTTATGTTTATTCCCATTTCGATATTATTAAGCACATGTTATCTAAACCTATTCTGCATAGTAGAGTTGGTAAATGGGCTTTGGCACTCACAGAATATTCTTTAACTTATCAATCTTTGAAAACTGTGAAAGGCCAAATAGTGGCTGATTTTATTGCTGATCATTCCATTGAAGAACCTGTGACTGGGGGCATCGAAACATTTCCATGGACATTGTATTTCGATGGGTCTAGTCATAAAAATGGTTCTGGAATAGGTATAGTTATTGTTTCACCAACAAATGAAGTAACCAAATATAAATTTCGAATTAGTCAATATTGTTCGAATAATGAGGCAGAATATGAAGCCTTAATAAATGGTTTAGAGATTTTGCTCGGACTGGGGGCAAAATGTTTAATTATTAGAGGTGATTCTGAATTAGTAATAAAGCAAATAACAAAAGAGTATAAATGCCTCAAAGAAACTTTGATAATGTATTACACTATAGTTAATGCATTACTTAAACATTTTGTTCAAATTGAAGTTCAACATGTTCCTAGAGCAGAAAATCAAGAAGCTAATGATTTAGCTCAATTGGCTTCTGGGTACAAACTTTCGAAGGAACAAGAGCAAGAGGTTATTGAAATTAAAACAAAGCGTAATTCGATGGACATTGTGCCTAACAAATTGTTAAGACCAAAACTTGGGGGCATGGAAACATCTCAAGGATACCTTCAGAGTGCAAAATTTTCTGAAATTTTGGTCATTAACAATTTGGATGATGATGATTGGCGAAAACCCATAGTCAATTTTTTGGAAAATCCAGATGGCACAACTTGTAGAAAAGTCAAATATAGAGCCTTGAGTTATGTGATAATAGGCAATGAATTATTTAAAAAGACTCCAGAAGGAGTTTTACTTAAATGCCTTAGTGAAGCAGAAGCATATTTGGCTGTATCGAATACTCATAGTGGTGCTTGTGGTACACATCAAGCAGGCCATAAAATAAAATGGCTTTTGTTGCGACAAGGTGTTTATTGGCCAACCATGTTAAAAGATTGCATAAACTTTGCTAAAGGTTGTAAAGAATGTCAAGAACATGCTGGAATTCAAAAAGTACCAGCTAGTGAATTACATTCAATAGTAAAACCTTGGCCATTCAGAGGATGGGCTTTAGATGTAATTGGGGAAATTAAACCTAAGTCATCCAAAGGCTACAAATATATTTTGGTTGGAATAGATTATTTCACTAAATGGATAGAAGCTGTTCCACTAAAAGATGTTACTCAAGATGAAGTTATAAACTTCATTCAAAAATTTATTGTTTATAGATTTGGCATACCAGAAACTATTACTACAGATCAAGGATCTGTATTCACTGGTCGAAAGATGGTAAAATTTGCTGAAGAAATGGGATATAAATTGTTGACTTCAACACCATATTATGCTCAGGCAAATGGTCAGGTAGAAGCAGCAAATAAGAATTTGATTACTATAATCAAAAGAAAAGCTAGCCAAAAGAAAAAACCCAAAGAATGGCATGAGTTTCTTTATGAAGCTTTATGGGCAGTTCGAATTTCTCCTAAAGAATCTATAAATACTACTCCTTTTCGATTAACATATGGCCATGATGCTGTATTGCCAACAGAAATCTTACTTCAATCTACTCGAATTCAAAGACAAATCGAAATTCCAACAAATCAATATTTGGATATGATGTTGGATGAATTAGTAGATATTGATGAAGAAAGATTGATGGCTTTAGAAGTGCTTACAAAGCAAAAAGAAAGAATAGCAAAAGCCTATAACAAAAGAGTTAAATCGAAATTATTCCTGCAAGGAGACTTAGTTTGGAAAGTCATTTTGCCTATGGATAAAAAGGATCGATGTTTAGGAAAATGGTCTCCTAGTTGGGAAGGACCATGGAAAATTCTAAGAGTTTTTTTCGAATAATGCGTATGAGATCGAGGAACTACAAGAAGATCAGAGAATTCTACGCATAAACGGTAAATATTTGAAAAAATATAAACCGATGTTACAAGAAATTAAAATCACACAAGAGTAATTTGATTCGAAATAAAACTTGGCATTAATTTAAAAATGCCAACTGATGGGCAGGTTACATCGAAATGCTTAAAACGGAAAAACCATTACAAAAGAAAACACAAAGTACTTAAAGACAAAAAGCATTTAGAAATGGTTTTCACCATTCAGTTACAATCCCAAAGCGATCGAGAAACCAGCGAATTTCTGTATCGAGACGACACCTGAAGCAAGCATTGACCAGGTAGTAGTCATGATCTGGCCCAGGTAGAAGTGAATACCAGCCTCCAATTCTCCCATCTCCTGCACAGTTGTGGTAGTTGTTGCAAAAACGACGCCTAGTAAGCCAAATAGGCATGGGCCTATTCCACCAAGGACAGCGAAATCGATAACTCGAAGTTCCTCCCAAAATGTCGCTTCGAAATTCTGCCAATCGATGTGTCCATGCAAGATCTTTGAAGTCTTCGAGGATGTTTTCTGGCATAGGCATGGAGAGCGCATTGATGAGAAGAAGGTAGTACCTTGCACTCAGAGAGCCAGTGGCATTGATAGCAGTAGTAAGGAGGCGTTTCATTTCTTCAACGTTTGGATTAGCATCCAACATGTGTTGAGTGCTTCGAAGAATACAGAACATGGCGTTGCCATGATTCCAGAGTCTAAGTTTAAAAGCAAACTTAGAAATGTCTTGGAAATTGTTCCAATCTTATTTGGATTTAAATAAAATTTAAATTCGATACAAGAAAATAAGAAAGGAATTTCGATGATTGAAAAGAAATTGTCGTTCGAAATAGAAAATGGTCCACAAATTGTTATAAAAACATTATAGACCAAGATATTCGATAAGGCTGAAATAAAATAAAAGTCTTAGAGAATAAAATGGAAACAGAACTAAATCTCAAATGATGAGATGAGTTTCTCAATTTGGCTTTTGTATTCAGCCAATTGGGTATCGAGAGCATGGTTGTCATTTGCAAGTTGAGCAATGGTAGACTCTAGTTCCTTGGAGAGCTTGAATTTGTTAACAGCTTCATTGGCTTCTCGATTTCTGGCTTCATCCTTAGCCAAAATTTCAGCTTTCTGAGCTTCCAGTTCTTTAATCTTGGCATCGATGTCAACCACTTGCTGCTTCGCATTGTTTCTCTCTTGTTGAAGAATTCTAAATTTCTCTTGGAAGGATGACAGTTCGATCACAATTTGATCATGATGCGCTTTCTTCTCTGCCATTTGAGCTTGACCAGTTTTCCTCTTCTGGAAATTTTGATTAGCACTCTCCAACATTGGTTCAAGATAATTAAACAGGTTTCGAAACTTCCAACCAGTTGGGAGAGCACCAAGTTTTTCAAATAAACTCTTGATTTCAGCAAGAGCTCCAGCATCTTTTTCAATCAACTCTAGCAAGTTGGCTTCGATGATCTTCTTTTGAAATTCTGCTAGCAGGTTGTTCTTTGAAGTCTCAGAGGGATTTCCCTTGGATGAATCAGAAGTTTGGCCAGTGCTAGTTGAGAAAAGAGTATTACTCTTAGCTATCAAGGCAAAGGCATTGAAAGGATCATCTTTGGCCAATCGATCGATTTCTTCCAGATCGATCATAGGGGCATCTTGTTGAGCAATCATCTCTGCATCACCAGGAGCATCTTGTTGAGTAGTTATGTTTGTATCTTCAGTAGCAAAGTTCGATACATTATCTCCAAGGGTGGGTGCAGAATGAGATTGGTCATTGTTAAGTGATTCATCATTTACCAAGTCATCAGTGGGTGTTTCTGCCTGTTGTTGTTGAGGATGATCCACTTTAAGACCTTCTGGACTGCTAGCATCATCATGCTCATCCTCTTTGTCTTCAGCAATTGGTGAAGTGGTCTTCGAAGAAGGAAGAACTTGCCCATGTTGTGATGGATTAGTTTGGTCTTGTTCGATACCCTAAAAAGAATAAGATAAATGCTTAAAAAACAAGACATTTAGAGATATTTCGTATAAAATATGGTTTCGATAAAATACCTTCGAACCATTATCACCAACATGTGAATGAGCACTAGAATGAGAAGTCTTTCGACGACGTTTGAATGGTTTAGATGGTGAGATGGGGGGAGAACTTTCAGAAGCTTCCACTTCGACTTCCTTTTCTTGGACAAGTGATATTTGTTCTTGTTTTCTTTTCCTTCTTCCTTCAGTATGGACTTTGGGAAGTGTTACTTTGGAAGCTTCGATCTGTTCTTTAGTTATCTCCACCTCACTATCATCATCAGAGAGATCGACAGTTGCTTGTTCTTTCTTGCTCTTCGATCTAGAATGTCCTTTTGATGAAGTTGTTTTCACTTTGGATTCCTTTGATTTAGGAGGTTCCTTCGATGCAGCCTCAGATTTCTTCGATTCAACTTCTTTAGTTTGGGAAGCTTTCTTTTTCTTCTTGTCAGACTTGCTTTTCGAAGTGTTCTGGGCGCTGGCATCATCGAGCTTTGCTTCTCCTGGAGTTAAAGGCAAAGCTGAAATATGTGATTATACAGATAAGTACTATTTCTTTTAACAATAGTATTAATGTGTTTTAGCGAAAGAAAAAATCATACCCATGATACTGGGAGTTTCGATTCGAACTTGGGATAATTCATAGCCAAGTTCACCATTATATTGGTATAAATTGCATTTAGCATAGGTTACTAAATTATTTTGTGGGAATTTGAAATTATAAAGTAACCATTTTGGGTATGGTGGCCTGAAGGCCAAAGCAAGATTACAAGATGGAAGTCTTGCTAGTCTCATTTTCTTTTCTAAAACATAAAGATATTTATTGGGTGTTCCAGGGGGAAAAATTGTTTCTGAAATTTTCTCTCGAACTTTATCTCTCAGAGTTTGAGCAGCATAATATACTGTCCTCTTTGGATGTAAAGGGTCATATGTTGTTTGATAATATCTTTGAAATTGCTGAATTTCTTTAATGTGCGTACCTCTAGTCTTCTTGTCTTTGTTCTGCAAAGTGTGAAAAGTACTGGTCAGTTGAGGCAGCAATTCATCGGGATTCCCTCGATTGGATTGGCGCATGTAATAATTTTGCCACCATCGAAAGAATGCTTCAGAGCATGCAAATGATGTTGAGAAATATGTAGGCTCGAACACAGTTGTTCTCTTGGCTTGAATTATGGATTTCCACACAGGTTCGATCAGAGGAATTCTCCATTCACTTATACTTTTGAACAAGGAGCTGGGTTTTGATTGAACCATACCAAACTGTCTAGCTACATGGTTAGGTTGATAACCATATACTCCATAAGGGCTACCAGGTGTAAGTCTGCTAGATAGATAGGTAGGGGTCAAATAAGCTTCCCATATAGCATTGATTTCTGTTTTATTGGCTTTTTTCGAAGTAGTGGGAAAGTCCTCTTTGAACCAGTTAGGTCCATATTTCCTAGTGGTAAATGGTGCCATCATAGGGGTGAAAATGGGACAATCAAGCAGGGTTGTATAAGCATTTTCAAAAAGTTGTTGTGAAGACTTGTTCCCATCGGGGTGAAACATAGCTAAGCCTATACCTTCAGTGGTCTTGTCTGAGTATGCTGATGTGTAAGAGGAAGGTAGGATCGAAGCAAGTTTTGATCCAAAAATGGCTAAAAGCCATAGTTGAAACAACCATATGGGTCCTGATACAACTAAATTTCCACCAGTTTGGGGATAATCTCTAAGATTATTAGTTGTTTGGTTAAGGGTTTCATATAAAGAACCTAGAATCAGTTTGCTTAAACAGATATCTGTTCCTTCATGCAACTGACTAGCTAGACACATGAATTTCTTAGGGACTTGTACTGACCTCGAGCAAAAAACATGCATAGATAACCAGTAGGTCAAAAAAGCTACATGTTCATCTGCAGATACTTCAGCACATTCGGTATCATGGTTGTTAGCTATAAATAAACCATAGGCAGGGCTATCGAAATTTACTGAGTATTGAGAAGTGGTAACATCTGGATTAAAGGTGTATCCAGTTGGTTTTAAGCTAGTAAGACCAGCCACATCTAAAAGGGTAGGAGTGAGCATTCCACATTTCAAGTGAAGGCTGTTGTTCGATGGGTTCCAAAAATGTAAAGCAGCAAATATCAATTCATTATGGTATTTTGGACCATATCGAGATATTTGGATGAGATCAAAAATCCCTTTCTCCTTCCAGAACTGTCCCTTTTGTTTTTGAACTTTGTCTAACCAAGCAATATATTCTGGATAAGTTTTTGGTTCAGTCCTAATTTTGGATTTTACAAAACTTAGGTCAAAAGGACCTTTTGTGAAAATTAAAGGAGGTTGAGTTTCAATGCATGGGAAAAGAGAATTAATCTCTGGAGTTTCAGGTTCTAGAGAAATGGGGCCTAAAAATGCATGTGGAGTATCAGTACAAGGGATGATTACCTGGGTTTTCCAGATAGCTTTTTCAGCTTCATTGATCTCTGGTTCGTTCATAAAAGCAGGAGCAGCACTGGCGATTTCTTTAGTAAAATCAATGGGTTCTTCGCGATTCACATGAGAAGTTCCTGCTGCGTTCGTCATTGTTTAAGTATTTTTGTGAGAATTTGATGAATAGTTCGTGTGTAAAGATAGGAGTTGCAGAAAATTTAAAGTTTTTTCTTCGAGAGAACTTTTGGCGGAGAAGAGGAACAGTGAAAGTGAAAAGAGTAAAGGTGAGTTTGCTTTTATATGGACCTTTGATCATGACACATGTCAAGATCTTATTTTAACAGTTTTACCATTAAAGTGTTGTCTTTTCCAATGATAGAGAACGTGGCCCACTAACTAAGATTGTGGGGTCAGTATTTAAAGGAAATTTGAATTAGTTTTGAATTAAATACTGACATCATTCATTTCGATGGAGAATGTTAGTTTTTTTTCAAAAACGTCTTTTTCTCCTTCGGTGAAATCGAAAATGGCGTTTCTGGGGGGCAATTTGTTAGCCAATATATTTTACTAGCTGTAATAAATGTGGTCAAAGTATAGTTGACCTAGATTTAAAGAAGATTCGAACAGAGTGTTGTGTTGAAAGCAAATATGGGTTCGAAGATGCTAGAAGACTTCGATAAAGCAGTTTTCGAAGGTGGTTATCAACAGTTATTCTTTAAGTCAGTTTTTATTTTAAGTTTGTTTTCAAATAAGTAAAACTGTCGACTTGTGGCAGTTGTAGTTTGAATTTCAAAGAAGTGTAGTTATTTTTAGACTTAGTATAAATAGTAGTTTTTCATAGGAAAAACAGGTCACAATTCCGTCATACAAACTTATACTCAAAGTATCCGTATGGAAGCGAGAAACGAGTCACAAGTTGCAATGTATGAATCTGTGTACCAACCTTTGTTTAATCAATGCAATTTACCCTTTGTTCTTTAAGTGTTCTTGCACTTTACTTTATTAAGTTCGATTGAGTTCAAGTGGATTGAATTCGATTGTTTTTATCATATTTCTTATATTTTTGGCATCAAAAACGCAGAATTTCTAACAACAAGAACAAACACAATATGTCCTAAGATTTACTGGTTGATCTTGCAAGTTACCATTTGTAAACCAGCGGTTGTTTACGAAAATCCAACGTAAACAGAATCATGCTTTCTTACTTTTATCATAGCATGTTCTATCACTTGTGACTTGTTATTACCCATTGAACCTATTTCTTGGGATCTCCAGTCATGTAGGTCGGGTTACCATCACTTGTGACCTTTGGGCATTAGTCCCATCCTATTGGATGTGTTTAGGACTTTCTTTTTAGTAATTCCTTTCGTCAAAGGATTGACTAATTCTTTATCAGTACGTACATGATCTAGTTTAACCGTTCCTTTTGAGAGTAGCTAGCTCTCTATTTCTCTATGTGTTCGTGCCTTAATAATCGCCTCTTACCATTGTGGTAACGATTCTCAATTTTGTAATAGCTGCAGACTATCACAATAAATTAACACTTCTGGAAACGGTTTTATCCACTAAGGGAGTTCAACTAGCAAGTATCTTATCAACTTGCTTCTTCACTAGTTTTCTCTAGTGTTCTCATCTCAGATTCATTCCATAGTGGACTGAGTCAATATCATTTGTTTCAACAAATAACTCCTCTAGTGATGCTCAATATGCAAACACTAGTCGCTAAATATTCATCTGAAAGATGTTCTATTTTATATCTTGTATCATTTAAGTACAATAGGTTACTCCTCATGAAGTAATTCTAGAGTCATAGTCTTCTTAAGGCACCTCATGACTCTTTCTATAGCATGGCAATGCTTCTCATCCGTCTACTAGTAAACTTGCACAAGAGGTTTACGACATCGGCAATGTTGGGTCTAATACATTCAGTGACATACCTAAGTATTGCCAATGATGCTCGCATCAGTTTTTCTAACTCCATCTCAAGTGTTCTTACACTTGATCATAATATATGATTGCAAGTTTACGGTGAAATAATAATATTTCCTTAAGAACTTCTCAACTTTGTGAGATTTATCAAAAAAGTTCTCTTTTCTGATCTAGTAATCTTGAAACCAAGAATTACTTCAACTTTGTCTAGGTCTTTCGTATCAATTTTATTGATAAACAATGATTTCACATAATTCATAACATGAATCTTTAAATCAAATATGAGCAAGTCGTCTTTATAGAGACTTATGATCGTGCAAATATTATTTGTCACTTTCATTCACTTTATACTCATTCGATAGCATTAGAATGTCAAATATTTCATGTCATTCCTTAAGAGTTTATTTTAGACCATACAAATAATTATCTAACTTACAGACCTTGTTTTCTTGTCCATGAATCACAAAACTTTCAGGTTGTTTCATATAGATTTCTTCTTCTAGTTCAGCATAAAAAGAGGCAACTTTCACATCCATTTGGAGTACTATCGAGTTATGAACGGCGGCTAAAGGGACTAGTACTCTTATGGATATGATTTTCGTGACTGGTGAATGAATGTCGAAGAAGTCTATATTTTTCTCTCTGTCTAAAACCTTTGAGTACAAGGAGAGCCTTGTATTCATCAACCGTTCCATCAGGTTTTAGTTCCTTTTTCCAAAATCCAAATACAACCGATTGATTTTGCAACTATGAGACAAGTCAACCAAGTGTCATGTTTTGTTAGACTCTAGAAGATTCATTTCATCGTTTATTGCTTTTTTGCCATAATTCAGCATCCAATGAGGATATAACTTCTTTAAGGCTTAATGAATCTTCTTCCAATGTATAAACCAAGTTCATACTCTTTAGCATTTTTAGCTTTCCTACCTCCTTGAGGTTCTATAACATCTCGTATAAATATGATGAAAATATCATTTTATCATTTCTAATTTATGTGTCATCAAATTCACACATATCATAATTTATTATGTTTAGAGATTCAAATTCTCTAAATTCTGATTTATATGAACTTTTGGTTCATATATCTTGACTGCAATAAATAAAATTGTTCAATCATATAACTTTGGAATTAAATCCAAGTTACTCAAATTTAAAATTAAAAGCTTGTTCACGTGATAAATTTTGACATGTCAAATATTAAAATCACACATCTAATAAAATAGAAGGAGAATTTAATTTTTAACATACCATCAAAGTGCAGTCTTTTCCCACAAGAATGCATGGTGCACAAGTCTCTTTTTAAGTCTGAGTCAACTCAGTCTTATTCAATAGAAATCTGAAGTCCACTTTAATATGGTACCATTACCATTCTATTATGGTGCTAAGACCACTCAAATATGGTGTTTCCACCATTCTAACCTTTAAGTTCTCCAAACTATCAATATGGTACTATGACCACTCAAATATGGTGTTACCATCATTTCTCCTCAAATAAAATTATTGAATAATTTTTATATACCGTTAAGATCATTCTTGATTCCGACGGGACATTATTATTTCAAATAGGGACTATGATCTTAAAAGTACTCTTTATTCCGAAGGGACATATATTACCGAAGGGACTATGAACTTAAGACCATTCTTAATTCCGAAGGGACATTAAACCGAAAAGGGACTATGGTCTTAAGAACACTCTTAATTCCGAAGGGACAGAAAGGAGTAGAAAAAGGAGAAAGACTTGTTAAACAAGTCGAAGGAGGGAGAAGAGATGAAAGACTCGTCAACACAAGTCAAAAAAGGGAGAAGAGAGAAAGAGTTCCCGACAACTCAATGAAACTTTTTGGTGTGTGGAATGCACTGTGTGAGCTCTCTATTTATAGAGAAAATTCACAACTAATAAGTGAGAAACTTTGGGAACAAGTAATATGAGAAACTTTGGGAATAAGTAACATATTACTTTGCGATTAAGTAATTCACATATTAGATCTAGTACAAAAATATCTTAGTTGAGTACTAAAATATATTAAATTTAGTACAAAAATATATTATATTATGTACCAAAATATTTTAGCAAAACTTGGGGACTAAGAAAGCACTTTCTAATAATGATTAAATTAATTATTTATAAATTAATTATTTAATTTATCATTTCCAAATAATAAAATATATATCAATATATATTTTTTTCTTTAGTGCTTATGTACCCCGATTAATTAGAGGTACACCCCCACTATATAAACACTACTAATGTGTGTGTTCCATCCGATGTGGGACTTCCACTTTTTTCAATTCACACAACACTAGTTCTACCCAACATGGGAATTTGTGTTTAGTCTTTTTACTCAATTTCCACACATGTTCCAACACTATAGAATGTACATTTCTGAACTAAACCAAAAAAAAAGTTGAATGATATATATGTAACATTAATTAAGGTGGAATATGTGAGACCTAGATCCACTGTTAGGTAATGAATTTTTAATCGCGTGCCAAAATTATTAGAACTTAATTAAGAAAATTGTCACCAAGTTGTAGATAGTGCCCTCCTCACTACCTTCTCTCCTTTATCAATATTAATTTATGTGACAATATACACCGGTCACTAAACCTAAAGTTGAATAATCATATCCCCTCTAGCTATAAATACAGTTTATTAGAAGCATGAGTTCTCCACAAGCTCTTAATATCTTATTCCAATTTCCTCTTTCTTTCTATTTCAACACTTGATTTATAATTGTACCCTAATTTGTCCTTCATGGCCTCACAACTTGGAGCAAAAACTAATGGAACCTCACCAAACAATTTTGAGGTTGAGATCCCTATCCATGCCAATAGTACTCTCAAAGTTGAAAAAGAGAGCAACAGCATTGATTACTTTCAAAGGGCACAATGGCTTAGAGCAGCAATGTTAGGAGCCAATGATGGACTAATCACTGTTGCCTCATTGATGATCGGCGTTGGAGCTATTAAAGAAGACATCAAAGTAATGCTCCTTGCTGGTTTCGCTGGTTTAGTAGCCGGTGCTTGTAGCATGGCAATTGGTGAGTTTGTTTCTGTTTATACTCAATATGACATTGAGATAGCTCAGATAAAAAGAGAAAGAGAAGCTAATAATAATAACAATGATGATGAAAGTACTGAAAAGGAGAAATTGCCAAATCCATTTCAAGCAGCCCTAGCATCAGCACTGGCATTTTCGGTCGGTGCAGTGATGCCATTGCTAGCAGCTGCATTTATAAAGAATCACAAAATCAGAATGGGAGTTGTTGCTGCTGTGGTTAGCTTTGCATTGTTGGTGTTTGGAGGAGTTGGAGCATTGGTTGGAAAAACTCCTTTGATGAGGTCTTGTGTTAGAGTTCTTATTGGAGGTTGGATGGCTATGGCCATTACTTTTGGTTTCACCAAATTGATTGGCACTACTGGACTTTGATCACTTTTTTTTTTTGGTCCAATGGACTTTGATCACTTTAATAGTGTTATCGTTTTATTTCATGATAAATGTTAGTCCTTAGTTGTTATTGTTGTTTGTCGGAAAATTGAACTTGTAATATTACTCCTTCAAACCACCAAATAACCTTATTCTGGCACTTGTAATATTATTGATTAGTACGGTTTTTGTTTTTCTTTACTGAGTTTATAATTTATGTTTGTCGTGGCTACTTTGTGCTATATTATATCCAAGGTTTTTATGTTATCTTTATCTCTTCATGTCTGTTTGTTTATACCTTATCTCTTTCATGTTCCGAGTAAAACTGTAAAGAAATGTTCTATTTACTTTATTATCAAGTAAAAAAAAGTAGTGTTTGTGCATGAGAATTAAAATTTGAACCGGTATGAACCATCCTGTATATATGTACGCAACCTATAACAAGCTTGAGAACTAGATTAATTAAGTAAGTCACCAGACATGAGGCTTAAAGGGATATAAATAACACCCTTGGGATCCTTTCCATGTCATGACCTAATCAGATGTTAAACCTTAATTATCGATATTGTACTCCCTCCAAATACAACTATGGATCACATAAACGTGGATATGCCCTAAAAATTGCACAAAACACATATGACTACTATGCACCCTCTAGAAATAGAAGCTCACAATCTTTGTCATTGGGACTGAAACTGTTTGTTTGTTGGAGAAAAACAAGTATGAGGGATTATTATTTTTTGATAAAATGTATGAGGAAATTTTGAGGTAGACATATCTATTTTTATTTTTGTCAATCACACTATCACATATTTCACTATCTCAAACTTCACAACAAGAAAGACAATAGAATTTTACTTCAATATTGATCATCATTCGAGTTTTAAATAACAGCTTTGCTATAGTACGAAAACAAAAAGACAAGAAATGCAAGAATTACGCTTATTTTTTCAAAAAAAAAAAAAAGAATTACACTTGTAAAAATCATAAAGATATCCTTCAAAATTTTTCAAAAAAAAAAAAAGAATTACACTTGTAAAAATCATAAAGATATCCTTCAAAAAAAAAATTCATAAAGATAAAATAGTGAGACGTGGTAGCATACATGCAACCCTTCAAAATAAGATATACGGCTAAGATTCTATTATTCTCTTTTGTCTTGCAATGACCCGTAAAGTTAAGTATTTCCGTTCAAATAATTGTCATAATCAACCATTATTAAAAGGTTTACAAAATAAAGAGTATTGCTATTTATCTAGAGAGTTTTTATCAAAAATTTTATCAAGAAGATGTCTCAATCAATTAAACTTGTCATTTGGCGGAAATCAAGGGAGGTAATGATGTGTAATTAAGGAAAGATGTTACTCCCTCCGTTTCAAAATGAGTGTCGTTTTAGGTGTTTACACACATATTAAGAAATGCAATGATTAAGAGAAAGAGAATGGTTATTTTACCAAATTATCCTTATTAACCATTGGTTAGTTTTAAAAGTAATACTTTGGAAGTAGTGTGCAGAGTATTAATTAGAGGGTACAATTGAAAAGAAAAAGTTATTATTGCATTGGAAACTGAAAGCGACACTCATTTTGAAACAATTTTTTTTGGCTAAAGCGACACTCATTTTGAAACGGAGGGAGTAGTAAATACACTGTCTTGACATTTCTTAATACATTTTGTCACTGTATCTATCATTTCCCCAAAATTAATGGTCTTCAACAAATTTTCCATCTTGCGAATATACTCATCTGAAATGAATTATAAGTAAATATCATCACATTTTCCTTCAAACAAAAAAAAAAAGTAAATATCATCACATTTAATCTATACAAATTCGGTATAAATTAAGTCTATTGCCTAAATTATTCTCCATTAATTTTTTTTTGAGAGAATTATTCTCCACTATTAGTAAATTGAGTCATTAGAAATATTTTAAAGATATAAACTTTCATCTTTCCAAACAAAGAAAGATATAAACTATCATTAAATAGAAGAAAAGTTGTCAAAATTTGCATTTCATTTTAAAAAATATGTACTATACTTTTGCTTATATTTTGTTATGGATAGAGTAGTTTGTATTAAGCAGTGCACTAACTGTGGCTTTCGTGTGGATACCACACTCCCTTCAATTTATTAATACCAGCTTTAATTTGGTTGCCACTATCCTATGGCGTGCACACTCTATCAAATATTTTTTATCCATTCTCTCAACATTTTTCCAAATATTTGACTCTGTTATCAAATTCCAAATGCCTCATGAGTCATGTTTCATGTTTGTACTCTGATATACTCCCACTATCTCGCATTCTTTTTTAGTGCTACCTCGGATTACTTTTTTCATATTAATCTTTTTTCATGTTTGTTCATAAAAAAAAGTGTACTTGGTCGATAGGGTCCAATTTTATTTATGGTTCAAGGTAATGCGTGAGTCATAAGAATATTACTAATTACATTCATTTCAGAGATAAAAATTTGAGTAATTTTTTTTTTTTTTAATTTTAATATACTAAAAGTAAACAAAAACTGAGACGAGGAATATGAAAATCCGAATTCGAACCGAAGATTTCCATAAAATGTCTTCACAAGCAAACCATATACGGTAACAACTGGGACAATATAAAATACACTCTTATTGAAGCAAGAGTAATGTCCTTAGAGCATCTTTAATGAGGGTCCTTACTTAACAAGGACCACTCCCCGTTAAGGATCCTTCATTGGAGGAAGAATAAATGAGTCCCCGTTAAGGAACGGACAACTATATAAGAACCCACTCTCCTGAGTAACTATCGGGTCCCACGTTTAAAAAAGTAATAAAATGTGTACTACTTGGTCCCACTTGCATAAATGAGTAATAAAATGTGGACTATTTGGTCCCACTTGTAAAAAGGAGTAATATGTAAATTTTTTTTTTAATGAAGTAAAGATAGTGGGACATATTTAAGTATTTTTCATTGGAGTCCTTATTAGTGTATTACCATTGGAGTCATTGAGTCCTTAATAGATACTTTTATTAAAAAATTATAAATAAATGATGTGTCACGTGGAGTCCATTTAAGGAGTCATTGTTAGGGAACTACCATTGTAGATGCTCTTAGGAGTTCTACTATCATTCTAATGTTATATCACATGCCGCATTGCGGCTTTACTAAATATTTGGTTTGAGTTTATTTCGAAGCTTATACTACCAATTTCTGCTCTATTCATAATTATGTTTTTGTCCCTCTCGTTCCAATATTTCAAATATGCACGGAAACTATAAAACGTACGCTGAACATAAAAAGTTGACTTGAATAGATTACATTATGGTGGAATATATGATATTTGGATCCACTTTAGGGTTATGAATTTTTAAATGAAAACTCAAAACTATTAAATTGTCACCAACTTGTAGAGCTATTGCCATCCGCACTACCTCCTCTCCCTCCTTTATCAATAATAATTTATTTATGTGACAATACACACTATACCTAAAGTTGAATGATCATATCCCCTCTCTAGCTATAAATACAGTACATTATAAGCATGAGTTCTCCACAAGCACTTAATATCATATTCCAATTTCCTCTTTTTGTATTTCAACACTTAGGTTTATAATTGTACATTAATTTATCCTTCAATATGGCCTCCCACCTTGGAGCAAGAACTAATGGAATCTCACCCAGCAATTTTGAGATTGAGATTCCAATTCATGTCAATACTAGTACTCTCAGAATTGAAAAAGAGAGCAACAACATTGATTACTTTCAAAGGGCACAATGGCTTAGAGCAGCCATGTTAGGAGCCAATGATGGACTAATCACTGTTGCGTCGTTGATGATTGGTGTTGGAGCTATAAAAGAAGACATCAAAGTAATGCTCCTAGCTGGTTTTGCTGGCTTAGTAGCAGGAGCTTGTAGCATGGCAATTGGTGAGTTTGTTTCTGTTTATACTCAATATGACATTGAGATAGCTCAGATAAAAAGAGAAAGAGAAGCTAATAATAATGACAATGACGATGAAAGTACTGAAAAGGAGAAATTGCCAAATCCATTTCAAGCAGCCCTAGCATCAGCACTGGCATTTTCTGTCGGTGCTGTGATGCCATTGCTAGCAGCTGCATTTATAAAGAATCACAAAACCAGAATGGGAGTTGTTGCTGCTGTGGTTAGCTTTGCATTGTTGGTGTTTGGAGGAGTGGGTGCATTGGTTGGAAAAACTCCTATGATGAAGTCTTGTGTTAGAGTGCTTATTGGAGGTTGGATGGCTATGGTCATTACTTTTGGTTTCACCAAATTGATTGGCACTACTGGACTTTGACTTTAATTAATTAATTTTATCATTTTACTACTTTTGTTATGAAGTTATATGATCATTCTGTTTCAGGCATATATGCTTTCACAGCCGAAATTGTTCTATGTCAACCATAGATATTAAAAAATGATTTAGGATTACAATTTTCACGAAATTAAGAGTAACCTTAATTTTTATCATTTTCCCAATCTTTTGTCATGAACAAAATAGTTATAAAAGTGAACAAGAAATTGTTCTCGATTACTCACGAAGAGCAACCCAAATTTTAATCGAGTGAATAGGCAAAAACAAAAAAAACCCCTCAAATTTTAATCGAGTGACATGGCATAAGGTTCATTTCATGTGGAGGTGCCATGTGTGCAGTTAACTGTCACGTCATATGGTTTAACAACCAAAACAAACAGAGGGGGGTAATTGACTAAAGTTTGACAATTTTAGTTTTTTTTTTTTTTTTTGCTTATTCACTCAATTTTAATCATTTCCTCTCTCAACCTCACTCAATGATGATCACTACGACGATGTGTTTACGATATAGGTCCGGACTAGAGGTGAACCCCCTTATTTTTAGTAAATTTTTATAAAATATTATTTTTATTCTCCATTTCTTACAATTATGTAATTTTTTCTTTTTAAAAATGATAAATGTCTACATTTAAAAAATTTAAAAGATGTTCATATTTGATACATCCATTAATTTTTTTTCCGGTTATTGAAGAAATCTAGTGTACATTTGGTTCTGCGATATCATAATTTTTTTTTTTTGAAGAAGTTAAAATGGAATACATTACCACAATTAATTAATTTTTTTTACCTAGCACAAGGTACAAGGTGTGCCAAGGTATCATAAATTGGCTTTGAGTGACATGATTTTGTAAAGGAAAATTCTGTTTAGAACGACAATAAACACGCACGAGAAGCAAGAAATCATTCACCACCCTTGGTTTTTTATTCTTTCCCTTAACCAATTGAATTGTCTCTCCCATGTTTTGCTCTCCACACATGATTTCCTCTATTTCCGCTCGTTGACTTTCGTCTTGTGCTATATAGCACCCAATTTTGTAAAATTAATTATGACTAAACATGAGTTGAGGGTACTCACCAAAAAAAAAAACATGAGTTGAGGGTGAAGTAATTCATATTTGGATACATTCATGTTAAAGTGAGTTGAAATTTAAATTTATAATTGTGTAAAAATCAATTCTAGCAATCAAAAGTTAGCTTCAAGTAGAATCAATACTTGAGGCAAAGTCAATTCAACTCAAAAGCAGCCAAACATATAAAAATTAATTCACACACCTCCACAATTAATTTTGACCAATCTAAAAGTGGAACCAAACAGACACCTAGAATTTTTTTAGATTATGTTGTATTTAATTTAACCTAAATTATTTTTATTTTATTGTTGGAGTAATAATTTATTTTTATGATATTGTTTAGTTGGAGCTGTTGTTAATCTGTGGTTAGTTGTCTGCTTTTATTGTTTTCGTGAGATGAGAATAACGGTTTTTTATTGACGGTAAAACTTGCCGAAGATAGGTGGATGTTTCAAGTTTCAACCCACTAATTAAGTTGTGTTGGCCCGTTTTGTCATTCTAATTCTTGTATGGGAAAAAACTCCATGCAGAAACATCATATTATGGCATATAAAGCTCAATTTCTACAGCAAAGAATCTTTATCAACATACATATATGCTGAAGGTAATTTCAAGCATACATGCATGAAAGACAAAATCTAATTCTCAAGATGTATAGGTTGCGTACACGATGGTTTATACCGGTTCATATAGTAATTCTTATGCACAAACACTACTTTTTTTACTCGATAAATACCACTCTTTAGACCTAGATATAAAATTTTGTATATGAAACTAATTGCATACCACGAACTAAAATATTGTTAAGTAAATAGTACATTTCTTTACAGTTTTACTAGTAACATGAAAGAGATAAGTATAAACAAACAAACATGAAGAGATAAAGATAACATAAAAACCTTCTTCTTCTTCAAATAAAAAAGTTAACATAAAAACCTTGGATATAATATTGCACAAAGTAACCACGACAAACACAAATTAAATCCAGTAAAGATAAACAAACACAGTACTAATCAATAATATTACAGGGGCCGGTGTAACTAGGCTTTTTGGTGGTTTGAGTCATAAGAAGGTCGCGAGTTCAATTTTCCCACAAACAAAAATAGCAACTAAGGACTAACATTTATCACGAAATAAAACGATAACATTATTAAAGTGATCAAAGTCCAGTAGTGCCAATCAATTTGGTGAAACCAAAAGTAATGGCCATAGCCATCCAACCTCCAATAAGAACTCTAACACAAGACCTCATCAAAGGAGTTTTTCCAACCAATGCTCCAACTCCTCCAAACACCAACAATGCAAAGCTAACCACAGCAGCAACAACTCCCATTCTGGTTTTGTGATTCTTTATAAATGCAGCTGCTAGCAATGGCATCACTGGACCGACCGAAAATGCCAGTGCTGATGCTAGGGCTGCTTGAAATGGATTTGGCAATTTCTCCCTTTCACTACTTTCATCATCATTGTTATTATTATTAGCTTCTCTTTCTCTTTTTATCTGAGCTATCTCAATGTCATATTGAGTATAAACAGAGACAAATTCTCCAATTGCCATGCTACAAGCACCAGCAATCAAACCAGCAAAACCAGCAAGGAGCATTACTTTGATGTCTTCTTTAATAGCTCCAACCCCGATCATCAATGAGGCAACAGTGATTAGTCCATCATTGGCTCCTAACATGGCTGCTCTAAGCCATTGTGCCCTTTGAAAGTAATCAATATTGTTGCTCTCTTCTTCAACTTTGAGGAGTACTATTGGCATGTATAGGGATCTCAACCTCAAAATTATTTGGTGAGATTCCATTAGTTTTTGTTCCAAGTTGTGAGGCCATGAAGGACAAATTAGAGTACAATTATAAATCAAGTGTTGAAATAGAAAGAAGAAGAAATTAGGATAAGATATTAAGAGCTTGTGGAGAACTCATGCTTCTAATGAACTGTATTTATAGCTAGAGAGGGGTATGATTAATCAACTTTGGTTATAGTGTATATTAATTGTCACTTAAATTAATATTGATATAAAGGAGAGGAGGTGGTGAGGAGAGCACTATCTACAAGTTGGTGACAATTTTCTTAATTAACAGCTTTGGTTTATCATTTAAAAATTCATAACCCAAAAGTAGATCGAAATATCATATGTTCCTCTTAATGGAGTATAATCTATATCATCTAACTTTTTATGTTCAGGGTACGTTTAATAGTTTATGTGCATATTTGAATGATGGAAAAAAAATGAATATGAAAAGAGCACAAATAGGGGGCGTTTGTTTCAGTGACACACAAATTACTCCCTGGTATAACTTATCCGAGAATGAAAATATGATAATTTGATTCTTAGGTATTTTTTTATAAGTTACAAACTACAAAAAATAATAAAAACCATTGTACTCTTAGGCAAAATAATAATAACAATGTTACTTTAGAATCAGATCGACTTGCCATATTGTAACAATCTTCATTTGAAGATGCGCAACATGAAGTGGTAAACATTTGAGTGGTGGTATGGCAGCAGTGTTGTGAAAGTGACTCAAAATTGGAGTTTGGAGGCCAAAAATTGATGTTTGCTGAAAGTACAAATCGGGGCCCGAATGGCAAAAATCGGGGCCCGATTTTGGCTGTCTTTGGAAGCAGTTTGGTACTGGAAAAATCGGCGCCCGAATGGTAAAAATCGGGGCCCGATTTTGCGTGCTGTTATTTTTCAGAAACGTATTTTTTGGGCCAGATTTGGTACAATTTTGTGGGAGTTTCTTTTACTATAAATATAGGCATTGTATCAGTGTAAACCTTGAGATAGAGGGGGCTGAAACAAGGGTTTAGAAAGGCAACAACAAAACTAGGGTTTGTATAGAGTTTGTCTCTTTGGAACAAACACTAGGTTTTGAGGGTTGATTCACCTTGGGAAACACTATTAGGATTGAGTCTCTTGGTTACCGGAAGAGGCTGGGATTTGGGTAGAATTAGGCGGGAGACTTATTCTTGTAATCCATCTCTTTTGTAACGTTACTCATCATATAGTGGAACGGAGGGCTGTTCTCTCCCCCAGACTAGGTCAATTTGGACCGAACTGGGTAAACAGATTCTTTGTGTTCTCTCTTCTTCTTTTCTCTTGCTGTGTTGTTTTCTACTTTTGGCTTGTGATTATAACTGTTCTATTCACTTTGATTATTGGTTGTTTTATTATCCCTTGCTCCACACATCAAGTTGTTATTGGTGTGAGTTTTCTCATCGAAATCCGCAACAATTGGCGCCCACCGTGGGGCAAGGGTCAAAGGATAATCTAGTACCATGGGTTCGAAGTGGGATATTGAGAAGTTTACCGGAGATAACGATTTTGGGTTATGGAAGGTAAAGATGGAAGCGGTGTTAATACAGCAAAAGTGTGAGAAAGCTTTGAAGGGTGAAGGTGCGTTACCGGTAACCATGTCACGTGCGGAGAAGACCGAGATGGTGGACAAGGCCAGGAGTGCCATTGTCTTGTGCCTCGGAGATAAAGTTTTGAGAGAAGTAGCAAAGGAACCAACCGCGACATCAATGTGGGCAAAGTTGGAATCTTTGTATATGACAAAGTCTTTGGCTCATCGGCAATTCCTAAAGCAACAACTCTACTCATTCAAGATGGTGGAGTTAAAGGCCGTCATGGAGCTACTTGTGGAGTTCAACAAAATCATTGGTGATTTTGAGAACATTAAGGTGCGTCTTGAGGATGCGAGTGCTCTGATGGTGTGGTGTTGTTTGGAGGATGAAGGTGATGTTGGTCACCTTGGGATTGATGCCTAGTGGAGCGGTGTTCGTCTGGAGAGACGTTAAACACTCAACATCAGCCTGGAGAGGCGGTGGTAAGAATACTCATGATCAGTCTGGAGAGGCGGAGGCAACAATACTCATGATCTACCTATTGAGGTGGAGTTTCAAGGTTGAAGACATAATGGGATGTACGCATTTGCTAGTTGAGGTAAAGTACGCTCAGCTTGAGGTGGAGTTGAACACACCGGTAATGGTACGGCTATGGAGGACCTTGGGTGCTATGCTCTATGGTGAGCAAGGGATTTCTTCATAAGGTTGAAGAATGTACTGCACAGCTTGCGGGATTACCCTAAAAAAAGGCCAAGGGTGATTGGATGCAAGGAGACCTTCAAGGAAGCGGGAGATGTCCTGTGTTGAAGATGTCATGGTGAATGCTTGTGGGACTACCTAAAATACCTAGCGTAGTTAGACTGCAAGGACCTTCGAGAAGGCGGAAGACATTCCGAGGGCTGAAGGGATGGGAGGTGTATACTTGTGGATTACTCTAAAAGCCAAGGGTGATTGGGAACAAGTAGATCTTCAAGGAAGCGGGAAATGTCTCGTGTTGAAGAGGTTATGGTAAAGGCTTGTGGAACTACCTAAAATTCCTGGCGTAGTTAGACTGCAAGTATCTTTGAGAAGGCGGAAGACATTCCGATGGCTGAAGAGGTTAGGGTGTAAACTTGTGGAGCTACTTGGTGTAGTGGGAACAAGGGAAAGAGCAGTAAGGTGTTGATGTTAAATGGGCATCATCACTAATTTGGAGTCAAGGTGGAGATTGTTGTGAAAGTGACTCAAAATTGGAGTTTGGAGGCCAAAAATTGATGTTTGCTGAAAGTACAAATCGGGGCCCGAATGGCAAAAATCGGGGCCCGATTTTGGCTGTCTTTGGAAGCAGTTTGGTACTGGAAAAATCGGCGCCCGAATGGTAAAAATCGGGGCCCGATTTTGCGTGCTGTTATTTTTCAGAAACGTATTTTTTGGGCCAGATTTGGTACAATTTTATGGGAGTTTCTTTTACTATAAATATAGGCATTGTATCAGTGTAAACCTTGAGATAGAGGGGACTGAAACAAGGGTTTAGAAAGACAACAACAAAACTAGGGTTTGTATAGAGTTTGTCTCTTTGGAACAAACACTAGGTTTTGAGGGTTGATTCACCTTGGGAAACACTATTAGGATTTAGTCTCTTGGTTACGGGAAGAGGCTGGGATTTGGGTAGAATTAGGCGGGAGACTTATTCTTGTAATCCATCTCTTTTGCAACGTTACTCATCATATAGTGGAACTGAGGGCTGCTCTCTCCCCCAGACTAGGTCAATTTGGACCAAACTGGGTAAACAGATTCTTTGTGTTCTCTCTTCTTCTTTTCTCTTGCTGTGTTGTTTTCTACTTTTGGCTTGTGATTATAACTGTTCTATTCACTTTGATTATTGGTTGCTTTATTATCCCTTGCTCCACACATCAAGTTGTTATTGGTGTGAGTTTTCTCATCGAAATCCGCAACAAGCAGCATTGGCCATTGACATCTATATATATATATATATATATATATATATATATATATATATATATATATATAGAAGGGATCCATTGACTCCAAGAGTAAGTTTAATGAGTTACTCCAAATCTTATCCCTTCATTTAGTTTTAATCTAATGATTCAAATTAATTATTAATCATCTAAAGTGGACCTTAAATTATGTTCTCCCACACTATTTCTCTTCCATACCTTTGTTTGTTTTCTGCATTTGACAGAAAAATCCAATTCCTCCCATGCATTGATTCACTCCATTTCCATTCATGAGTTCTAGCAATGACCTTTAGTTTTCATTTGTTTTTTCTTCTAATTTCCCTGGAATTATTTAGAAACAAAAAAGGGGATCTTGAATTTAGACAAAATTCATGCTTCAGATTGTTTAACCTCCAATTCATGATTAAACCTCCATTTTCAAGAATAAATAAACTGATCATGGTGTTGTTCTTGTCTCTAATTTGATTGCACGTGTGTGATCTTTCTATCAAATTTTATACACCAAAGTTGAACGTTAAATTTGTAAACAGATCATCAAATAATTGTAGGGAAATAATGTTTGTGAGATTTAACTATTTTATTTTTCTTGATTGTTTTTTTGTCAAAAAAAAACACACACACACACACAAAATCTATAATCTAGAAATTCATAGAAGAAAATGGAACCCTGATTGTGGAAATTGGATAAGCAATTAATCCAATTTATGGGAAATAAAGAGAAGAATCGTTTAGGAAGGATATATAAAAAAGGGCCACATGGTTAGTAATTAAAACTATATTAACACCCGTAATTTTCACTTTTTAGTTATAACTTTGTTAAACGACACCTTCATAAAAGTAAGTTGGTGTCTTTTCGCAAATGCTCATAGAGTAACTTGATAA
Organism: Medicago sativa; assembly: GCF_051527215.1. Classification (NCBI taxonomy): domain Eukaryota; kingdom Viridiplantae; phylum Streptophyta; class Magnoliopsida; order Fabales; family Fabaceae; genus Medicago; species Medicago sativa. Next base: position 82,539,107 of record NC_140752.1, read on the forward strand.
AAGACACCTTCATAAAATGTGTCTTCTATCATAACCCTATATATATATATATATATATATATATATATATATATATATATATGTTGGATAGTGGCAGTGCAGTGTTTTGGTTTCTTCCATGACAATTAGACAAGGATTTTTGCTCTCCACCCAACAATTTTTACTCGCACCCTGCAGCCATGCCGAAAATGCCCATGCGCTAGTTAACTTGCGCAAGTGTAAGTTTCTGCGCTAGTTAACTTCTGCAACGCAAGTTAAGTGGCGCAAGGAAACTTTTTCAAATTATTTTTATTAACTTATTTGAAATTATTTTGTTTATTTTAACTTTATTCAAATTATGTTATTTTCTTAACTTTATTAACTTTATTCAAAATTATTTTATTAACTTTATTTTGAAATTATTTTGTTTACATTAATCTAAATTATTTTCTTAATTTTATTCTAAATTATTGATTCAATATTATTCTTTAAATTAATACAAATATAAATAAAGGTAAATACAATACAAATATAAATAAAGGTAAATACAACAAATATAAAACAAAGGAACAAAATTGAGGCATAAATAATCTCTCATTTTATTAATAATTCATAAATTACATTACAATAATTCATATGATAAAAAGTAATCTACTTATTTACTAAATCTACTTATTTTATCCTTCTTGGGGTAAAAAGTGAACAATCTTCGTGGGGTAAAATAGTGAGCAGCCTTCTTGGGGAAAATACATCATCAACCCTTGGGCTAAATTTAAAGCTGTTTTTTTTACCACACGAAGTTCGTTTTACCCACGGTAAAAAGTTTCTGCGGTTAAAAAAACAGGTTTAAAATTATCCCAAGGGTCGATCATTTCCCCAAGTCGGCTACTCACTATTTTAGCCCGACGAAAATTGATCACCTTTTACCCCAAAGAGAATATTGAAAAGAAAAAGAAGAAAGAAGAGAAATAGAGGGAGAGAGTGATGAGGGGGGAGAAAGTGAGATGGTGTGAGGAATTAGGGAAATATGTAGATGTATTTATAGGTAGAAATGGTAGTATATGTGGTAAATACCATTAATGTGGTCAAAAAACGTGTAAAATTTGGTAGAAAACGTGTGGATTGAATGTTGAAACATTGACCACAGACCAAAAAAACGTTTGTTCTTCAGTTCTGACCACCGGCCAACGTGCGTGACTTAACTCACGCATGACTTACAACGTGCGTGACTTAAGTCACGCATTGCTTACAACGCGCGTTAGTTAAGTCACGCTGCGTGACTTAACTAACGCAAGGGTATATTTGGAAGCAGTGCAGGGTGCGAGTAAAAGTTGCTGGGTGGAGAGCAAAATTCTTAGACAAGAGGGTGTCTTGAAATGTTTTGAAACTTCGATCACATCATGAATGTAATGGGAACAGAATCAACTTGGCATAAAGCAGCTGAGTGACTCTCTATACTGTATTTAGGAAGTAGGAACTCCTAGCTCCTGAGCATACAACATTATTTATTATTTAGTCTTTATATGTAATTCCTCCTGCAATATAAGAGTGCTTTAGTAAAAAAAAAAAAAAAACATAATGTTTTATCTTGAAAATGATTGTATTGTAACTAACGGTTGTTGTTTGGACACATGAATCACCTTGAAGACTTGAACCATAAATAAAATTAGACTGACCAAGTACATTTTTTTTACAACAATTAATGATTTTCTAAATTAAATTTTCACACAGTAACAAATCAAAAATTGAAACATAAATATGAAAAAAGAAATCATATAGACGACAATGCAAGATAGTGGGAGTATATCCTAATCCAAGTACAAACATGAGGCATTTGGCATTTGGCATTTGATAATCAAGTCTAATTAAATATTTAGAAAAAAGTTGAAAACCAAAGTGAGCATGCCACATGCTAGTGGGAACTAAAGTGAGTATTAGTAAATTGAAGGGAGTGTGGTATCCACACGAAAGCCACGGGTTGCGCACTTTTATTAAGCAAAAAAAACCAAAACTTAGCACTTATGTCTTTTTACAATTTTGTTAAATCACCTTCCAAGTGACCTAATTATTGCTTTCTCCAAAACTTTTAAAGTGTGCTTGGATGGAGGAATGTTTTGAGGTAATGTAATGTTTTGAGAAAATTCAAATACTTTTAGGTGAATTCTATTGTTTGGATGATAATTTATTATTTAATAATTTTGTTGAAATTGAAAGTTAGGAGAGGTATGAACTAATACATTTCAACAATGATTTCTTACTACGAGCGATTATGCTGAGGAAGAAACTTTGTTACAGAAATAGAGGAAATATGTCCAATGAAAAAAGAAGATTTCCCATGAAAATCTTGATTCTGACAAATCTTCTTTAAGATCGTCGTGAATTCGGACTCACAACTACACCAATAAATTTAGATGTGTGGAGTAAAAGGGAAGTATTGACCAATATCAAATTAACCTCAAGTAACAACAACAATAACATACCTAGATCTAATCTACGAACCAAGTATAAAACACAAAACCACAAACATAAGATAAAGAGAGAAGAAAAACAAACACACCAAGAAATATTTATCCAATTTGGTCTAACAATCACCTACTATGGGGGAGAGATTGATCTCTCCAATCCATTATCAATGAGTTTTTCAGAAAGAGATAAAAAAGGTCACGAGATTATCTTCAACAAACTCTCAAAGAACAAACGTAGTTTCTAGCCATTTCTCAATCTCTTCCCATAAACAAGAGACTCAATAATTTCACTCACTCAAAGTGTTTACAAATGTTTCCCAACCCAAGAGAACCTCTCACCAAAGACTATCAACCTTAAAGTTACTTCCTTTGATTTCTCAAGTTTCTCTCTCTTGAAGCCCTTCTCAAAACATGAAGAATGAACTATCTAAAAATAAAAATAAAGGGTTAATATGTGTTTACCCCCCTGTAATTTGGGCGAGTTCCGGTTTTCCCCCCTGTAATAAATTTTGTTAAAATTCAGCCCCTGTAATTTGAAGATTCCGTCAAAAACCCCCCTGGTCAAACCTGGCACACGCCAGGTGCTGATGTGGCGTGCCACGTCACCTTTTTCTGATGACGTGGCACGCTGACTGTATAATTATTTTATTTTTTATTTTTTTATATTGTACACGTGGCATTTTTATATTTTTTTATTAAAAATAATTTTTTTAATTAAAAAAATATTAATTTTTTTAAAAAAATTTAAATTTTTATTTTAAAAAAACGCAAAAAATTCTTAAAAAATAAAAAAAATAAAAAAATACCGAAAAAATTAATAAAAATGAATACAAAAATCTGGTAAATTTTAAAAATAAAAAATAAAATCTGGAAAAATTAAAAAAAAATGAAAACATTAGGGAAAAAATTAATAAATTTCGAAAAATTCATATTTCCATATTTTTTTCAATACTGGAAAAATGAAAAAAATTCTTTTTTTCTAGAAAGTACTTTTCAAAAATGTCCTCAATTTTCAATACAAATAATTTCCAGATTGTTTTTATCCTCAATTTTTAAATATTAGAAAATATTCTCAAATTTGTAACACATCGTAAAAAAAAATTGAAAAAAAAATCTGAATTTTCCTAAATTTTTAAATAAATTTGTACACAGATTTTTAAAAATAAAAATATTTTCAAGATTTTTTTTTGTTGAGAAAATTTGAAAAACTTCTTTTTCGAAAAATAAAAACAATCTGGAATTTTTTTTAATATTTACGATGTGTTACATGTTTTATTTGTATTGAAAATTGAGGACATTTTTTAAAAGAAACAACCAGTCCCAAAGAGCTAATTAATCTTTTTTCAAAAATTTCAAGATTGATCATTTTCAAAATTTTCAAGATTAATCATATTTATAAAAATCATGTCCTAATAACAGGATACAATGTATATTGATTGACTCCGGTATATAAATCATGTTATACGGTTGAAAGACAAGTACTTTCCGTAAAAAAAAGAATTTTTTTCATTTTTCCGGTATTGAAAAAAAATCTGGAAATATGAATTTTTCGAAATTTATTATTTTTTTCCCTAATGTTTTCATTTTTTTTAATTTTTCCAGATTTTATTTTTTATTTTTAAAATTTACCAGATTTTTGTATTCATTTTTATTAATTTTTTCGGTATTTTTTTTATTTTTTTCAGAATTTTTTTTCATTTTTTTATTTTTTAAGAATTTTTTTCGTTTTTTTAAAAAAAAAAATTAAAATTTTTTTAAAAAAATAATATTTTTTTTAATTAAAAAAATTATTTTTTAATAAAAAAATAAAAAATGCCACGTGTACAATATAAAAAAATAAAAATAAAATAATTATACAGTCAGCGTGCCACGTCATCAGAAAAAGGTGACGTGGCACGCCACATCAGCACCTGGCACGCCACATCAGCACCTGGCGTGTGCCAGGTTTGACCAGGGGGGTTTTTGACGGAATCTTCAAATTACAGGGGCTGAATTTTAACAAAATTTATTACAGGGGGGAAAACCGGAACTCGCCCAAATTACAGGGGGGTAAACACATATTAACCCTAAAAATAAATAGGTAAACTGTCGATAGTTTTTTTTTTTGTTTTGTTATGGTTTTGTCATTGGTTGTGGATACTTTTGTTTTCTATCTTTGCACTTCTTGCATTGGGTTAATATTATATTATTTTGGCTTAAAAAAAATCTTGTAAAAAACTACTAATATTTATAGATCACATGATAGTTTTACTTTTCATATATTTTCAATAATAATAATAATAATAATAATAATAATAATAATAATAATAATAATAATAATAATAATAATAATAATAATAATAATGTACTATTAAGTCGGTTTATTGATGTTTCCATCTATTTAGAAGACGGAAAATGTTTAGCATGCACTCATTAAGTGTACACACCTTGAGGGAGAAACAAATAAAAGAGAATGATATGATAAATGTGATAGGTTAATGATGTGATAGCAAGACAAATATAAATGTAAAATAAAGTGTTGAATGAGTATAGGAAAATATGAGGTGTACAAATATCATTGTTGTTAGAAGTTTAACAAACTTTTTTTTTTTTTTGAACAAGGCAAAATGAATTATATATACCATCAAAATAGCTCCCCCAACACAAGGAGTGCAATGGAAGAAACAAGAAAACATCAAGTGTTTTACTATAGAAATAACGAAGAAAAGAAAAAACTACTCAACAATTTAACTCACCATCAAGAAAGGATTAACCCATCAATGATGAAAATCAAAAGTTAGACATTGGTGCTTAGCTTTCAAGCACCAGATAATAATTTAACTTTGTCAAACAATTGACAAAATGACTCTTCATTCTGCTTAAAAAAAAAAAAAAAAACAGTTATTTCTCTCTTTTCAAATTACCCAAACATAGCAAGCCACACCACATAAAAATAGTTCCTTGATGATTTTGAAAACTAGCTCAATGCGCTTAAATGAATGCATTGATCAATCAAACTTGGAGGATTAACTAACACGATACCAATCCATTTTTTTGAAATCTTAATAATATACAAACATGAAGCAACAAATAGCAACTTTTTTTACACCAATCCAATGTGGCACATCTTCAATCCAATGTGTCACATCCTCAAGCCACTACATGTCACATCATCATTAAAATATAATTTTACTTTTGCCATTTTAAGCAATTACACAATACAATAAAATATCATTATCACACATTTTCCCTCTCCAATTCAAAATTCAAATTTCAAAATTTTTCAAATCATTCTTTCCCTCCTACTTTTTCTCTTATCCCAACAAACATCACTCTCAAATTTCAACTCACTTTTCTCCCATTCTATTTTATTCTTTCCTCTCATCCCAATCTGACCCAATTTCTCTCCAATCTCTCTCTTCAAACACAATCTCATTCCCATTTATCGGTTCCTCTCTCTTAATTTTGAATCTCATCTTCTCTCACACTTCATTACTTCCATAATCTATTTTCCATTCATTCTCTGTCTCGCGACCACACTTCCTCTCCTATGTCACCGCCGTCGGTTTGACGGAAAAGAATACAGAAGCAACGTGCAGAAGAAGAAGAGGTAAGAACTCCAAAACTATTTCCGTTTTTGGATTCCAGATCCATGTTCATCTTCAGATTCTAGAACCACTTTATTTTGTTCCTTAAATCTGACATGAGATTGCTTCTTACTCTACTAAAGTTTTTTTTTTTTTTTTTTTGCATATTCAATCAGAGATTGTTGCGCATGAATTTGAGGATGAATTTGTCATATTAATTAAGTCTACAATTTCATATTCCTCAAAAAGCATGAGAGGCTATAAGTATTTGATTTAAGCCACAATAAATCTTTTCTAGCCCGTGCGTTGCACGGGTGGAAATGCTAGTAATGGACATTTCTCACTCTTTCCGGTCCTTGGCTGCCAGTCCACATAGGGCCTACGAGATTGATTTGCTAAAGAGTTCTAAATAGTCTAACTTTACAATTGTATATTAGTATGCTAGTTATTATGTTAGTATTTTTGAACTTTAGTTCTTTCATTTCTTCAACTTATTTAACCTTCAGTTCAAACGAATGGAACTACTTAACCCCTCCCTCATCTAGTTTTGCAAACATCAATTACTTGAACTTTACTTGGATAGCAAGTTGCTTCATATGGATACCCGTTCTTCTATATACTATTTCATTTTTCAAATTTTTATGAAATGTGAGGCCCACAAATGAAAATAATAGTAGGCAGATTCCTTGGAAAATAAATTGGAATAATTGCAAATGACTTTATTTTTATTGGTCCAACATGAATCAAATGACAAATTGGTTCATCATAGCGTTTGCCCGCCAAAGCTCACAATGAACATAAATGAGGAGTTATTCGAATGACATAACGCAAGAGTAAAGATCTAAGTAAATTGGTCTTTGAGAGAAAAACAGACCCATTTCTCATATGGGAAATGAAAAATATCAATTTGATCATCAAAAAGTTTCAAATGACAGTCAAATTAGTGATTAATTAAGACAATGTTTAACAACATTTTAGTCTCAATTAAAACTAATTCAACCGACATTTAATATATTTGAGGACGAAATTAATACTTTTCATTTCTAAAAAATAAATAGATCTTTGTATTTTTTTTCTTTTCTCAATGACCCTTTTAGACTTTTACTCATAAAACAATTAACTAAAATGAGAGACAACATTCAAATTTCCAAATCCAAACCACTACAATGTGCAAGTAATTTGGTTAACCCAAAAGTGATAGCCATAGCCATCCATCCACCAAGAAGGAACCTAATAGAAGATTTCACCTTCGGTGTCTTACCAAGCATAGCACCAACACCTCCAAACACAACCAAAGCCAAACTAGCTATTGCCATAATCGCAATAATCCTAATCTTATAAACTCTTATAAATGAACCACTAAGTAAAGGAACCAAACCACCAATCGAAAATGAGAATGCAGAAGCTGCAGCTGCTTGCAATGGATTAGGCAATGATCTCCTTTTCTCCAACTCAATCTCCAATTCTTTCTCTTTTCTATCACTTGTTCCTAAATCTCTCATCATTTGACCAATTTCAACTTCATATTGAGTGTACACAGAAACAAATTCTCCTATTGCCATACCACATGCTCCTGCGATTAATCCCGCAAAACCCGCCACTAACATTGTTGCACTGTCTGTTTTAACAGCTCCTACACCCATCATTAGTGAAGCAACAGAAACTAATCCATCATTAGCTCCTAATACGGCCGCGCGAAGCCATTGAGCCCTTTGCCAATAATCAATATCTGAAGTGTTACAATTTTCTTTGATTTTTATTTGATTTTCTTCCATTTCCTTTGTAGGATTTGGAATTGTGATTACTTTGTTTAGTGACTCAGAATCACATATTGCACCAACAGCCATTGGTACTAAAAAAAAAATTTAAGAAAAAGAAGAAAACAAGGTAAAGCTTGAAAAAAAGAGAGAGTAAAAGTAGCTTCTTAATAAGGAAAGATTGGAGATTCTTAGGGATAAATCATGAATGCGTGATTGGTCTGTTTATTTATACAAATTATGCATTTGGGAAAAATGAAAATATATGGTTTGGATATTTCGAAGGGGCAAAGGAAAAAAATTAATAACCAGGCGTCACGTATAAAATGCCAATCACTAGATACATTTTTTGTATCAAGGAATATTTTTTTTATTAATTTTCATTGTATAAAATGGAATTATGTATATATAATGCGACCTTAATAAAAAATTTATTCAATAATAAAATGTAACAGTATATTAAAAAATTATAGATCAATCTTCATGTAGTATATTTTAAGGACGAATTAAACCCCAGGTAGTGCAATCTGTACATAAAAGAAAATAAATAATTTCGTCAATGACCTTTCATCATTGTTAAAATATTTATACAGTATACATAGGCCAACGTGAATGGGCAAAAAAGATGGTAAACTATGTAATATTTATTTTGTGAGGGGGTAAACTATGTAGTTGTAGAGTATGGAATTGTGAATGGGCCAAAAAAAAGTTTAGATTGTGCAGCTTAATTAATTAAATTTATTGATACACAAGGCATCATGTATTTTAGATTAGAATATGTTTTTGGAAGGATTTAGATTAGAATATTATATATTCTTTAAGTCATTAGAGTTGGACTTAGATTTAAACGAAATCTCCTAATTGAAGGGTTCGTAAAGGTTCAAAAGATCAATTTCAGTTGGTTTATGCGGTCGCACCGGAGGATTAGTCCAAAGAGACGAAAGGGTGAGTATATCCCAATGGAGGGCAGAAAAGTCCAGCTCACTATATGTTCGTTTTTCCTCAAAAAGAAAATAGTGGGTTTCCAATTAATTAAAAAAAAGCACACCACTCCATTTCACAATATTTTTATAACGCAATACAACTGGACAGTGAGGCACGTAAGTCATATTTCATGTTTATAGCGCAAATAACTACAAGGAGTGATAGGCAAGAACACACGTTTCAAGAGAGGATATGTACATTGGACTTTGTCAACGAATTATGTTGTAAAGTGGAAATATGTCGGCTGAACATGGAGTGCTACGCACCCCCTCAATGAGGCAATACTTACGCAAATAGCCGAGTAAGACGAAACACTATATGTCATGTCGTTTTGCAAGGAAGAATACGTTTTCCCATAAATACTAATCATGTACAATGCAGTTAACACATACATGCAATCAAACTCGAGTTATTTACGCAATCTTATTGGTTTATGTTCCTGCCTTTATCTTTAGTTCAGTAGCTAAAGTCCAAAGAGACATGTCAACGGGGCGGGGCGGGGGTGGGTTTTAACATACCCAGCCCCGGTCCCGTTTGACTGTACCCATCCCCGCCCCCAAACCCGTCGGGGATAGAAGCTTTACACCCAGGCCTGCCCCCAACGGGGACGGGTTTCCCCGCCCCGCCCCACCCCCACCCGCGAAAACTGCAGTGTACAATTTTTTTTTTCTTTTAGCAATGACCATAGATTTGCAATCTGCCATTGTTTAAGTATGAAGCAGAAATGTTGAAACAATATCTAATGCCTTTAGTTTATGATGAATTCAATATTCCAACGTGAATAATAATGAAAATGAATGGTTTTAGTTTGTGATCAATTCAATATTCATAGTTTAAGTTTATGCTGAAACAGTACCAAAAGTAAAAGGGATTAACATCCAATATAACAATAGAATTCAATATTCCAACAAGAATGCTTAAAAGTTAAAACAAAACCCTTTCAGACAAAACCCTTTAAGCTAAAATAAAACATCATTATCATTCAGAAAAGAAGAGAGGATTGAGCAAAAACAAAGAAAGAGGAACGTCCTGGAAGAAGAAAAACTTGCAGCAGGCCAGCAGCCAAAGCAATAGAGAAACAGAAACACGCACTGGAAGCAAGAAGATGAAAGGTGCAGCAACCAAAGCATAATGAAACACGGCTGACTGAAGAGGGAAATTAGGGTTTTCTGTTTCCTTCTCCTTATACACTTGCTAATTTAAGTAGGGTAAATGGGAATAAATTAAGTAATATAAGGGCAATCAGGTAAATATGCTTATACGGGTGCTAGGCGGGGGTGGGTTCGGGGCGGGTGTCACTATCCCCCGTCCCCGCCCCCGCATTAAAACCACGGGTTTTCCCCGCACCCGCGCCCAGTTAATTCGGCTTTTCCCCGTTAAAATCGAGGCGGGGGCGGGGGAGACCCGGCGGGGACGGGTTGTGTTGCCATGTCTAAAGAGAGGATATGTACATTGGACTTTGTCAACGAATTATGTTGTAAAGTGGAAATATGTCGGCTGAACATTGAGTGCTACGCACCCCCTCAATGCAAAATCTCTAGTTCAACAACAAATTTGGCATGCCTAGTGGGACAATAAGCCATTTACCTCTGAAAAATCTGGTTCTCTAGGTCTAGAGTAAGTTTGGCATATGAACCCGAGGTCTAGAAAGAGTCATGACAATGTATATGGATAAACCGTCATCGTCAACATCAAGATGGCCAGACCAACAAAGACCGATTGTACCTTCACAAATGTTATGAATGCCAGCATACATGGATCCTCCTTGTGTACCTAAAGCACCACCAGTTGATCCACTTACGACATGAGAGTGAAGTATGTAAAGAGAGTGAACTTTTCCTGGTTTGGGAGAGAGATGAAGATGAGTGAAAAAAGAGCGAGATCTCCTTCAAAACAAGAAAGAAATGCTATTCTTTCTGTCTCACAACGTCGTTTTGGAGAATAATTTTGTTTCATTTTACTTGTCACTTTCAAGCTTCAATGTAACTTTTTTAAAAAAAATAAGTTTCAATGCAACATTGATTATTAGTTTGTCAATAATATTCTTACGGTCTTACATATTTATTGTAAAGAAATAAATAATAGAATGAAATAATAAATGGTTAATGGTTAAAGGTTTCTTATAACAAAGTTTATTTAATTTATAAATTCCTGAAAAATTACAAGTATTCTGAAAAGGATAGAGTATGTTCTTGTTGACTTTATATTTATGCTTCAATTTGCTCTTAATTCAATGTTAGTTTTAGGGATATTCGTGTGCTTTAAAAATAATTAACATTTCTATCATTTCAACTTGTCTTCATTTTCCCCAAGGAAAAACAATTATTGAGTTCCTCTTTATTTCTCACATCATTTTCTATTTTTTTTTTATGACAAAATACATCATTTTCTATTATTACACTCTTTCTTACCTGCACTCTCTCTTCAAAGCCAATCATTCTCATTGTCTTACATTACATGTTCGAATTTTTCAATTAAAAACAGCTCTATTTTTCATATGAAGATCCAGGTGTTTTAATTAATTTGAGAACAATTACATATAATTATTGAAAGAAAAAGTATAGAATAGAGAAAAATCATAAAGTATAAAATACAAAGGGTGCGTTTGTTTCAGCTTTAAAAAAAAAATAGATTTTGAGTTAAAAGAATCTAGAGATTTATTTTTAGAGATTTTTAAAAAAATCTAAAGCTATTTCTGTTTGTCTACTATCATAAAAATCATTTTTTTGAGATTTGAAACACTTACACTTGAGTTCCTTGCATTAAGAAAAAAATAGATTTTGGAAAAGCTACTTGAAATAGATTTTCATTTTGAGGCTAAAAATGATTTTTTTAGCAAAATGGATTTTTTAAAAATCTCAAACAAACACAACAAAAACTAAAAAAGTGATTTTTTACTCAAAAAAATAGATTTTTTTTCAAAAAAAATGCAAAACAAACAGGCCCAAAAATACAAAATTACATATAAAACCTCATCTTGGTAAACAATAAAATTATTGCATGTATATAAAAAATATTTCAATAGTTACATTAATGATCATTTATTTCTTTACTTTATTTAGAAAGAACGTACCCTTGTCTTTAAGTAACAAAGCAGCAGTGCATCAAGAAAAAAAAAAGTAAATTGTTTGCCGAATTTGAATTCGATTTTTAGATAAAATAATTCTTAGTCAGATTATACCTACCAGGTTATAACTGTACTCCAAATTTTCAAGTCCCGGAAACGTAACACCAAAAGAAAGAAAGAAAACAGAGTAACAAAGAATCAAAAGAAAAATAAGAAACCTTGGTCAACAAATATTTTCTTCTTGTTGAATGAACTTGAATGTAGATGAGGAAAAAAAAAAAAAAAACAAGAACTAGCCCAATCCAACTAGTCAGCCCGATGGTCCGAAATATTGTGTAGGTTGAGTTAGTAAAGTACGGTTGAAGTTATTTTTTCAACCAAAAATATAAGGGAATTTCTTTTTATCACACACTTCTCAATCGTGTCCTTCAATTTTACCATTTTGCTCTGTTGAATTATATAATCCAAAAAGGTTTTAGGATATTTCAAATTATATAATTTGAACGCGTTTAGAACACAAAAAGATAAAAATTTGTCAAGAAATCACAAAAGCTTCAACAATACAATACAACAACGTAAAACAACAATGATAATAATTCACATATCACATATCAACCAAACTAAATTATTCATCAAATCTAACCATGTAAGCTCTGATTTCTTCGTAGGTCATGGAACAAATCAAACTTTCTTGAATATCATTAAAGGATCACACCAAGAAAGCGTCTAACTTGATCTTGATCGGTCATTTCGAACTATACTAATCAAATATAGAGAATACAGATTTCAAACAATCGTAGTTGCGGAGCTTCGTCTGGGTGAACTGAATACTTTCATCTGAATCGATTGATAAACCACGACATTTAACACTACCCATCATTTTTGTGTCTCCGTGGTTGAGACGTCCATTAATTTCGTACATCGGATCCTTCAAGGCAGACAATGTAACATCAACATGGACCCAGATATATTGGTTTCCCCATGTTGTAGCACGTTACAATTATAACTTAGTATTTATATCTATTTTTTGTGGTGGCCGGGGTTCGAACCCTGAATTTTGCATATATTATGCATTGTCCTACCAACTCAGCTAAGCTCACGAAGACAATATTTATATCTAGTAAATAAGCATTCATGGTTATGTGATGTGGTTTGTAAGTGAACCGAACACAACAATTTATAAAAGGTTTTGTGGCTTGTGGACCACAAAAACTGTTAGTTCAATGTGGACCACATAATAATCTTCTATTTGAATCTTTCGAATTATATAATTTGAATCGTGTTACACCCCCAAATACACAAGATTTTACACAGTTTTGACACATTTAAGATTTTATAATATGAACCAATCAAATACTATTTTGAGGTATGCTAGCGTCAAACGCTCATGCACTCTCTCTTAGACACTTTCTCATTTATTGGACCACGTCACCCACTTTCTTAATAAGTGCAATTGGCTACCTGTTCTACCTGTTCATCCCTTTTCCCCTTTTACGTCATCTCTTTATCTCTCTTAAACTGAAGATTAACACCGCCGCTAGTATCCCTCAACCTCACCCATCAATTGCCTCGTACACCACCGCCCCTTTCCCCTTCCTTAAAGGATTGCTCAATAAAAATTGGTCCTTTTCATTCTAACTTTTTTTTTTCATGTAGCATTTATATTGAATTTTACAGATGTAGATGATGGCATAATATATGTTTGCTATTTTCAGAAACAATCTTGAAACAATTACATGAATTGAACGTTGCTGCAACATTCTCTATGGTTTCTTAAACCAATGTTTTTGAAGATTACATGAATTCATGAATAATATATCCCTTCTTTGGCCAGTTGGGTGTAGGGATAGTTACTGTTGATTCATGAGATAAGGTGAAGAAAGCAAAAAAAAAAAAAAAAAGACTGTGTAATACGTGAAGCAGAGCAACATGTTTCCTTTTAGTTGTTGTCTTCTTGAGATCTGGTGTTGTGCTTGAAAAACCCAGCGAAGAACCCATTCAGTTATATTGGAAATCAATTTTCTTTCCTGTTTTTTCTTTTAATTAAGAGGATGGACTTTTCTAAACCAGCATAGCCGGTTAACCGGTTTGTAGAAAGTTTTTTTTTTAATTTTTTAAGTGACGTAGCCCAATGGGTTGGCAAGTACTCAAAAGAGACTGTTTGAGCAATTGTCATTAGCATTTCTCCCATAAATATAGAAAAACAATCATTCTCCCATATTATATCATATACCAAAACAATTTATTCTCATATCTTTTTGTGACTCAAAACCTCACTTACCCAATCAACTATGACGATTCAACAAATTAGTGCCATGACACAGTTTAAATCAGTTCAGCGACAAAAACTCAAGGGATTAATTTTTGTAGGGAAAAATTTGAAGGATTAGTAAATTTAATGACCAAAACTCAAGTGACCACTGTTTACGGGACTAAATATATAAATAAGCCTTCTTATTTTTCTAATTCTGGGTTATTTATTCTTGTTGTTCTTTCATAAACATAGTATCAAATCTAATTGTACCGACACTTATCAAGGTACTTATAAGCTCAAAAATAAATATATTTAAATTATGAGCCTCTTAAGTTATCCATGAGCGTCTTAAGAAATACATGTAAAGGAATCTAAATGTAGCAATTTTGCATTGAAAAAGAATAAACTTTTGACTCTAAAATAGTTAAATGCACAACCTTTAACACAAAATTTATATTATAAGCTTCTTAACATGTGCCCTTCGGACACATTTTAGCAACTTAAGAAGCACTTCATAGTGTACAATTATTAATTTCTTGATAAAATGAACATAAATTAGGAGCTCAAAATTATTTTGTTTTAATAACCAAAAGTTTTAAGAAAAGAACTCACATAAATGGATACTTAAATTAACAATCCTAAATCCAATTTGTCGATCACATACATAACGATCTAAATCAAATTCTTGGATTACTAATTAAACAGAAAAGCAACAAATTTGTCTATTTGAAGTATACTAGCCCTCTCTTGGAAAAAGAAAAAAAAAACTCTAGGCCTCAGTCCTTGTTTCTTCTGTTTTTGGCTTATCTTCTTGACCCTTTACTTCCTTAGTCTTAGGTTCTTCTTCCTTGGGTTCAGCCTTCACTTCCTCAGCGTCAGCCTTGACTTCTTCTGGCTTTTTTGCCTCCTCCACATTCTACAATATAGAAGTGCTATTATTAGGAGAATGCGATGGTTTATGGGCATTATTGAAATTAGACAAGCCATGCACGAATTAAATAAAAATAAAGGAAATGTTAACAAAATATCTTTAGAACACTTATTAGAAGTTTTTTTTTTGTTGACAAAAACACTTATTAGAAGTTTAAAGTGACAATTTTATCTCAGAAATAATATGTTCAATACATTGAAACTTTAAAATGTAATTGTTTTTACGTTAAACTTATCAATTATTTCTTTTTTAAATCATTATCAAGTACCTTAAGACATTTGTTAGCATGATCTATAATATAAATAAGGATATTATCCTATTAGTTATTTAAAAGATAATTTTTTTTTAGTTCATAACTAAAATTCAGGCTGCCCAAACATAAGGCATGTCAAGCCCTTACTTTAAAACCAAAAAAAAAAAAAGAATTATGCTCTTTACCTAACAGGAAATTGCTAGCTCCCAACTGAAATGACTATAATGTCTCTGCGTGAGTTAACTCACACTAGTGTAAATTTCTGCGTGAGTTAACTCACGCTAGTGTTAATCTCTATATTTGCGTGAGTTAACTCACACATGAGCAATTTTGGAAATTCAGTTGGGAATGAACAAAATGTATTGGGTAAAGAGCAGAATTCCAAAAAAAAAAAAAAACATCTTCAAACGTTTTAGATCTTCAAACAATAAATGTTAAATAATATTTAAGGCCTTTAAACAAAGACATTTTAGTAACTTAGCTCAGTTGGTACGCGTCGCACTTATTTTTGAAGGGTTATAGGATTGAAGTAGCCCTTTTTCCTCTTTTATTTTTTCTTCCATAATCGAATGATATGTTAGCCTATTGATGGTTTTTTTTTTATTTTTATAAAGGCTCTTTTCTTTTTAGGTTGAACAAAACAATAATGTTCTATGTGGTAAGAAATCATTATTTATTTCAAACAAAAATAATTATACACTACCAAAAAAAAAAACAAAAATAATTATACATACTATAAAATAAAAAATACAAAAATAAATATCAATTTTGGTTGGACCTTTCTTTTATGAATTAATAAATATCAATTTTGGTTGGACCTTTTATGAATTTGTTCTTAACAATTCTTCAAAAAAAAAAAAGAATTTGTTCTTAACAAAAATATTTTCGCCAATTTAGATAAGTTTAAATTATATAAAGAATTTGAGAGTGAAAAAAGTGAAATAAATTAAAATGAAAAGATGAATGTACAGTAAAATTCATGTCTGTCTTTTTGTTAATATGTTTTATTTTGTAAAAGTAATAAATTATAATTACAGTACATATATAATCGATACATTTTTAACTTTCTTACCAAAAAATTCTTAGTTTATTTTTGTAAAATATAATTTTTATGGCATTATTTCTTACATTTGTTCTAGAAAAAAGGACACATTCGTTTTGTTAGATCTCGTTTTAATGTTCGCTTTAGACTTACATTGTGTTAGGCCGGCTCTACTAAAACAGATCCTAATGTTTTCATCAACCTAGTTCTATCAACCTAGTTCTAAACTAACCCTAAACTAATCCTAATGTTATCAACCTAGTTCTATATGTTTTCATTGATCTAAACTAATCCTAATGTTATTTTTAACGAATCTTAAACCATATATTAATCAATCGAGTCTCGTGCGACACTAATCCTCGAGTTGGTATTGTGATACCTACTTATTATTTTACGGATAAACTATCTTCTAAATGAGTGACTCTGAGTTTAACCTAGAATTATGTTATCAACTCTCCCAATATTATATTGGTTTGTTATCTAAGGCAACTAAAAAGAAAAAGCAGAAGAGTTTTCAAGTTCATAATACTCGATCTAAGAGTAGGTTACCGGATTGATTCATGAACTTTTTGTTAAGTCTTTTTATTTTCCCTTTTGTTTGTTTTGTTTTTAATTTCTTGGTATTTCTCTGGGTTTGACGTTTGTCCCCCAGTTTGTTTCATCATTACCGCTTGAGAAGGTTTTGGTCTGGTTCCCCTTCTCCTTTTGTACTTGCTTCCTTTTTAATATATCTAGGGTGTTGCAAATGGTTCTCAATCTGCACCCCATTTGCTTAAAAAAAATATTGGTATGTTATGTGTTTTCTTTTTTAGGGAATATTGGTAGGTTATTTGTTATTAATTAAATTAAATAAAATACACGTGAGAATTATTTGCTTATTGTTACCAATTATTTAAAAGAACTCGAGTTCGATTTATCACAAATACCAATGGGTGAATACGAGGGTTACCACACAAAGAAAAAACTCATCACAAATACCAATGGGTGGAGAACCTAACTACTATCATTTTACAATTTCAATGATCATTTTATGATATACACCCTCCGGTCACTATTATAAGCAAAAAACTATATTTGAGATTCATTCATTAAATGATGTATGTGGTATATAATAAAGACTACATACATCATTTAATGAATGAATCTAAAATGTGATTTTTTGCTTATAATAATGACTGGAGGGTGTAGATGATATGGGGAGCTAAACTGATACGGTCCAACAATTTTTAAAGATAAAATTGAATATTTACACTTTTTAAAACATTAAACTAGTATTTCAAACAAATTAATTTTCGAAGAAACAGATATTACCTCATTGAGCAAGGTGTTTAGAGATTTGTTATCTTCAACAGGGGTCTCCTCTGTTGCACCAACCTTAACCTCCCCGGTTACAGGTAGAGGCGCTGGCTCAGGTAGAGACGCTGGCTCAGGTCCCTCATTAGTCTTGGGGTTGCTGCCACAGTTTCCCATGTTGAATATGGATTAATATTGAAAAAAAATTAAGAAGTTAAAGAAATAAGAACCGTTCTTCCTCTAAGTTAACAAAGAGAAAGAACGAAAAATAAAAAGGCAAAGAAAGAAGGCTCAAGAGAGAAAATGGTATGTTAATTAATTGTTGAAAGGGTTTATAAAGAGTCGTTACAAGTTTGTTTTTGGATACTATTAAAAAAGACAGTTTGTTTTTGGATTATTGTGTTCCTAAATCTTAATGGCTAACAAAATTTTGAGGAGGCCAAAAGTTGATATTGCCGTAAAAAATCATTGCTTAATTTAGCAATGGATTATAAACCATTTTTTTATTGTATGGAAATTTTTTACAGGCTCTGATTGGAGTCAATAAACCGATCTTTTGTTTTTTAAGGATTAAAATAAAATAAAATAACCACATGTTGTTTTTATTAATAGATAATAGACAAAAACAGATTCTATGGTTTGTGTCCTCTTTGGCGTTTTGTGTGTTCTGTAGTTATAAATAAAAAATATACTAATGTAGTGATTATTACTATTATTTTTGCAATTAAATACACATGAAGTCACTTGCACGCAAGTAACACGAGCTTTTGGTTTTGCACAAGGGGTAAAATTCTTATCGAACTTCTGGTGCATTGCAAAGCTAATTTAGCCCCATCCCCATGTGGTAACATTACGATACTTAGAATTAATTTGTTAATTTAAATATATTCTACAAGAATTAAAATACTTCTTATAGTAAACCCTGATGGCTAATTAAGTACTTCATGAGAATTAGCATACAGAGATATTTTTGTTACAAAGTAAAAGACATATCACTCATTGAGATTTGACCCTTTTTTCCTTTTTGTTGAGAGTATGAGATTTGACCCATTGTAAAACAATAAATTTCCTTCATTGATTACTTGTTATTAAAACAGATTAATGTTTGTATACTTTTATTTTTTTGACAAAATGTTTGTATACTTTTATTTTAAGGATAATGATTGCACACCGATGACCGATAATGTGACTTGATAATTTGGGAGAGAACATCAACTATGTAGAGACCTATATCACCGGTTCAATACAAAGAGGTCCATTAACTTATAATCCTCGCGCTCGGAGCAACATAAGACACCACATGTATGCTTAACCACACATGAGCGCTCCTCGTCATATTATGACCGTTAAATCAATCTCTAATGATTTCCCGCATTTTGCGCCAGATTTCTAAGAGACACAATTACAACGACCCATCTATGTAAGCGTGACTCTACATCACACTCAATATACAATCACACTTTACCATATTTTCACACACCTTTCTTCTATTAGTCTCATGTTGACTTGATCGTGGAGTGCTATAATCTTTTGCGGATTTCTTCCCTTCCACCACCGCAAAGGAGAACGATATCGTCCGCATTGAAGCTCTCTCTCTCTCTCTCTCTCTCTCTCTCTCTCTCTCTCTCTCTCTCTCTCTCTCTCGATCCTCTTCGATACATTGGCACTGTATACGGGAACAATTAATCTTGTATCTCGGTTTTCTTCAAATACACCACTGTAATTGTTTTCAGTTCCGCTGTAACTATCTTCTGTTACGTCCTCAACGATCGATTTCCATCCTTCTCGTGCCAATAAAAACATTGTGGACAACTTCAGCGGCGTCGTGGATATTCAATATGTGATCCAAACTCTCCATAATTGCGTTGACGTCATTCTCTCTCCCGTTGTTGGAAACAATTTCAACACTATTATCCCATATTCAACACACAAGGAATGTGTCGCATCAATCGTTGTTCTCTCCCATATACTCATGATAACGCCTCTCCTTCTCCCATTCGACAAGAGAATCCTCAGGTTTCAACAGATGATGAACTACAAGTATGACCAGTGGAAACTTTTAAGTCAAAAGTTTCGCCACCGCTCCTTCAAAGAAACAAGCAGTCTCAGGTTCGTCCACCTCTCCTTCCTATGTTGTTTTGTTCCAAGAAACAAAGAGCTTTAACTTTGTCTTCCTCCCGTTCAATCGCCTTTTGTGCCTGCCTCCGAGCATCATTAGATGCGCCCAATGATGGTTCTATCTTCTTTCACGCCCTAAAGCACCCACCCTTAGAATCACCAGGCAAATATCCTTCAACATACGTTATTTGGAGAACCAAACCCAAGCAATATGTTGAGACTTACTCCAAACTAAAATGTGAGACTTACTCCAACAATAAAATGTGAGACTTGTCTGCACCGAAGAAAACCAATAAAAAATTGTCGTTGAGATAACAAAGCGGATTAAGGTCACTTAGAGAAGCCAATATGTTGCCACTCTAAAGAATGGAGAAGCTGACACTACCTCGGGATGAATAGTAGCGCAAGTCCTAGGTAACATTTCACTTTCTCGAAGACATCTGGGAGAATACCCCCCCACACCCCCACCAACGGTTCAGACGGGGTCGGTAGCAACCATTGACCGTCCTTGCGTAGTCGTCGAAGGAAATCTTCCTCTCCCCGTGGTCTTATCAGGCGCAAAGACTCCACAAAAGTCTCGTTCTCATCGACGTCGAGGATCATTTGTAAAGAGAATTACTGCCTGCACCATGCCGAAATCTTTGTAGAAGACCTTAAAACTGGAGTCTTATGATGGCATCAGGGATCCGCGCGAACACATCGAACATGTGGACACCATCAACCTAGGGAGGTGTTAAATGTAAGTTGTCTGTTCTCACTTTGAAGATTGTGATGATGACCTAGTTCAAGGGCCTCAAGAATAAATCCATCGATTCATGGAAGGCAATGTGTGAAGAGTTCACTTCGCACTTTACCACCCGAAAGTCAACCAAAGACTAAGGTTGCCTTCAACGCTGCAGTGAATCTCTAAGGAGGAAAAAAGCCTATCAACGTGAGTACACTATGCCAAGAAAAATAATTGACGTTATCGGATGCAACGACATAGATTAAGAAGACAACGAAGGTGAACAAGAAAAGGGAAATCTCTCATACATCAGAAATGCTTTATGTGGACCTGAGTAGGAAACCCACACAAGGCCATAAACCTAGATCTTCCCTTTGGTAGTCAAAGCTACAATGGCTAATCATGACGTCTTAAGGATTCAAATAGACGAATCAAGCTCTTGCCACATCATGTATGAGGAACGACTTACAAAGTTAGGACTGAGGAAATATAATATACATGAACAAACTTGTAAAGATTCAACGGTTTCACAACCCATCCCTAGGGTTCGTTGAACTTCTGGTCGCGTTTGGTGAAGAAACTAAAGAGAGGACTGTGAGTATCTAATTCTTAGTCGTCCTATGCAAATCCTTTTCTACAACTGTATTTTGGGGAGACCTACTTTGTCGTCCTTAGGAGCAGTACCTTTTACTGTTCATCTTAAAATGAAGTATCATAATGCTAAGGAAGAAGTGGTAACGCTATGTGCATACCTTATTGGAGCAAGGAGGTACCACAAACCAGTGCAAAGAAACTTGAATGTTGTGACCATCTAGAAGAAGGGAACTTCAAAAGGGAAAGCTTCTTGGCCCACAGACTAATGAACGTTAACGTGAGGAACCTTGACACTCCACCAGTTAAAAATTAGTACGACGAAGAGAAAAGCCTGGGAAAGGCCACTACATTCAAAACAAAACTGAAGCCTCAAAGGCCAATGCATTCATCATGAGGCTTTTCCTTCATATTCTCTTGTTTGAGTCTACGAAGAGAAAAACCCAGAAAAGGCCACCGCATTCAAAACAAAAATGAAGGCGACCTTAGGAAAAGCCACTGCATTCAAAACGAAAGTGAAACCTCAAAGGTCACTGCATTCAACGTGAGAGTTTTCCTTCATAATTGTCTCGTTTGAGTATGATGAAGAGAAAATCCTAAAAATGGCCACTGCATTAAAAAAAAAAAAAAATGAAGTCCACTTACTGCGTCGAAATCAAGTCTTTAATTTTTCTCCTCTTTACAATGTGTAATAATGCAAAATGTAATACTGTCTGTAACCATATACATTGAATAGTATATAGATCTCTAAAATGGATTTTATCATTTTGTTGTACATCACAATAACCATGTGTAGTAAGAGTGAGAGTCATGCGTACATAATAGCTGGAGAAATCAGTACTATAATATAACAACTTCAAATGGACATAGACTCATACATACATACATACATACATACATACACACACACACAAAATTCCTCGACTCTTGAGTGAAAATTTTACTATTTTAAATGACCATCGATGCTCATGGACTCAACAATGGCCTTGCAGCTTCGGAATCATCACCAATGATTTCTGAGGGCTGTAATTCAATATTCTTTTGTGTTTCTCTGCCTTTACCCCATAGCACCGAGTATAGGCCACAAACAATCAACACTCCTCCTAGTATACTATATACACACAAAAAAAAAAAACTATTAAATCAAATTATGAATACAAATGCTAGCAAAACAAAAAGAAAAACATCATAAATTTGTATATTCATCACGAGCAGACCAACTATATATCATCAGATCCAATAACAACATTCAAATTGGTTCAATCTCTGCAAGGATCCATGCATACTCATTTAAATGAACTAAGATTTAGTATATAATATATACCTTCCGAGGTTTAACTTCTCATCCAAGAGCATGGATGCGACGAATGCTACAATCAAAAGCATTAGAGGATTGAAAGCAGACGCATATAAAGGTCCTTTCTTCTGTACGACCCATGCCATGACAAGAATCATTATTCCAGATGCAAAAACTCCCTTCAAATAATTAACACATTAAACAAAACATCAATTCCTTTATGAGTCAACAATTTCACAAATCATATGATATGGCCATAATTCTAGTTGTGAATTAGCATTAAGATGAATCATACCGAAAAAACAACGGTGAGGAGCCTGATATCCCAACCAAGCTTCCACTGGTTCAAATCCCTCTCAACAATGAAACCAAAAATAACACATTGTATTGCTCCTATTACAGACATCAAAGCTATGCTTGATTGAGGGCATGGATATACTTCACTGATCTTAGCCTATGCCATGTAAATTAAAACAATTAACAGACAATAATTAATTAAGTTGATCATAATGTTGTGTTTAATTAGTAACTAATTAATTACCTGAATGATGAGCCAGATTGAGAAACAGAAGCAACTAAGTAAGACACATAGAACACCTAACAATTCAGTGGTAGCATCAGTGACACGTTCCGTGTGGTCGTTCTTTGGATCCAAAAGATTGATTGCAAAAGGCCAAATATCAAATTCTACTCCTTTGTAAAATGTCAACACCAATGCCCCAGCAAATCCAAGTATAGTTCCTACAACCTTTGCCTTTCCCGTTACTGCTCGCCAATTTAATTCCTCGAAACTACATAGACGATCACGAAAATATAAATGCGTTGTGTATATTAACATTAGATTTAAATCATAGCGTGAAAAAAAATTATACAGTAAATTAAAGTAATTAAACATACCCGAAAGACACGGCCAAGACAAAAGTGACGGAGGGAATAAGGTTGTAGATAGCTGATACAAGAGTTGCTGATGTCAAAACAAGAGCTCCGTAGAATAGGTTTTGAAATAAAAGTCCACTGTTTCATTGCATTGCATTGCATCACATATATAGGCATTTTCATCACTTTTGTTGATTAATGAATCAAAATGTAACATTGATAGAATGAATTATTAATTAAGAATGATACATACGCAAATAATCCACTTAGAAGTGAAAGGTAAAACACTCTCCAAGTCATCTTCGGTCTCTTCCTGTATATATATATAAGTCATTATCAGTTGTGAATAGTTGGAATTTGAATCGAGAAAGTATAGTGTGTGTTTCTTTCTTGTCCTATATAGTTTGATTTTTTTGCAAGAAAATTTATATGATGAGAGGAAATTCAATATAAAGAATATGGCGTGCAACATATATGAGCTTTTTAAATTACGTTTAAGTATAAAAAATGTTGTCAAGATATTCCTATTGTTTCAAATTAATTACCTTTCGAAAATAAGAGCAAGAGGAATAGTGGTAACCGCTGCAAAGGCGAGACGATAGGCTGCAATGACTATGATACTCATTCCATCATATATGGCAAGCTTGTAGATAATATTGCAAGCAGAAAATACTATTTGCACCCCAACCATTAGCAAGGCTGGTTTCAAGGAATTTGACATGCTTCCCATCTTCAAGATCAGACTGCAATAGACCCCAGCCATTAAGGAAGGGAAGTATGGTTCAAACTCTTCACATGACAGTTGTGTTCATAATTGTTTTCATAATGAAAATGAAAATCTAAGGGAAATTAAATTATAATAAGTTTCACACGTCCCACAATAATAAATAAAACTAAAAGGATGAAAATTTTATAATGGACTGATCATTTTAATTTTTTATTTTATTTTAACAAGATATAAATGTTAAACATAAAACAAATGAACGTTGGTTCGGTTGATAACGAGTTGATTCATATATCACGAACGTAAGTTTGACTCGGACTATCAATGGTGTGATGACATTTGGTGAATGATAATAATGATCACATAATAATTCAAAAAAATTAGGCCATTACTTTTCCCACCCTATGAGCTTCTCGACGTCCTATTTGGATTCTAAAATTCAAAATATTTCAACGTGTTTTTGGAAGTTTTAAGGGGTTTTATGCAATTCGGATTCTAAAATCCGAACTGCATAGAGCCTGTGAGAAGCTCATAGGGTGGGAAAAGAAATAGTCAAAAAATTATGTTTGAAGCTAGCTTGCTTTTTTGATATCCAATGTTTCCTACAAACATGTGAGAATGACCAAAAACCCAACGGTAGTTAACTACAGTCGGTTTTCTAGTTATAAGTTAGTGATAGTTAACTACCTGGGGGTATTTAAGTATTTTACACGTGTTTTTAGGAAGTTTTTGATGTTAGAAAAGCAACTTTCATTGTGTTTTGGTAAAGACATGGCCCATCTAGATTTATGCCTGGCCCAACACTTAATGCATGAATGTTTTAAAATTATTTAATGCAAGTATATTAATATGGTTCAAAAAAAATTTGTCAAAAAAAAAATGGTTCAAAATTTAATCCGGTTGGTTGGATAGTAAAAGAAAATGGTTTGGTCCCAAAAAACTAGTTTCTTAAAATAAAATAAAAACATGAGTATAATTATAGACTTTTGTTATTTTTAAAATAAATTGTGGATTTAAAAATATTTAAATACGGATGATAATAAAAATGGTTATAAAAGAATTGACGATGGAAAAATTATTATCCATAGTGGTGAGATTAATAACCATGTGAATGAGATTTGAACTATATTCTTCAATGTTACGGTGTTAAGTTTTTACCACTAAACTAACAATTCATAAACTTGATTTAAATTGCTGGTGTAAAGACTATCTATCTGCAAGATATTAAAAATATGGGTCATGCGATAGTATCTCGTGCACTAGTTAAAAAGGTAAGATATAGAAATTATTTATTGTAAACAACAAATTTTTTTACATTTAAATAGTTAAATGTACCACTTTTCACAATTTTCTAATATAATATTTTTATATTAATTGCCTTAATTAGTACCACACAGACACTCTTTAGTATTTTCTTGAAAATATTTGACGCTAATTATAACGTCTAAAACATAAAATTAATTCAAATTCAAAATTTAAATTTATTTTAAAGTAAATATAACGTCTAAAAAAGTCATTGTAAGTTTAGCTTAGTTGGTATGAACATTGCATAATATATTTAGGGATCAGAGTTCAAACACCACACTTATTCATCTTATAAAGGTGAATTTCTAGTCATTATACTACTTGAAAAAAAAATTAAAAATGTTAAAGAGTACTCTTGTGACATTTATTAAAAAAATAAATAATTGATATCAACTTTTTAAAATAAATAAATCGTTGACTTCAATATTGTGTTGGAGAATGGTAATTGGAGTATTTTTTTATTTCTTTAACAAATGTCATAAAGACACCGATTACCATGACCTAAAAATTATACTCCCTCCGGTCCTATTTACAAGAGAAAGTTGACTTTTTAGATACATTGAATAATGTATGTATCTAGTCAAGAACCTAAACCAAATACATAAATTATTTAATGCATCTAAAAAGTAAATTGTTTCTTGTAAATAGGACCGGAGGGAGTAACCTCTAACAAAACAAGACATCTAATGATTCAATGTTACGTACCGGTAAGTGGATTGGGTCCGGCTCTTCGAGGAGTTGCTATCTTTTTCTTGGCCTTGTTCCTTGGTTGTGTTTTTAGTTGTTGTTGTTGTAGTTTTGTTGTATCTATTTTCTTGGAGTACCTCTGGTACACTAAGCCTGGCGTGTGTTTGTCCTCAGTACCTCTGGTGCTTTGTGTTTACTGACCTTTTCTCTATACTCTTTGGGACTTGGTTCCTCCTATATATAAAGTAATTGGATTGGGTGATGAAGTTCCTTGCTAATTGATTTGTTGGCAACGATCACAATTGTTCATATGATAGAAGCTCTGAAGATATTAAGGGTGTGGGGATTTAAGAGAAGTTGAAGGATTGTATGGGTAATGTTTTATAAAGAGTGGGTAAAACTAAAAGTGGTAGATATGTGGCTATGGAGAGACCAATGAATACTATTTTGGGTATATTATTGGTGGTTTTGTTTTTTTGTAACAAGGTATATTATTGTTGTCTTCTAAAAAAAAGTGCATTTTTGATGTGATTGAAGGGCTGCCGTTGCCGAAATTGAAATTTTAGGGAGATAGTCAGAAAGTGATGGTATGCAACTGTAACGTGATGCATGCAGGCATTTAGAACGAAAACGTTGCATCAACGAGTGGCGGAGCCAAAAAAAAATATATCAGGATGAGTGGTGGAGCCAGAAAAAATATATCAGGTGAGCCATATAAATAAACTATAAACAGTAATACATAAACATAAAGTTTATAAAATTGGGCATTTGCCCTCTTTTGTACCCAAAAAAAAAAGAAGTTTATATTGTAATTATCATTAAACATAAAGTTAATCATCAAAATATTAAACTACATACCTCCAAAATTTAAAGTAATGATCAATTTTTTTTTTGAACTGTGTCACATTTGGATGTAGAAGTTATCTCTTATTCATCTTTCCCTCTCACAAGCTTTCCCCTTAAAAATCCTGATCAATGTTCTTCAAGAAATCTACATAATTACATAAGTCAACAAGTATAGAGACAAGGACAAGAACAAATAGGATTAAACAAGCACAAATAAGAAAGGGTTTCTGAGAGACGCATAAAGTGATATCTGGAGAACAAAAAGCGTGAGTCATAAGGGAATTACATTTATGTGATAACTGGAGAGTGAGGAGAAGCGTTTTAGCGTGCCGTTCTAATGACAACAAATTAATGGGAAGTGTGAAAAATGTTGGACTGTTGGAATTCAAGGAAAGCCAATGTTAAATCAGTTAAACAAGGAACTGGTCTAAAGAGTGGTGATTGGGAGTTATCTTCTAATCACTAGTGAACGGGAATTAAGATATTGTGGTATTTTTTTTGGTTTTTAGAGGTGTATGTGAGTAATTGAAGGTGCCTAAGAGCAATTTTTACTACTTTTTATCTACAAACAATTTGTAAAATCGTTGAAAACTTAAGGTGCCAAAAGTGTATGCTATGAATCCTGCTCTTTACCCAAACAGTTTCGCTCATTCCCAAAGTAAAAGTCGAAAATGCCCCTACGCAACTTAGCTTGCGCTAGTGCATTTGTTACGTATGTTAAGTCACGTTACGTGACTCAACATGCGTAAGTGTTATATGAACGTGACTTAAGTCACGCCAAACTACAACACTAGCGCAAGTTAACTTGCGCTAGTTGGCCGGTGAAGAACAAATGTTTTTCCAACTTTGGTCAGCTTTTCAACATTCAATGTACACGTTTTTTACCACTTCACACGTTTTTTTTTGACCACATTTATGTTAGATATAACCTAGGTTCACATTTCTACCTATAAATACCCCTCCATACTTACCTAATTCCTCACACCATATCACTTTCTCCCCCTCCTCACTCTCTCCCTCTATTTCTCTTCTTTCTTTTCTTTTTTTCAATATTCTCTTTTGGGGTAAAAGGTGATCAAACTTCGTCAGGGTAAAATAGTGAGTAGCCGACTTGGGGAAGTGATCGACCCTTGGGATAATTTTAAACCTGTTTTTTTAACCGCAGAAACTTTTTACCGCGGGTAAAAAGAACTTCTTGTGGTAAAAAAAACAGATTTAAATTTAGCCCAAGGGTTGATGATGTATTTTCCCCAAGAAGGCTGCTCACTATTTTACCCCACGAAGATTGTTCACTTTTTACCCCAAAAAGGAGAAAATAAGTAGAAAATAAGTAGATTTAGTGAATAACTTCAACATTATTGTATGACAATTGTTGTAATGTGAGAATTATTAATAAAATAAGATATTGTTATATTTACTTTTATTTA
Organism: Medicago sativa; assembly: GCF_051527215.1. Lineage (NCBI taxonomy): Eukaryota > Viridiplantae > Streptophyta > Magnoliopsida > Fabales > Fabaceae > Medicago > Medicago sativa. Next base: position 82,567,293 of record NC_140752.1, read on the forward strand.
TATTTAGTCCATTTACTTTTATTTATATTTAGTCCATTTGCTTTTATTTTTATTAATTTAGTCCATTTACTTTTATTTATATTTAGTCCATTTGTTTTTATCAATAATTTAGAATAATGTTAACAAAATAATTTCGGAATAATGTTAATAAAATAATTTAGAATAAAGTTAAGAAAATCATTTAGAGTAATGTAAACAAAATAATTTAGAATAAAGTTAATAAATTAATTTAGATTAATGTGCACAAACTAATTTACAATAATGTTAATAAAATAATTTAGTATAAAGTTAAGAAAATAATTTAGATTAATGTAAACAAAACAATTTAGAATAATAAATTAATTTAGAATATAGGCCTTAAATGTAACAAAAAAAAAACCAAGGCATAATTGAAAATTATTTAAGGATTGGTTTAATTAATGTTAGCAATGTTAACAAATTTCAAATGTCTAAAATATCCTCATCTCTTAAAAAAATTAGAAATGATAAATATTACAAGAGAGCTCAACATGAAACATAAGTGTCTAATTTGTCTTGGTTTTTTTTCTCTTTTTATGTCAATTTGCTCGTGTATGGTTTTTATCTGACCCCCTTCCCTGCAACAAGGAACATGGGAAGGGGTAGATTTATCCTGACGGAGAAAAAAATGCATTTTACTAAGAAGAAAGCATCTCACAAAAAGTTAATCGATCGACCAATTTGACAAACACTATTTTCCTTATGTTGTCCTCCTTTACGGGGTTTTATCGCCTATAGCTAGGTTTTCAAGTGTATAGTGATACGTTTAACCCTTTCATTGGTGTACTTTTTGTTGCAAAATTACTATTCCCATAATTTTTTCACCTTCCCCAATATCTACACAATTTTTGGATTCCTTCATATTGTTCTATAACACGAGATGTCATCTTTTCCTCTGTTATCCTTTTTTCGTATCCTCCCTACCATGCCACCAAATCACCAACTCTTCCCCAACCACAACAAACCCGCACCGTTACAAGCCTCTATCCAGCTAATCACCAACCACCTCATCCACCACCTCTAAAACTGCCCTCCTAAAAAGCCACCCTAACAACTTTGTGTTTTGGTTACTCTATCATATTCCGGTTTGAGATTTAATAATTGTTTTGGAGTTTTTATGATTTTCTTGTTTTGTTTATTTGCTTGTGTCATATTGTTTGTTTTAATTTGCTTCAGGTTTGTACTTCATGCATTTGTGAAATGCTCGAGAGTTACTTGTTTGTCAGTACCGTATTTTAAGTGAGAGGCTTAATGTGGTTATCATTAAATTCAACATGCTCTCAACCTTACAAATAAATTGTCAATAGTGATTGAATTGGTCATTTCAAAGACCACTTACGGTCAAAATGAGCGAACATCAACAATAATTTTTCTTTGAGGATGAATTCAATGTAAGACAGAGGATCTTTCATTTTTCATGATTATTAGCTATACTATATGTAGAAGAATTTAGTTTTCCCGTTAGATTTAAGAGTTTTGTTTGTTAAAAATACTTTTGGCTTCTCAAATCTCATGTATTGGTATCATGTATTTATCTTTCAAAATATATATGAGAAATAGCTCAACTTATAATCAATTTTATGGTACACTCGTTATTTTAGTATTTGAGTGAAGCTTATTTAATTTTCTGAAGAAAAAAAAAGTATATCTCACAAAAAGAGACCACAGTCCGTTTATTCAAAAATTGTCATTTTTCATTTTCACACCAACTAATAAAATAAGAGAGATTCTCTACCAAATAATGATAATAATAAAATAAGAGAGGGTTGATTCAATATATTGTTCACCATTTTCTTTTACAATATTAAAAAAAAAATATAACATTTTCATAAATTTTGAACATGTCAACATCATTTTCACCCTTTCTACATTCTTTCAATTTTATCTTTCATATTGATAGAGAGTTGCTAGGCTAACAAGAGATCTAAGTTGCAAAGGAAACTAAAACACAAGAACAATGCATTCAATTCATTCTCTGCCTTTCAAAGGAACAATCTTACACTTTTATACCTAGGGTTACTCTAGTACTGGACCATGGGCCTAAGGAAGATAACATTTACTTTATTACATATTTTAAAATAAGTTAGATTGTTCCTACTTGCATCCCTCAGTAGCGTTGGTAATTGCTCAACCAAGTAGGATGTTTCTTTTCCCTTGATGCCTTGCTAACATTATTGTCGGTCCCAATGAGAACCTTGTCCTCAAGGTTCGGCATGCCACGTGGATGGCTGGGATTGGAGATGGGAATGGATGGTGGAGATTGTTTGTGGTGTGGGTTAGGTGGATAAGGGTGGCACATGGCACCTTGGAGAGTTGTCTGATTGATTGCTTGTGAAGAGATAAGGTGAGTGGGGAACGACGCAGGCACGTGAGATTGGGTCTTGGGGAAAGTGTTTCTGACCATGGCTTTTGACTAGTAGTGGACACGTATGGTGCAGATTGCATTGGGTATGGGGTTGCAAGCTCATCCAACAGTTGGCAATTCATTAAGGGAAGAGAAACAGATTGGTTAAGTGTAGAAGGGAAAGGAAGGGCTTCAATACGTTTCATTTGTACTTCAAGTTTTTTTCTTGCTTCTTTTTCTCCTGAGATATCCTTCTCTTCCAAAATCTTGGTCTTTCTTCCTTTGTTTTCCGGTTGCTCAGCCGTACTAACTCTTGTGTCAGGCGGCACGATGGTGGCGTCAGTGAGTGTTTGTGACAATTGTACGTCGATTTCCAGTGGGAGTGGTTTGAAATGGGCTTGAGGGTTTCCACCGTGATAAGGACGTAAGAGGGAGATGTGAATGACAGGATGGATGCGCGAAAAAGGTGGTAGATCTAGCTCGTAGGCCACTTTTTCGATCCATTTGATCACTTTGAAAGGCTCAAAAAATGTTTAGAGAGCTTCTCTGAGATGCGGCGGTTGATGATTTGTTGTCGGTAAGGTTGCAAACGAAGGAGTACCAGATCACCAACATCAAAGGTAAACCCTTTTCTGTGTTTATTGGCCTCAGATGTCATTTGTTGTCTGGTAAGGTGTAGGTTTTGTTTGAGTTGTCTAAGTACTATTTGTCTTTGATGCAGAGATTCATCAAGGGTTTTGATAAAACATAGTCAATGATGGTGGAAGGATGTCGGCCATAGAGCGCTTGGAAAAGACGCATCTAGATGGAGGAGGGAAAGGTGGAGTTGTACCACAGCTCTGCCAGATGTAGGAATTTGAACCTGCGGCGGGGAAAATCACTGACAAAACAACATAAATATGACTCAAGAGTTCTGTTGTCGACCTCGGTTTGGCTGTTGGTCTCCTAGTGGTAAGCCGTACTATACTTCAATGTTGTCCCTTGTATTTTGAATAATTCTTCCATAACTTACTGAGAAACAGGGGATCTCTGTCTGTTATGATTGTTTTAGGGATGCCATTGAGACGACAAATGTCAACTGAAAAACGATGAGCCAGATCCTCTACGGAAAATTTGGTTGGTAGTGCCATGAAGTGGACCGATTTTGTGAGCCGGTCGCATACAACCCAGATTACGGTGTGGCCAAATGAATTTGGAAGATGTGTGATGAAATCCATGGTGAGTTCCCCCCACACTCGAGCAGGAATAGGGAGAGGTTGTAAGAGCCTCATTTTCTTTTGTGAGATTTTTATTGTGTTGACATGTAGTGCAATGTTTAATAAAAGCTTTAACATCTGTGTAGAGACCAGGCCAATAAAATGAGACAGTAATACGGGCAACAGTGGGTTGTACGCCAGAGTGGCTTGACATGGGTGTGATATGATATTTGGTCAGCAGTGTTTGGCGCAAGTTTTGAAAATCCGGCACAAATAGACGTTCTTCATAGAACAAAAGGTGATGTAAAAATCTGAAATTGTTGTTATTGGTTGTTGTGGACAGCATTTTGGTGACTAATTCTTTTCCTTGGTGGTTTGTGGTGTAGTACTGTTTGAGTTGGTCAACGATTTTTGGCATTGGGGAGTATACCGCAAGAAAAAGGGAATCTAGGCTTGGGAACTTTCTACTCAATGCGTCAGCGGCTTGGTTGTGTTTTCCAGGTCAGTAATGAATTTCAAAGTTGAATCCCTACAGTTTTGATGCCCATTTATGCTGTTTTAGTGTCTGAATCTGTTGCAAAAGAAGATTTCTTAAGCTCTTTTGATCTGTGATAATGTGAAAATTTTGCCAAATCAAATACTGACGCCATTTCTTCACTGCTTCTGTCACATCATACATTTCACGCACATAGACTGAGGTTGCCTGCATTTTGGGGCTGAGCTTCTTGCTGAAAAAGGCCAACGAATGGTGCTTTTGAGATAGGACTGCTCTGATGGCAACATCTGAAGCATCCGTTTCAACTACAGAGGGCTTGGAAAAATCTAGAAGATGCAGAAGTGGCAAAGTTGTCATTTGTAATTTTAATTTTGTAAAAGCCGTCTCGGCATTTGTATTCCAAGCAAACCATGTAGCACTTAATAAATCAGTGAGGGGGGCCACTAGGGTAGCCTACTGGCGCACGAATCGACGGTAAAAACCTATTAAGCCTAAAAAACCACGAAGTTCAGTGAAGGAACGTGGGGCCGACCAATCCAAAATGGCTGTAACTTTTTTCGGATCGGGGGCCACTCCCTCAGCTGAAATTATGTGGCCAAGGTAGTTGACAGTTGTCACTGCAAAAACACACTCAAAGAGCTTCGCAACAAATTGGTGAGTAGATAATAAATCTAAAATCAACCTTAAATGTAACAAGTGGTCAGTTAGGCGTTTGGTATAGATTAAAATATCATAAAAAAAAACCAAAACAAACCGGCGTAAATAAGGACGTAAGAGATCATTTATAGCTGATTGAAAAGTAGATGGGGCGTTAGTGAGCCCAAAGGGTATGACTAAAAACTCATAATGCCTGTCGAATGTCCTGAATGAAGTTTTATGTGTATATCTTCCGATGCAATTCGAATCTGATGGTAACCTGAGCGCAAATCTATCTTAGAGAAAATAGATGCTGCCCCCAATTCATCAAGTAATTCATCAATGGTAGGTATAGGGAAGTGATCTTTGACTGTCACGGTGTTGAGTGCGCGATAGTCCACACAAAATCTCCCTGTTCCATCTTTTAGGAATATGGGAGGGGAAAAGGGGCTAGTAGTAGGAATAATTGTGCCTTCGCGAAGCATGTCATGGATTATGCTAGTCATAGGAATGTGGGTAACAGTAAGGTTTGACGTTGACGAGGGTGGTGTTGGGTAAGAGAGGAATATGGTGGTCATGAGGTCTAGATGGTGGAAGGCCATGAAGTTGTGGGGAATGGTTGAAATTGTGGGATTCGATCACCGGGGTTGTGTCTTGGATAAGGTGAAAAGCTAGTAGGTGGAAAGACGCAACCACATTAGTATGAACCATTTGACAAAGCTGTTGAAATGTGGATTGGGTGGGCTGGAATTTTGGGTCACCCTGAAGAGTAATTGGACCCTCTTAGTGTTGAAAAGTAATGGATGGTATCGAAAAATCTGTTTGAATGGGTCCCAAGGTGCGAAGCCATGCCATTCCCAAAACTACGTCGGCTACTTCGATTGGAAAAAGGTAAAATGGCAAGTGGAAATGTTTTTGATGGAGTGTGATGGGGAAGCTAGGACAAATGCCTTGACAATTGAGATGGGAGCCATTGCCAACCATGACGGAAAATTGGGGGAATGGGTTGTGTTGGAAGGTTGTGGTGTGAGGCAATACGGGGTTGTAAAATGTTGTGTGTGCTTCCAGTATCAATTAACACCATAACCGAGAGTCCACCGATTAAACCTTTGAATTTAAAAGTTTGTGGGGAAAATTGACTGGTGAGAGCTTGGGTAGATAGGCGAAAATAGGTTTCATCCAGTTCGGGAGAAGCGGGATCAGGTTCGGGTGGGTTTTCGTCGTTAGGTTCAACCGGTGCAGCTTCCTCATCATCTAGTAATAAAAGGAAACGTCCAGCGGCGCACTTGTGACCAGCGATGAATTTCTCATCTCGATCACAATTGTTCCTACATAAATCTTTCTACTCCTTGTGTGAAATTCAAATAAACATAAATTTAAAAGTATGAAAACTAAAATTGATTTCAGAAATTAAACGGGATATAACTTTTGAAATTTTTCTGTGTGCACTTCTCTTGCATGTCTCACTGACTTAAGCTTCACATTGTTCTTGAGGCTCACCTTTAGATTTGATTCTCGCAATTTTTTCAATAAGTTAGTAGGGAAAATATGGACCCCACCACTTAAGCAGAAGGTCCTACCTTTGTTCTTAATTTTGATTGAACAACTAATAATGTCGGTATCGATTTTATTGTGCCGTATATGTCTTCCACTTCTGGTATTAAATAAAGTTATATACTGATCCACTGAAAATAAGCATTATAGTGCACTAAAAAGAAGAATTTCATTGAACTAACTTTAATTTGATATATACTTATGTACTCCGAAGCAGATTCCAAACTCTTTCAGAACTAAATATATATTAGTAGTGTGCAATCTAAAATCTAAACACCGACGGGGCATAAAAAAAAGTGTCCCAAATTAGCATGTGCTCAGATTGAAGTGTGTTTCTAAGGCATATATACAAATAAAAATTAGCTACTTATGACTGATTTAGTAGCTAAATAATTTAAATTGATATAGAGACTAATGGTGACCGAATTTTGTAATCAGTCTTTAAATCGGTCTCTATATTTGTCGTTAAATGAGATAGTGACGGATGTAGTGAACGATATGATAATTGTCGCCAAACCACACGGTTAATAATGTTAATAACTGATTTAGCGACAGATTTGAAATATTGTGTATCTAAATTGCATAGAAGGGATAGAATTCTAATTAACCATTTAAATTTTCTGTGATGATAGAAAGTTGTTGTTAATTAGTGTGATATCTGAAGGACTTGTTCTCAAGAATTTGGTGGTCAAGTTGTAAGAGGATTTGGCTGATTAAAGTGGATTTGGATGAAGGAAAAGAGATTCAACTGGGTCAAGCTATTTGTTATGTAGAATTTGTTATAAGATACGACCACTTGGTCAAGTTATAAGAAGATCTTGTTAGCGATCAAATGTCTAGGCTTCTCTTGAATGACATATTTGAAGATTTTATAATGCTGTTCACGACTTAGAAATATTGTAGTAAATTTTGAAGGATAGTGATTGTAGAGAAACTAAACCTAAGTTATATACAAATAAAAAACAGAAAGCGTAGCTATTAGGTTTTGAATAATCTTTATATTGCAAGTAAATAGCCTATAGACGTGGTTATAAAACAAGGAAAAGGATATGCTTATATGCAGAAGGAAACTCATTTACATAGTCTCCTCTCAATGGTAGAAAATCAACTTAATTTGTTAAGCATTTTATTTTATTTTATTTTATTTTTTTCCTAGCTAGTTAGGTTCATGTTCCCTAACTTTTTTGTTTTTCTTTAATAATTTTTTCTTATAGAATTTTAACATGTTTCACGTTCTCCAATATATATCTATATTTAATTTTCAATTCGGGTAATTTTCGAAACTAATCGTCAAATAGTTGTAATTGCAGTCTTTAAATAGCTCCTATGTGAATGAATTAAGAAATTTATTATTTAATTGTAGTACTTAGCTCTTATCTAATGCTAGTCATGCATTAGCTTATATTAAAATACAAATTAATAGAGTCGCTCATAACCTTACTAGAACGTCTTTATTACATACTAGTATCAATACTTTATTTCATCTTCCATTTTGTATTGACTCTATTCTTTTGAATCAAAAAAGTTATCTTTCCTTGAAATATTTATATTTTATTCTATATACATAAAACAAATAGGAGTAGGAGCAGTGGAGTACCCCTTTTATATATAACTAATCATCTCAAAATACAACTAAAACAAGTGGAGCACCCCATTACTCTTTTCAAATATATGCTTCCATTAAAATAATAAAAATAAATGATTCTGTCATCTATTTGCTCCTCTAAATTGCTACATGGTGATCAAGCAGTTGGAATCCCAAAATACTCCCTGCGTGTGTGTGTGTATAAATACTTCAATGTTGTGCTACACTTTAATTTCTTCTCTTCATCTTCTCTCTATTTTCTTGAATACTTTCAAAACCTAATAACATAACAAATATATATCATTATGAAGAGGATAATTTGCAATTCATTGCAAGGACTAAAACCAGTGGTGTTAATGGTGGTTTGCCAGATTGCTTTTGCTGCTGTGAATATCATGTACAAGCTCGTCATAAACGATGGAATGAGCATGAGGGTGGCCACTGCTTACCGCCTCAGTTTTGCAGCAGCTTTCACTGTTCCCCTTGCTGTTTACTTTGATAGGTCCATTTTGCTTCTTTTCTTCTTACTCTTTGTGAACTGTAATTATTTTTTTCATTCATTCATGCTTCTTTAAACAATAATGTTAAATTTAGTGTCTGTTTTGATTGGTATATATTTTATTTTAAAATATTTCTTATAATTATTGGGGGAATTTTCAGGAAAAAAATGTTTACTTCTTAAAAAAGCATTTCAATATCTTTGTATAAATAAAAATTGTTAGAAAAATAATCTCAAGACATTTTGTGAAATTCTTTTAAAAAGGAAATTCCAATCATTTATTCAAATTTTTTTTTTTGAAGGAAGCATTTATTCAAATTTTATTGGGACAGTAGGGAATTTATTAATATTTCTTAAGTTTTTTGTTTATGGTTACCAAAAGCTTAATCTGAAAATAATAAATTTGGGAGATAATTGGTAGTGGTACAGTTTCATGTTATAAATGATTTTGGTATTAGAGATTCACAAATATGTGTCGATAAATTAATATATTTGCAAGGGCATGAAGAGATAATCTGTAAACATGCTCCATAATTTAATAAAAATGAAAGCATTCGTCTATTTAGATTATGAAGATATAAGAAAGAGGAAAGAATGAATAAACTGAAGGCACATTGTTTTCTATTATTTTTTATTTTGTTAATACTTAGAAAAATGGTTGGTGAGAAAAAGAAGACGATTAGATAGAGAAAGAGATAATTGCAACCAGATAGGTAAAAGTTATGGTTTAAATTTAGTGTGATAGACCATAATAAGATTGGGTGGGATAGTTCTAATCTAATGGTGAAAAAAATAGTCTAAGTTGGACCAATATATTTGATGGTGCAAATTAAATGCACCCTTTCTTTATTTATATTTAGTTAGGTTGGTTGAGTGACTTTCGTCGTTAAACTCTTTGACACTAACAAAAACAACGGGTTATTCATTGGCTGAAATATAATAACATTATTTTTTTTTTAGTAAAAAATATAATAACATTATTATTTACTCTCTCATTAGTTTCAATGGTTTTTTTTTAAAATAAAAAATAATTTTTCTCTAAGGTCACTATCTTGAAACTATCCAGGTAGAAAGAAAAAAAAAGATCGGCAATATAGCCAGTCAAGAAAAATATTAAGATAGCTCCTCTAAAAAAAATTAAGATAGCTATCACCCATTTGGTGAAATTTAATAACATTATTAATTACTCCCTCATTAGTTCCTACATGTTTTTTTAAGAAAAAAATCCAGTAACATAACTTGAAACTTACATATTAAACAATCATCCATTGTAGTATATTATTATTATTATTATTATTATTATTATTATTATTATTATTATTATTATTATTATTATTATTATTATTATTATTATTAAAATAATAAATAACGTTTTTGGGTTATTGTTTGAGTAATCAAAAGTAGTAACTTTTGCATAAAAATATATATATTTATTATTTTTTTCATATGTTTGACTTGTGTTTTCAAGAGGATATATGATTTCTGTAAACAATTTCCTTAACATACTTGTTTGCTTTATCCTTATTTGAAAATAGCATTTCAAGAATAATGTTTAAAAAAGAATAATTAAAACCCGTCAAAAAAAAGAATAATTTTTTTCCTCTTCAAAAAAAAGAATAATGTTTAAAACCCGTCAAAAAAGAAAGAAAGAATGATGTTTAAAACTATACTTCCGACCTCATGTGTATAAGTAGAGACAAATTAACATGAGATGCGTGCATTAAATTAACTACTAGACAAAAATGGTTCTGCCTTTTTTTTGTTATGAAGGAAGAAGAAACCAAAGATTACTTGGAAGGTTCTTTATATGACATTTCTTTGTGGATTGTTTGGGTATCTACAATATAAACATTTCAAAGGTTCTCTATTCACAAAGTACACGTGTCATTCCTCAAATGAAAGCTTTTCTCACAAATCATTAATTATTTTTGAATATGGCAATTCTCAATGTCATCCTTCAAATACACTATGTTCTCACAAATTATTAATTAATGCTTTTTAAATCTGTCAATTCTCAATGTCATCCCTAAAATAGTTGACATCTCACGTATGCCATAATCAAATTGCACCTTTCATGTAAAATAGTTGACTACATGAGATCACCACATACAATCCGCATTCAATTAATGTTGTGTACATTTCACGTATGCCATCATCATCAAATTGCACCTTGCATATAAAATAGTTGACTAAATGAGATCACCAAATACAATCCGCATTAAATTGTCATCAAATTAGTGAACAAACTTCAAATTCCATTACCTCCTGAAAATGAAATCAAAACAAAATTATATGCAATCAATATATGAGCTGAATTTTTAAAATTCATTAAAGCTGATAATAATTCTCTGTCTCCTTTGTCTGCAAAAAAGGTAATTTCTGGTCTCCTAATTAGTACCTTTTAAAGAATTGTTTGAATGCCACAGTTTTTCTGAATTGATTTTGTGAAGTCAACTTAATTCAGAGACAAAATTCCCTCCGAAACAAGATGCAACATAATGTAAAGACAGTTAAGCCCCAGTGGTGTGAAAATGCTATATAATAGGCATGATATTGAGGACCATTGTTCACCTTTTCCTAAACGCCCTCACCTACAAATCCTAAGTCCCTGCGCATCTATTTTTCCTGTCCTATTGAAACCTAAGCGTCATGCCTCCCAAAATCGACTTTATATCTGAAATTAGCCCAGTTAACGAGAATTGGAACATTGTTGTTCGTGTCATTCGTTTGTGGTTGGTAAGGGATGTTTCACGTGACAGTCATCCATTTTCCCTTGACATGATCCTCATGGATTCCACTGTAAGCATCATATTTCGATATTATTGTAATTTACGTACCATTTTTCATGTCATTTGTTAACCTATTGTCATGTGTGATAGGGCAACAAAATACACGCTACTGTGCGTCGGACTTTAATTTATAGGTTTGAAAAGGAGCTGAAGGAGGATCACGTGTACTCGATGTCTGGTTTTGGTGTTGCTTCAAATGGTGGTTCATATAGAACCACCAAGCATGAGTATAAACTGAATTTCCAGTTCAACACTAAGGTTAAAATATGTGATTCCAAGAAGGTTCCTTTTAGCATCTATCCTATTGAGAGTCCTGCACAAGTTTTTGCTGCGGATTACAATACTGATTATTTGTACGGTAAGTAATGTCGTATTGTTTGAATTGTTTTTTAATTGCACAATTCGATTTTTTAAATCTAACTATGATTTATATTATTTGATGTTCCAGACATCATGGGAATGCTAACCGGGGTTGGAACTCAGAGGGAGTATGAACGCAATGGTGTAAAAACGAAGATGAATGCTATTCAGTTGGACTTTGATGGGTTTGTGTGCCTAAAATACTCTAATTGATGTTTTAATGAATCATATTTTAATTGTGTTATTTTTTTTTTACAGTTTCAAATTCAAAGTCACCCTCTTTGGACAATATGTGGATGAACTAAATGCTTTTGTCGCGGCTGGCGAGACTGAAAACACTGTGGTTGTTGTTTTGATGGCTAAAATCAAGATATGGCAGGGTAGATTTGTCTCTGCGTTTATTTTAAATATGACATGTTCAATTTGATCAATAATTGAAGAATTAAATAATTATAAAAACAATTCACTTTTATGTAGGTTCTGCTACTGTTCAGAATTCTATATACTCGACCAAGTTGTTATTTAATCCAGATCTGACATTTGCAAAGGATTTGAAAAAAAGGTGACTATAGTAAATAGATATCCAATCAGTTACAAAATGTTCAAACTGTGTCCATAGTTACATGTTTTTGATGTCACGCAGGATGCTTGAGAAAGACGATTCCCCTTCTCCTGGAATTTGCTTGATCCAGGATCCTGCCAGGTTGAGTGACGAAGATGATTTCCTAAAAGTCACTACTCGAATAAAATTGGAGGGGTTGAAGGATTGTGGAGTGGTAATATCTTACAATGTTTGTTAGCCTTTTGGTAAAATTACTGTGTGATTTTATTGCAATCAAAATTTGTTTTTTTAATAACAAAATTTTATTCCTTTCATACAGGAGTCTGCTTTTGTTGTTTTAGCAACTGTCAAGTGTGTTCTTGATGCGGATGAGTGGTGGTACACTGCTTGTCAGTGCAACAAAAAAGTTATTCCTGATGAGAAAATGTACTATTGTTCTAAGTGTAACAAACATGTGGTGAATGTTTGTCCAAGGTAACTTACAGCACACATTCATCATTTTATGTTATTGATATACCAATAAGAGATGGGAGATATCTAACATTTATTCTCTGTAATTTTTAATATTTTTGTTAGGTACCGAATCAAGATCCGTGTAATTGACTCGACCGACTCGGCGACATTTGTCCTTTTTGACCGTGATGCAGCAAAATTATTTAAAAAAACAGCTGTTGAAATGATCGAGTCGGCTGGGGTACAGTGGCTAATTATATCTAAGTTTTTATTTGATTCATTAAACATGGATCGGGTGTGACACGTTTTGTATTTTTAATACAATAATGTAGGAAATAACGTCTGAAGTTGTGCCAGAAGAGATATCAAGCTTGGTTGATTCAACCTTTCTGTTTAAGGTCGAGTCAAACATCAACAATGATACCAGGTTTGAAACATCTTACAGGGTGAGGAAGCTGACAAACGATAAGGCATTGATTGAAAAGTTTAAGTTAGCAACAACCAATGTCAGCGTATGTAACAAAATACGCTATTATTTAATCTTTTTAAATATTACAACCACAACATGCAATCCTTCACTTATCGTTACTGATTATATTTGCTGGTTTGTACTGCAGGTCAGTGCTCCTACCGATGGTTCTTCTGTCGTTAACAATGATGTGGATAAGGGTAAAAATGCTGCAGTTGATGTTGCTCAGGTAACATCGTGGAGATTTGTTGTGTTGTGGTGTTTTTTATTTTGGTTGTATTCAAAATTACGTTACCCATTAATTTTCCATCATGTTTGATATGATACTCACATTTTGTCTTAATTTAATGATTTTCAGGACCTATTGCCTAAGTTTAGTGACACTGCATCTCCTAATGCTAAGTCTCATGATGTTGGAGCAATTGATTTAACTGTTGATTCAGTTGCAGAGACATCACTTAAGAGGTCATTCCCGTTTGAAAGCGGCAATTCAAGCAGTCCGATCCCGCCCAAGATCTTGAAGAATGTCAAAGTTGAAAAGGATTGATGTTTTGTTTGATGTTGTCAGCTGTTGGACTGTTTTCCCTGTCATTTCTTTTTCGTTTTCAGCAATTTGCTTTCATGCTTTACGTGTTTTCATTTTGAATAATTGTGTGACAATTGGCGACTGTCTTTCTAATTTGGTTTGAACTATTTTGTTTCATTTTGGTTTTTTCAATAAATTCTCATTCTATTGTTTACTTTTTACATATCTTTTCATTATACTACGTAAATACTTGCTTAAAGTTTTTATTGTACGATTTTTTGGTTAATTCAGAATTAAAAAATAAAGCCCAAATTTAAGCGATTACCTTATTACTGAGTTCAAATTTATTTCCTTACCTCACCGCCAAACAACAAATTTATTAGGACGATTGACCATACTGACAGGATATTATATACAAACAACAAAATCAGTTTAAGAATTCTTGGGTTCCATTTTATTCAAAAACCGCAGTTAAGAAAAATTGTTGAAACCAGTTGAAAATAAATCGCTATTACAAAAATAAGTGAGGCATGTATCAGCAATCAAATTTCAAACATATTCATATTGAATCGTATTACTTACCCCATCGAAAAATTTTATGTCCAACCTTTAGAAATCTTTCTAACCATAAGGAACGAGGGCCATGCATTGCAACTGATCCACATTATTATATCCCCTGAAAATATTAATAATCCACTGAGTTACGTATAAATTATAAAGGAAACTATGTCAATATGCATAAGATACAATAAAGAAATTTTATCTCCATCTTGAAGCATATTGCTTACCCCAACGAAGACTTTTATCCTCAATAGACTGATTGGATCCTTTATCTGTCGTCGAACCACGTGATTATGTCACCTGATAATATTAGGATTTGTCAAAAACATAGCTCAGTTATCCATATACTTAGCATGCACAAACATTAGAAGACTTAATATAATCAAAACTATACATAAAACGCTTTTTAGAACATACGTAAAGCTTATATCAGAAATCAAATTTCTTTTCCCCTGGCATCTTTGCATTGAGGCATTATTACTTACCCCAATGTAGACTTTTATCAATATCGTTTAAAAATCTTCAAAAATACAAGGATTAATTCTACTATTATATGTAACATGTCCATGTGATTATGACTCCTTAAAAATATTACCACTGAAAGAAATTACAATTTTATTATAATATGAAAAACCTCAATTATCATATGAAATACTAGGCAAGTTTTAATTGCAAATCAAATGGATGTCATATACTTATGATGTACGGGAAATTGAAGAATTAATATAATAAAAAATACAATAGTAGTTAATTGTTTAGTTCCCTTTTGTTACAGAATAAGTGTCCTTTTAGGCTGTGGAATAAAACAAAAAAAAATCGCATTGACATTCTAATGTATTCAATCCAGGTAATAAACTATAGTTAATTCAGTGCGTATGTAAATATAATTATGGATTTCAGTCCTGATTATTCAACTATTGAGTCCTAGAACAATTATGCAGTCAAATCATAATTATTGGACTTTAATGCTAATTCATTTCTTCCCTGTATAAAATATCTCTACATTTTAGCTAAGCAATCACAGTTGTCCCTCGGTATATTTTTCTTAAAAAATAAAACGCTTTTTTAGAAGGATTAATTCCATTATTACCTGTAACATGTCCATGTGATTATGTCATCTTAAAAATATTACCACTGAAAGAAATTACAAGTTTATTAAATTAAAAAAAACTCAATTATCATAAGAAATGCTAAACAAGTTTCATTTGCAACTCAAATTGATGCCATATATTTATGAGGTACGAGATTTTTTTTTTTTGAAGGAGAGGTGCGAGAAATTGAAGAATTAATATAATCAAAACTACAATAGTAGTTACTTATTCAATTCCCTTTTGTTCATAACACGTATAAGAACCTTCGCATAATTAATATACAAAAATACAAGCAGTGGAACCTACACGTTGTTACAGAATAAGTGTCCTTTTACGCTGTGGAATAAAACAAAAAAAAAATCGCATTGACATTCTAATGTATTCAATCCAGGTAATAAACTATAGTTAATTCAGTGCGTATGTAATCATAATTATGGATTTCAGTCCTGATTATTCAACTATTGAGTCCTAGAACAATTATGCAGTCAAATCATAATTATTGGACTTTAATGCTAATTCATTTCTTCCCTGTATAAAATATCTCTACATTTTAGCTAAGCAATCACAGTTGTCCCTCGGTATATTTTTCTTAAAAAAGAAAACGCTTTTTTAGAAGGATTGATTCCATTATTACCTGTAACATGTCCATGTGATTATGTCATCTTAAAAATATTACCACTGAAAGAAATTACAAGTTTATTAAATTAAAAAAAACTCAATTATCATAAGAAATGCTAAACAAGTTTCATTTGCAAATCAAATTGATGCCATATATTTATGAGGTACGAGAATTTTTTTTTTTTTTGAAGGAGAGGTGCGAGAAATTGAATAATTAATATAATCAAAACTACAATAGTAGTTACTTTTTCAATGCCCTTTTGTTCATAACACATATAAGAACCTTCACATAATTAATATACAAAAATACAAGCAGTGGAACCTACACGTTGTTACAAAATAAGTGTCCTTTTAGGCTGTGGAACAGAACAAAAAAAATCGCATTGACATTCTATACAAGTAATGAACTATAGTTAATTCAGTACGTATGTAATCATAATTATTGATTTCAATCCTTATTTATTCAACTATTGAGTCCTATAACAATTATGTAGTCAAATCATAATTATTGGACTTTAATGCTAATTCATTTCTTCCCTGTATAAATATCTCTACATTTTAGCTAAGCAATCACAGTTGTCCCTCGGTATATTTTTTCTTAAAAAAGAAAACGCTTTTTTAGAAGGTTTTTACTTATCAACTAAAAATGGCCCCAGCATTTGATTCAATCGTTGGCATCACCGATCAAAAGGATCAATGGTGTTTTATAGCAAGGGTTATAGGATTGTGGCGCTCAGTAGATTCTGAAGAACCTGCTAATACTTTGTCCATTGACATGGTTTTGATGGATTCCTATGTGAGTTTTTAAATATTTATGTAATTTCTTTTTCTGAACAATTTTAAAAATACGTCGTACTCCTATGTACACAATTTGATTTTTTTTTTTTACATTGCAGGGGCATAAGATCTGTGCTAATGTTGGAAAAGAGTTGATTGACAAATTCAAAAATCTTCTCAAAGAGGATAAAGTGTATCTCATGTACAACTTTCGAGTTATGGTTAACAACCTTGAAGTAAAGCCTGCTGGACACAACTATTTTCTTCATTTTATGGACGAAACCAAAATCAAACCGGTTGATGATGGGTTGGCACCTATTTATTCTTATTTTTTCACTCATCCTGACGAGTTCCTTTCACATCGTTACAGATCCGAGGTTTTGGTTGGTAAGTTTATGGAAACTTACACATATTTTATAAAATATATAATTTATTAGAGATAATTAATTGTAATTTCAGAGCACTTACATTATCAGTATTTGTTTCAATTGGGGTCTAATTCAAACAATTTAATTTTGAATGTCGTAGATGTTATTGGAATGCTATCCAAGGTCCAGGTTGAGGATGATTGTTTAATTGATGGCAAAATGCAAAACGTTGTGTCAATGACATTACAAAACAATGAGTTTGTTCCTTTTCCTTTTCTATTCTCCCGTAAGAATTATTTAAGGACAAAACATTTAACGATCTTTTATGCTATTTTTGTTTTTTTCTAGACGATCTTTTAAGTGTATTCTCCATGGAGGTTGCATGGACAAGCTGAGTGATTTTGTGTTGTCTGGATCTTCTGACAATGCATGTGTTGTGATGCTGTTTGCCAAAATGAATTTGTGGAAAGGTATACAACGAAATTTTCTTCAAATATTTCTAACTTGGTATTTCATTGATGTCTTACATGTATCCATTTCAGGTGTACCCACTGTTCAGAATGCTGAACCCTATACCAAGTTGTTATTCAATCCAGAAATTAATGCTGTTGCAACTTTGAGGCATAGGTATATACTAAAAAACATATATATTTGTTATTTTTTTGTAATATCGATTCACTACTAAACTAAAAAATATTTTCATACCTAATAAATTATTTCTTTATTAAATTTACAGGATGAACGGCTCAAATTTTTCCCCATATAAGGCAATTTATGCAACGAATGGAAATACAAAGTTGCACGTATTGGACCTATGGGTGTACTCCACTGCTAGATCCACTGTAAATGATCTTAGCAGCCGCTCGGTGGTAATTTTTTTTACCCGTTATATATCTCTTAACTCAATTATTAAAATTTTCATGTTTTTTTTTGTAATTTTGCAACTACACACTAGATAAATATAATATTAATTTATTTATTAAATCGGTAACATGTAACTACATAGGGGTCCAAGTATGTTACGCTAGGCACAGTGGATTTGATCGACACAGATAATGGCTGGTGGTATGTCTCATGTAAGTGCCATAAAAAGGTTGTTCCTGACAATGGTATGTATTTTTGTCGGAGGTGTGACAGACACGTATTAACCGTCATTCCGAGGTAAGAATGAGAAACAAATAATCAATCTTTCGGTTTAAATATACTGTGCACCATTAATTTTTATTAGTGGTAATAAATTGTGGTATATTTAAAATGACATATTTTTTTGCATAGGTATAACATTAAGCTTCGGGTTGTTGACAATACCGGAACATCTATGTTTGTGATGCCTGATCGTGTGTCCGCTGAGCTCTTTGGTATTTCATGTGCCAACATACTTGAACAAGCTGGACAGGTAGTTTCGGACTTGCAAAGTTTTTTCACTGTATCTATTTGTTTAGTAATGTTTTTAAAATTTAAAAAAAAATTGTTCTAATAATATTGTCTTTTCTTTGGTGTAGGTAGACATGGCTACATATATTCCAACACAACTTACTAACATGGTTGGGAAATCATACCTATTGATGATTGGTGCTAGCATTCAGCCAATGACAGTTGGCGAAGAATTTTACCCAGTTGCTAAAATCACTGATGATGATGCACTTATTGATGCCTTCAAAATTCATCACTCTATTTAATAGGTCTGTTATGTCCTAACGTTTGTCCTAATGTGAATTAGTTTGTAATTATATTATTCATTTGCTTTCAAATTTTTAATTTCAAATTTTGTGAATAACATTGTATTGATGTGTACGTCTTTTTTTGTCTCATCTTCAGGTGGAATTGCCTTCTTATTCATGGAGTCCAAGAAAAACTATGGATTCATAAAATATTGGGACCAAATTTGATAAGAGGCTACTCTTTTGTTTAAATTCTAAGATTAATAATTGGTTTTCTACAACCATGTACTTTGATTTCAAGACTTTTTATTCGATCGTTTGTTACCAGTCCATTTCGTCAATTATCAATAAATTTATCTTTGTTTCTAAATTCTGTGTCGAAGGATTACAAAAAAAATAAATAAATCAATCAACAATAAATATGGCTATCCAAAGTATTAAAATCTCAGAAAATATGTGTACCTGCTTGCATATATTATAAAATTGCACGTGCCAATTTGATGTATTTTCGTAATTCCCACGTACGTATGATATTTTCAAGTGCAAATCCAAAACAAAATCAATGCACAAAAACAAGACGATTAAACATATGGTACAGATACTACTAAAATTTAGTCAGCACTTAAGTATTACATATACATTATAATAATACATTAATAATAAGAATAGTTCCTTTTTAACCAAATAAAAAAATTGTTAAAGTCATTAATTACTATTTCGTATATCAGATTGTGATTAATAGGACTTGACATCAATTCATTATTATTATTCTCTCAAAAAAAAATCAATTCATTATTATGGAAATATTTGAGCAATTTTTGTGTTAGTTTTTCTCTCGCCATTATTAGATTTGACATTTTTTTTAGGCACACAAGTTGACTTCGATTGTAATCTGAACTTTAAAATCCGACATCAATTATTCATTACGATCATAATGTTGTACTTTATTGAAAACCCAATTCTTCTATATATAGGTGCGTCTCTATTGGGAATAAGGTCAATCACAGCCATCGTTCACGCAGTTTTTTTCTTAAAAGGAATACATTTTTTTTAGGAAATTTTTAACAAGTATATGCAAAACATAAAAACACCCATATGCAACTAGATGCATAAATCAGATCTAATAACTCATGTGTGTGTGATTTAGTTACCTGTGCTGAATGTACTAAAATTTAGTCAGCACTTAAGTATTACATATACATTATAATAATACATTAATAATAAGAATAGTTCCTTTTTAACCAAATAAAAAAATTGTTAAAGTCATTAATTACTATTTCGTATATCAGATTGTGATTAATAGGACTTGACATCAATTCATTATTATTATTCTCTCAAAAAAAAAATCAATTCATTATTATGGAAATATTTGAGCGATTTTTGTGTTAGTTTTTATCTCGCCATTATTAGATTTGACATTTTTTTTAGGCACACAAGTTGACTTCGATTGTAATCTGAACTTTATAATCCGACATCAATTATTCATTACGATCATAATGTTGTACTTTATTGAAAACCCATTTCTTCTATATATAGGTACGTCTCTATTGGGAATAAGGTCAATCACAGCCATCATTCACACAGTTTTTTTCTCAAAATGAATACATTTTTTTAGGAAATTTTTAACAAGTATATGCAAAACATAAAAACACGCATATGCAACTAGATAGTTACCTGTGCTGCATATACGTTAACAGAATTCCTTCCCACCATCAAGGTATATTTTGTTGTTTTAAACATAGCTTCTCACTATCAAAGGAATAATTCCTTCCCGCAGTATCACTGATATTGTCCATGATGGATAATTTGACCACAAAGGCTGCCAGAGCAAGAAGAAGAAGTATACTACAGAATAAACGATCAACCATCAACAACCAGAAAGGTGATTTCTATGTTATATTTTTAAGTTACTGCATATATTGCATTTACATTTTGTTAATTTTTTAATTACCTTGATTTGTAAAAACCTGTCAGATGCTTCAATCGGTAATCAGAAGGTTGATTCTATTCCATGCAATACATCAGACTTCAAGGGCAGAAGAACACCTCTTTCTGATACATCGAATAGTAAATTTTTTATTATCAGTCGACAATTCATACCCAATGTGCATATTAAATTGAGTTGTTTTTTTAGTTTTTTCAGACGTAAACTGCTTGAAATACATAAACAAACTGATTATTTATGTATCTCCGTTTATTTAAAAACATAATTAGCAAAATCTTTTATTCATGTAATTGTAACACATGACTGTATTGTTATCAACCACGACACACACTATATAATGTTTAAAACCATGACGACATTTAACTCATTTGTCGTTCAGATTTTAGAAGTGATCCTGCTCCAAAGAAATTGAATACATCTGTAGCAATGGGTACAAATTCTCTATATTTTCAGATGTTAACAGGTCACTTGCGAAAGAGCAAAGGTATACTTTATGTGTTATCTTCAAAAATAAATATTGTATTACAGTGTTATTGTATTATCACATCATTTATTAAATGTATCACATAACACAACAATTCTCATACCATTGTTCAATTCATTGTAGATGAAAATGCCCACCCCAATGTGTCTCCACCAGTGACTGGTGTAAACCATAATGAAGGTCAATTCAATTTGCCAGATTCGCGAAACACCTCAGGTAAGTGCTACCTTGCATTAACATAAGCAGATTTGAATGCAGTTAAAACCATAATTTAAGTATATTCAATGTTAATAACATTAATTAAACATAAGCATATGTATAAGATAGCAACAACAATATATACCTGTCGGCATATATGCAAATGTGTGTTAACCTAAAAAGCTTCGCGAAGAGATATCCTACTGACACAATCCAAATATCGAGAAATCACAACACAACTTTAGTGTATGTATGCATGTGTCAATACAAGGAAAAAGAAATACACATAAAATTCTACCTGCACCAACACTCATTGCACCATCCAATTCAGGATCTACACCATGTGTTATTTTTTTTCATCATAGACATTAATTACATACTTTGATATATTCTCATTTCTTTGACTATTTATGAAACTAAAAATTATACAGATCATGGGACATCACCCTTATCCGATGTTTACAACGTTAGGAGCAGGGTAAATTCAAAAAAGCGTCAATGTATACCTCAATATTTGATTTGGTTTAGTTAAACTTTATTTTATCAAAATGTGATTGTTGAACACTATGTGCAATATTAATTACATTTAAAGTTTAACATACCAATTTTTTTCTTTTTCTGTACAGACCAAAATACTGAAACGAATGCCACGACGCCAAGAACTCACTTCAATCATAACCAGTGTCAATTCAGTTCGTCCAGCTTGCAGAACTCCATATGTAAGTATGACCTAGCGGTAAAATAAAGACCTTTGTCATCAGTTCAAACGGCTCATTAACATGATGTTGAAATTTATAAGATTGATATGAGAAATATTATGCATACTATATAACATTTGGTTAAATCACCGTGATTATAGACTTCTATTATTTTCAATATTCCTGAATTCTCTGTTCCTGACAAGAAAAAAGAAACATAAGTTACTAAATAGCATTAGAATTAAATATTGATTATATTATATCCATTTTAAATAGCCAATCCTCTGGCACTACGCCGCAAGCGAAATACAAGTCAATGTCGATCGACGCCAGCGTTCAACACACCTACCACCTTGAACACATCGGGTATATAAGTTTTTTAAGTGTTTAGTTATTATTATATACATATATTCATCTTTCAACAAAATCATTAAGGAACCACTGTATGTAGGTCATGATACCACGCCTTTATCCGAGTTGATTAGTAATGTAAGGAGCAAACGACGGTGCATCCCACAACATCATAAACATAATCTACCTGCTGTAACACTTGATTTTGACCATTTATCAGACGATGATTTTACATTTTCACATATTCAAGATCCAGGTATTATGTCCGGGCCCGCATTTTTTAATGTGTGGTGTCATTATTATAACATATATCATACATATTTGACACTATTTGATAATGAAAATGAAGTCCGAAAATTGATTTACTATACAGTCCATAATATATTTTTATATTGATTTTTAACAGCTGATGATTTCAATCCTATGATCCAATCTTTGATTTATGAATCAGCGGAATGTGAACGTGAGTTTTTCATTGTAAATATATAGTGACCATGTCCTTTTTTTTTTTACATCTTATATTTTAGTTGTAGCTTAATAAATTTTCTTCATTAAATTTATGCATTTATTTCTTTCAACAGTTTTGTTGGATGTGGGTGATCCTGACCTGGTTTGTCGCAAATGCAAGTCCAAAATGTGGATTGGTGAACGTGTGGATGACCGGATCAATCCAGCAACTGCTGAGTTTTCAATGTGTTGCATGAATGGAAAGGTGGTACTTCCTTTTCTTACTAAACCACCTGAGCCATTGTACAGTCTTCTTAACGGAGATCACGTTAAGAGTAAACATTTTTGGGATAATGTAAGAGCATATAATAGCATGTTTTCGTTCACATCGCTTGGGGGTACGGTTGAACGAGATGGCAACGATGGTGGTGGACCACCACAATTCATCTTGAGTGGACAAAATTTTCATCGGATGGGTAGTTTGATGCCTGACGAAGGTGGTACTCCTAAATTCGCTCAATTATATATTTACGACACTAGGAATGAGTCTAAAAATAGGATGAAGTATTTCAGGTACATTTGTGGTTTTTTTTCTTTTCTGCATATTGATACTTATAAGCTCAACGATCGTATTTTAAAATTATTTATATATTTTTTTTACAGTAATGATGTTGGTTCAGATCCTATTGATCAGTCGTTGGTCAATAGCTTGAAGCAAATGGTCGATGGAAACAATTCTTTGGTGAAAAAATTTAGACAAGTCAGGGACCACGTTGAGCAAGGTGGTTCAACTAATTTTTTCATTCGACTTTTTGGTAATCGGACAAAGGATTCAAGGGTCCACAATCTTCCATCTTGCGATGAGGTAGCCGCATTAATTATTGGAGATCCAAACTCCATTGAGAAGGGAAGAGATGTCATTGTTAAAAATACTAGAGGGGAATTTGTAAGGTTGTACGAGACACACGTAGCTTTCTTGCCATTGCAATACCCTTTATTGTTCCCATTAGGAGAAGATGGATATCACACCAAAATAAAAATCTGCCAGGAGGAGTATGATAATCCTAATCGTACAAGGAAAACGGTTACGATGAGGGAGTTTATTTCGTATAGACTTCAGGACAGGCATGTTGAATTCGGCAATGTTGTTCGCTCCAGAAGATTACTTCAACAATTTGTGGTTGATTGTTATACCATGTTGGAGACTCAGCGTCTTACTTACATAAGGAATAATCAACAGACAATTAGGAGTAACATCCTAAATGGATTGCAAGAGGCCGTCACAAACGGTGAAACAGATTCAAGTGATATTGGTCGTAAAATTGTTCTGCCTCCTTCGTTCACAGGAGGAATGAGGTATATGTTTAACAATTGTCAGGATGCGATGGCAATATGTTAGAGATTTGGATACCCTGATCTCTTCATAACTATCACATGCAATGCAAATTGGAGGGAAATTCAAGATTACTTAAAAAAGAGTAATCTGAAGGCTTCAGACAGACCCGATACTGTTTGCAGAGTTTTCAAAATGAAGCTGGATCAGTTGATGGATGACTTGAAGAAGGATGAGTTGTTTGGAAAGGTTGATGCAGGTATGTATTTGCTAAATGTGTATGCCGTTGTCTATTGGTTTTTTTTTAATTATTACTGTTTTATCATATTCCCGATCACTCATAGTTAATTGTATGTTGTTTGTTTGTTGTATACATTTTAGGGATGTATACAGTCGAGTTTCAGAAGAGAGGACTTCCTCATGCACACATATTAATTTGGCTAGGTTCGGTTAATAAACTGAAGACTGGGAATGACATTGACAAAATAATATCAGCCGAACTTCCAGACAGTACTTTGTATCCGAAGTTACACAAAGCAGTAACGTCTTATATGATTCATGGCCCGTGCGGACCGCTTAATCGAGGATCACCATGCATGAAAAAAGAAAAATGTTCAAAGTACTACCCCAAGAAACTCCAAGCATCTACCACCATAGACGAGGAAGGATATCCAAGATATAAAAGGCGTGACACAGGAGTTACAACTGAAAAGAATGGAGCCAAACTGGATAACCGATATGTTGTCCCCTATAACCCTCATCTGCTAATGAGGTACGGAGGTCATGTTAATGTTGAGTATTGTAATAAATCTAACTCGATAAAATATTTGTTTAAGTATGTAAACAAGGGACCAGACAGGGCAACTATAGGTGTATCCACCAATCCTAATTCCGCTGACAAGAATAAGCCGGTTGACGAGATAAAACAGTACTATGACTGTAGATATGTCTCACCGTGTGAGGCTGTATGGAGGATTTTTGCTTTTGACATCCACCAAAAATGGCCTCCGGTCTTGAAATTAAATTTTCACCTTCATAATGAACAGTCCATCTTATTTAAGGGTGGTGAGCATACAGAAGCCGTTGTTAATCGAGGTGAAGCCCTTTGCACGATGTTTTTGGCTTGGTTCAAGGCAAATCGTATGTACCATGAAGGAAGAGATCTGACATATTCAGAATTTCCTTCACGGTTTGTTTACCTAAAATCTGAGAGAAGATGGCAGCCTCGACAGTTTGGTTACCAGATTGGTAGATTGCAATACACCCCTCCTGGTGTGGGTAATTTGTACTACTTGAGATTACTTTTAACTAAACAAAAGGGATGCATGGGGTACAGCTGCTTACGTACGGTAAGTGGCAGAAAGTACAATACATATAAGGAAGCATGTTATGCTCTTGGGTTATTATCAGACGACAAGGAGTTCATAGATTTAATTACTGATGCAAGCGAAACGTATTCTGGCCATCAATTGCGCAGTTTGTTTGTTCGTCTGATGGGAATGAGTACATTGACGAATGTCTTAGATGTTTGGAATGCAACATGGCGTTTGTTATCTGATGGTATATTATACCAAAGGAGAAGGGACTTACACATGCCAGGTACAAATATTTAATAGGTTGTTGTATAATAAATAAAGTATGGTTCATTTACAACATGCATTGACATTTATTTTTATAATTTTATAGATCTGCGAATTCCGGACGAGGATCTCAAGAAATTATGTTTAACTGAAATTGAAATGTTGCTGCGAACAAACGGAAGGTCGCTTAAAGATTACAAGTCCATGCCAAAGCCAGATTTTTCTACAATGGATGCAATGAGCAACAAGTTCATTGTCGACCAACTCAATTATGACAAGGGAGTTATGGGAAGGCTACATTCTGAACTTATGACCAAGCTAACAACAGAACAGAAGGCTGTACATGATCAAATAGTTAGCTCTGTTGAGTCTGGATCAGGTGGATTTTTCTTCCTATATGGATACGGAGGCACCGGCAAGACTTTTATATGGAATACATTATCTGCTGGATTACGGTCCAAAGGGTTCATTGTCTTGAATGCGGCTTCAAGTGGCATAGCGTCGTTGCTTTTACCTGGTGGACGCACAGCTCACTCTTCATTAAACATCCCTATTGAAATTAATGAAGCATCTAATTGCACCATAGATAAACAAGATCCCAAGGCTTTCTTATTCAGAAAAGCAAAGTTGATAATTTGGGATGAGGCACCGATGATGCATCGGTACTGTTTCGAGGCATTTGATAGGTCAATGCGAGACATTATGTCGTACGATGGTGTGGACAACACGCATAAACCGTTTGGTGGACTTACGGTTGTCTTGGGTGGTGATTTTCGACAAATACTACCTGTAGTTAGGAAAGGACCTAGAGAAGAGATTCTAGCAGCTACAATAAATGCCTCAAAATTGTGGAAGTATTGCAAGGTTTTGAAGCTTACGACTAACATGCGGCTGCGTGGTTCTCCAAATGTCGAAGAACAGCATGATATCAAAGAATTTGCTGACTGGATTTTATCAATAGGGGATGGTGATCAAAATGCTGACGAAAACGGCGAAATTGGGATCACAATCCCGGACGATCTACTTATACATGACACCGCTGATCCCCTACGTGCTCTAATTGATTTTGCATATCCCGACATATTACAGAATATGACCGTTGATGGCTTTTTTCAGGAACGTGGTATACTTGCTCCAACTTTAGATGCTGTTGAGCATGTTAATGACACAATTTTATCAATGATCCCGGGTAATGTGCATGAATACATCAGCTCGGATTCTGTGTGTAAATCAGATGCAAATAATGAGATACATAGTGAATGGTTTACTACCGAGTTTCTGAATGAAATCAAATGTTCGGGTATTCCACCCCACAGGTTAAAGCTAAAAAAGGGTTGTACTGTGATGCTTATGAGAAACATAGATCAGGCAGCTGGTTTGTGCAATGGAACAAGGCTAATCATTGATGATTTGAGCAGAAACTTTATAGGGGCAACTGTTATTACAGGAAAAAATCGAGGGGAAAAAATAATCATACCGAGAATGAATTTGGTGCCGAGTGATCCCGGATTACCTTTCAAGTTTATGAGGAGACAGTTTCCGGTGACACTTTGTTTTGCGATGACAATTAACAAAAGCCAGGGACAGTCACTATCGCATGTTGGAGTCTATCTTCCTAAACCGGTATTTACACATGGTCAGTTGTATGTGGCTTTGTCTAGAGTAACCTCGCGAAAGGGTCTGAAGTTGCTAATTTTAACTGAAGATGGCGAAGTTAGCAATGAGACAGTCAATGTTGTTTATCGTGAGGTATTCGCCAATGTGTAATTTGCCTTGGTTGGTTTATTCTGTTTTAATTTTGCTTTTGCTTTGACTGAACTTTCAATATGTGATGTCAAACTTTGACAAGAATTTTCAATTTTGATACCTAATAATGTGTTTTTTTTAATCCATATAGAAATCAATTTCTCACATCGTGCATCCTAATTTGAAATCCTAAGTTCATGGTTGATATATTCAAAATGAAAACAACTAATTTTGGGTTCAGGTTCCAACATTTGTATGTCTTCTAAATTATTTAAAATTCATTAACAGCTGAACAAATGTCAAAAGTCAGCACAACAATATATTAAAAATGCTTAAACACTGATAGCAAATTAATCTTACCTCCGTCGTCACGCACCTTCTAAGCCAAAACACCTCTCCCAGTAAATGACATAAAATATTCATGACCTTTCTGAATTGATTGAGGGGCAGCTTCTATATTCTGAACTGCTATAATTTAATGTTCGATGGGTTCAAATTGGGTATTGTTGAATTTTAGAAGCAAATGTTCTTGGATCCTCTTTTTCACAGCAAACTGTAATCGAAGGAAGAAATGGAAGCAAAATATAATTATGGGATCCTCTTTTGCATGTCAACAGTAATAGAAGATGATTTTAGGTTATTTGGTAAAAGGGTTTTGCAAATTTAACATAGAAGGACGTAGCTTGTGGTGGTTTAGCATGAGGATTCATTGAATTGTTTTGGAGATTGAACATGGAAGGATAGTGTTTGTGGTTTAGGTGGGGAGAAGAAGACCATTCACCGCAATTTAGAAGACAACCTCGGCAGGGAGAAGATGTGATGTGAGGATAAATTGAAGAAGATGTTGGAAAAGAAGTGGGAGAGGATAAACACGGCAGGAAAGAAAGAAGCTGAAAGGGGATTGGGATTTGTATCTTTGCAAATGAATATTTTGCAAATTATTATTGAATAAAAAAACAAAGCGTAATAATATGATGTAATATGACTATGACCTTAATTATATTATGGTACAAATTACATGAATTTAATTTTGAAAGGAATAAAACTTTCTTTTTGAGAAAAAAAGAAATAAAACTAAACTATAAATTTAATCAATTTTTCAAATTAGGTGTAAGGGTATTTTGGTCTTTTTAAAAATTAATCACATTTCTCTTCTATCTCTCTTCTCTTTCTTTTTAAAAATCAAACAAATGAGCAATATCATCACTCTACTCTATTTCTCATCTTTTTCTCTCTTGACATACTCTCTCTTACTTATTTCTCTATTCTTAATTTCTTCTTGCTACCAAACACACCCTTAATGAGAGTTTTTTTTAATTTATTTTGTATTTTTTATAGAGTGTATGAGTCATATTTTGTTGGGTTTCCTCAAAATGATGTTTTCACTAACAAAAAAAAAAAATAACATATCAAAATGGATAAAAATAAAATAAAATATAAAACCTTGAGCGTGACAAAATCAAACTTCAACGTCTCAAATCAACACCAACAACCTAACATAAACAGATTCAAGTGAATCTCCGCAAGGACCATATTTTTAATTAGTTTTTTTTATACACATTCATCATCAATGTTTATATGTTTAGGACATCAAATATATTATAAATATATTGAATTATCCTCCTAATGATTGTCTTATTTATACATAATTATTTAACAAAATGCAAATAATTTGTTGGGATGTATAATTAATACCTACGTCCACGCATCCTATCCGAACTATAAAATATCCTATAATACAGCTGGACGCCTTGATCTGGATTCAATCTTTGTCGACTCCCACCGTGTATATGATTTATCAAAAATAATTCTTCATTACAAACAAACATTCATTCATAAATTATACCAAACTTATTGATACGATGCGTGTAAAAAAATATAAATCTTAACAACCATGACGCGCGCGCGCACGCGCGCGCGCACACACACACACACACACACACACACACACACACACACACACACACACACATATATATATATATATATACATCAGTTTATTTACCCGTGCTTGGCACGGGCTACATACTAGTGCTACTGAATTGTTCACCTTTTCTTCCATATAGTATTTTCGGTCATATAAAGAGTCTTTATATGACATTAATTAAAGATACTAATATGGTCATGTATGTTCCAGGGGAAGTTTACTTCTAAACCTTTATGGCATGGGACTGACTTATATTTCAGCAACGTTTATGATGTCATTGTACAACCTTATTCCAGGAGTTACCTTTATCATGGCCATATCCTTCGGGTACTCACTCTTTTCACTTTAGAATAATTTAGATTTTAATGTTTGCACCAAGATTGCAAAGAAAATTTTTACACTTGTCGAATCATATCTTTACAATAAAGATATTTAAACGTATATTTTAGAAAATAAAGTATTACAAGTTGAAATATCAAGTATATTATAGTCACAAGAATATAGTCATCACATGAGTCTTAGGTACACTCACAAAAAGTAAATATTGAATTAATTTTTTACTATATTTTTTAAAATAATTAAAAGAATAAAATGTATAACTAATATTTTATGGTTACCCCTAATATGATCCTTTTTTTTAAGGTCCAGTTGTGGTCCTCTTAATATAACCGGTTATAGCAGGTAGATGTAGCATTATAACTTTATTCTTCTCTCTCCGGCTCCTTCTTCCACCCCGTGACCAAACCCTCCTTTATGTTCTTGAAAAACACATCCAAGATTCTACGGTGGGAGCTAATTAAGATTATGGAGTTAGATATGGTCTTTAATCTTTGTGTCTTGGTTCTACTAATCAAAATCAAGTCACAGAAAGCCCAAACTGAGATTGAAATTTAATGTTTATGGATCTTCAATTCTAGATTAATGTTTAGTTTTTATTTTAATTTCTTCAAAAAAAAAAATAAAACATAAAACGCTTCCTTTACAACACAAATCATGAGATGAATTTTTGACTTCCATGAACAATAACACTTCATTTTGCATTCTCGAACTCTTCACTGCACAATCAGCGCAAAAGTTCCAAAAGATCTGACAGTAAACATGCAACATGATGTGGGAGTTGTTTTATGTGATGGTATAAAATGTAAACTTTCGCCACTCAAAAGTTCTGCTCAACATTCAAAGATGATGAAATTCTCGACTTAAACTAAGAAAAATGCTTTATTGTATGAGAGCAAACCATGCACGACAACTTACGAATGAATTGATGCCTTTGGATTTTTATCTTTCCATTAACTAATTCATTTCTCTCTCCCCATGTTTTGCTGTCTTGCGCATGATTTCCACCATTTACGGTCGTGGGCTTTCGTCTCATACTGTATAGCACTTCTGTTAAACTAAAGATGCATAATGAAACTTAAGAGCTCATTGCCTCCATTGCCGACAGTATCTCCACCATCTCTATTGCAACCTTCAACCAGACAACCAAATTGGTGCAACTTTTATGGAGATTTTTTTTTTAAAGCAATGGGTAACCTACAATAACCGGTCATACTAGGAGGTCCACAGTTGGACCTTGTAAAAAAGAGACCATATTAGGGGCACCCATATTTTATAAGCGCGCTTAAGTTATTTATATTTGGTTCCTTAAAAAAAAGTTATTTATATTTGGTCTTGTGAGGATATGATGATAATCCCTGAAATTACATTCTTTTACATAATTATTAAACTCATGATAACTTGGAAAGTTACATACTCTCAATTTATAATAATTTTATTTATAACCAGCGAAAAGATGGGCATTCATGTGTCCGTCTTTCCGTTCTTTTTATTGCGCTAACACGTGTAGATTATCAACAATATTTTAAAGAAATTTGTGTTTAAACTACAAACGATATATTAAAATTATAAGTAGATATTTGTGACTTTTAAATGAAACAACACTACTAAAAAAATGTCATTTTCGAACGGAATTTCAGACGGATTTGGGACGAAATTTACGGATATTTCCCACGGATTTCGGACGAAATTATGTTTTCGGACGGATTTCGGACAGAAAGGGCGTTGTCCGAAAAGACCGCGTCGCAAATAATAGTTCCGTCCCAAATTCCGTCCCAAATATCTTTCAGACGGATTTCGCACGGTTTTCACACTAACTATGGAATTTAAGTTTGTGGGATATTGGACTAAAATTGGGACGGATTTCGGACGGAATTAAATTTAATTTCCTACAGATTTCGGACGGAATTAAGTTAAAATTTCCTACGCAATTCAGACGGAATACAGTTAAAACTTTCTACAATTTTCGGACAGATTTAAATTAAATATTCCAATGGTTTTCAAACGGAATTAAGCAAACCCTTATATTCAATGATGACTTTAAAATTTCTATGCTCCACACTTTTCAAACTAGATTATGGGCTTATTTGCGAGAGAATTGCCACAAAACTAATATGCAAAATATATAACTATGCATAATTAAATCTTGTCTCATTCATATAATTCATTCAAGAGTAACATCAATCAATACACATACACCTCTTAAAAAAAACATTGATTCATACATCAACTTAATTAAACAATACATAAGAGTAACAATGACTTTTATTGTATTCAGGAGATATTCTTGAGGCTTCATCACATTGGCAATCATTGGCAGCCTACATCACTTGCTTATGCCTGTAGAATAGTAAAAAAAACTGATACACTTTAATTATGTTAACCATTCAATGTCAAAATCATCAACAAAGATATTTAATCACAGAAGCACATAATACAATAAGCAACAACACAATATGCCTTCTACATCACATTTGACAAAATGAAAAGAGACAAACACTAGCTGGCATTGAAAGTTCACAAAATTTTCCCCATCAGCAGTATGGTTAGGCTATGTTTGGAAGTAAAATAAACATAATTGTCTGCCCTACACAAGAGCCTGCTACGTCTTCTGAGGGATATATGTGTTGACATTTCTTTAGAGCTATGTTAGCTTAAGCTTTTAACCATGGATGTTTATTATCTCTCTCATTTGAAATGTAACAGACATTACTTCACATCAAAAGCTACTCACTTTCACTTCTTTTTTTTCCACTTTCCTTCAACACTTTCTTCCAAATAGACATTCTTAATTCCTATGGATTCTATTTCAGATAATGAAACTAATAGAATGTGACCAAGACTGACTTAATGGTACTAATGGAGCAAACACGTATTAAGTAAAACTCAGCAAAATCATAAGTTATATAACAGACTAACTAAGCTAATCTTAACTAATGATCAAGTAGTTTGCATTAAAAATAACTAGGCCTATTAAAAGATAAAGGAACTAGAACAATGTTAACAAAAGAGAAGATCATTATGCATATTGTTACTAACCTTTAGAACAATGTTTCATTTCCTGATCTTGTCACTTGCCATAATGAAACTGTAGGTGCAAAACCAGGAGTGTAGGTGCAAATGGATACAAGAGTTCAAGAAGATACAGAAAAATAGAGCAGCTCCCTACACACAACATTCCTACTCAAATAAGTATACCATATGCAAAAAAAAAAAATATGCATAAAAAATTGTAGGAAACATACCTGATTTGCACCAGAACACTAAATCTCAACACACCATATCATAGGAAACCACCTCATGAGTAACTCTAATCAGACTGCAGAAACTGCAACCAAGAGAACCCTAAAATGAAGCAAACAAGTAAAGAAAATATAAAAAAGCATGTAAAGATATAGCAGAAAATCAGACATAAAGATACAAGCTGCCGCTATTTACAGTAACAAACTCTTGAGATTACAACTAAAATACTTACACAACCTGTAAAACAGAATTGAAAATCATGTTAAATGTACAAATTACATACTCAAATTTTAAGTTGAAACCATGAATCGTTCTGTCTAACTCACCTATCCAAGTTTCCCAGTTCACTTTCTCAACGTTTTGGGTTTCAAGTTCTCTTTTAAGCTTGTTCACCTGCATTTAACCAAAAGTGAGAATAATAAAGAAAAGGAATGTGAAAGACAAAAGTGGCGAAAATGTGTTACCATGTTGACCTGATGCCGATATGTTGATGAGGGAAATGCAGATACACAAATGCCAACGAAGATGTTGATAACTGCATAAATTACAATTACCCAAATATAAAATCAATCTATAGAAAACAATCAAATAATTTTGAGTGTTAACAGAAAACTAACAAGCAGAAATCTAAAAAAACTCAAATTTTACATATAAACAAAACACACGGAAATGAAACAAACAAGAAAATAGGTCAGCAAGCTAATCAAATCAAATTACAAGCAGCAAATTCAATCAAGGATTGCTAAAAACACAATTCAACTGAAACTGAATTCACAAGCAGCAACTAACTAACACTTATTCTTCAAAATTTCTCGAGTTCAATCACCAAATAAATCAAATCAAAACTTCTAAACACATGCAACAAGAGATGAACTTGGATCCAATGGTTTGACTAAATTACAATACCTTCCCGAGAGTACAACCAGAGCAATACCAGCAACACCGACACCAACAGTGATAACATTAGCGTTGAATATTTCCGAACTAACTTCGCCGACATCGATAATCGTCACAATTTAAGAAACAAACCTTCATAATTACACTTCTTAAGCATCTTTACAAGGATCTTAAGCCATGTTGGATGCCAAATTCTTGTTGGTTAATCTCATATACTTACGGTTAACTATTGACACTCTAACTTAATACCCATTTTTACTCCTACCCTCCCAAAACACAAGAATCACCTTCATTCTATCTCCTAAATATAATAAATCCGGTAAAATAATTCTGATGAGATGAGGAACAAAAGTGACCCATTTGTGATTGAACGAACATGAACAAACATGATGAAAAGAGGAACAAACCTTATGAGATGAGAGCAGTAACAGTTGAATCCGATTTCAAGAGCAAGAACTGGAACATGAACAACAAAGGCGATGAGAAAACCTGGTACACAAACGCGATAATCAACAAAATCTGAAACAGGAACAACTCGGTGGAAAACTGGAACACGGCCAACACGATGGAAAAGCTGGAACTTAACTAATGGGGTTCGATTTCGTTGATGATGGGTTTCAATTTCATGATGATTGATTTTGATTTCAATGAAAATTGGAAATTTTTGTTGTTGTGTTTAGGGTTAGTGTTGTTTTGAGTTCAAGTGAAAAAGGGAAAATGATGAAAGGGAGTAATGTTAGGGTTTAATTTTTGTAAAAAGATGAAGAGGAAAATTCATTGAAGAGGGAAGTTTTTGGCTTTCAATTTTGATGAAAATATCAAAGGGGGGAAATTTTTTAGCTGACCCGCTCAAATGAAAAGAATTTGTTCTTCAAATTTTGTAGGTTTAATAATAATAAAATAAAATAAAAATAGCGTCCGTCCGAAATTCGTCTCAATATTTCACACGGTTTTGGGACGAATTTGTTTTTTTAATGAAATTCGTGCGAAATTTGTGGGAAAAAACCTTGTTTGAACATGCCATAAAAATTTCACACGATTTTGGGACGGAGTTGGGACGAAAACTCCGCTCCTTTAAAACTGTCCCAAATCCGTCCGAAAAAATCAGACAAAAACTCATCCGTCCGAAAATTCCGTCCGAAAACACTGTTTTTTTAGTAGTGCAATTAGAAATTATTTTTGTTATATATAGTATAAATATAAAACTAAACTGATTAGTGTCCTGTTTATTAATTATTACATATTTTTTATTTTTCATAGATTGGAAAAGTTAAATTGGGGATTAGCAGAAGGAAAAGCCAAGGTAATAGGAACAATAATCAGCATCAGTGGGGCAATGCTGATGATATTTTACAGAGGAGTAGAAATTGATATTTGGACTTCCAATATAAACCTTATGCATCCACGTCACAGCCAAAATGGGCTTATGGAACCACTACATGCCGACAATAAACTCTTGG